>NW_024412747.1:5189379-5277716 GCF_014898765.1 Herpailurus yagouaroundi | reverse complement strand
ATATATATATATATATATATATATATATATATATATATATATATATAGGCATATATATATATAGGCATATATATATATACACATATGTGTGTGTGTGTATAAAGTTTATTTATTTATTTTGAGAGAGAGAGAGAATAGGAGAGAGGGAAACCCCCAAGCAGGCTCCACACTGTCAGTGCAGAGCCCAACATGGTGTTTGAACTCACAAACCATGAGATCATGACCTGAGTTGAAATCAAGAGTTGGATGCTTAAATGACTGAGCCACCCAGGTGCCCCCACTATATTTTTTATTTTATACATTATTCAGTCTCTTTTTCTATCTTTGTACATAAATCTATTATATTTTTGATCACCTACCATATATGTGTGTGTCCCTGAACTTGAATAATATATTGTATCACCACCAGTATATACTAAATGCATATTTTATTACAAGCTATGGACAGAGATGGTGGGGATCAAAAACATTGGCTGATGGAATTATTCTTAATGAGCCTGACAGGAAGAACTTAGTACAGAGATTTGGGCTGTAGGTACAAAAGCAGGCCAGAGCTGCTCAACACAGAGAGAGATCCAGAAGAAAATCAATAGTGTTTCTATCTAATGCTCAAGACTGGGTTTGTTCCCTAGGGTTCTAATCTATCTCCTGAGCTTCCTGCCCTGGCACTGAATCACATTTCCCTGGCACTGTGCTATGGTTTTAACAGTGGACCCTTTAGAAACCAGCATTAATTGGTTTCTGACCTGGAGGTCCTTACAAAATGTATGAGTCTGTGTGCCCCAGGGACTCTGTATATCTCCCAGAGCCATCTACACTGTTTGCACCAAACTTCTTGGGTTGTTCCAGCTCCTGCAAATATAAATGTAGCCAATGTGTTTGCCTCACATTTTTCTTCTAGAATGTGAGATATTTATCATGTTTTCTGTTAACAAGTACTATCCTAATGGCTTATATGTGAGGGTAGTTCTTGGACAGGAACAAAGTTTAGAGTCTGGTTTCTCACCTTGGAATTGAGTTGCTTGAAATGCCTTAGCATCTGCAGAAGTGATATTCCCTCTAATCTTACCCCCCGACACACACACCACCTACTTCCTTCAGAGGCTACAGTTGGACATAATCAATTAAAATGAATATTTCCCTTTCCACCTTTATGACTGGTAGTTGGAATCCTATTCTTCAGAAATAAATCACTCTAGAATTTTCTTTTCTTAAGCAACATGAAATGAAACTAAAACACCAATTTTCACAGTATCTTTCAGTGGATTAAATAACCAGGTCCTGGAAGTGACAAGATATTAAATTATCTGGACTCCAATTTAAGGAGTCCTATCTTTGATAACCTATAGTCACCTGGCTTAAAGGTGGCATTAGCTATGTCACATTTAAGCCATTTAATCCATGGCTGTTTCTATAAAGTTTTCCTTCAGGAAATTGTCTTTTTTACCCCTGCCTTAATTTTAAATATTTTAATACAATGAGCAAGACAAACACACATACATCAAGAAAGTAACGCACACATAAATACACACACAGAGAGCTTAGAACCATTTTCACATTTCTTTACATTAATTCTCTAAGAATACCAATGTTCCTGGCATAGCCAGGAATAGGATGACACTTAAAACTAAGAATGGAGGAGATCTATAGGTGTTTTCCCCCTTTAAAACTAATTTTCTGGGGCGCCTGGGTGGCGCAGTCGGTTAAGCGTCCGACTTCAGCCAGGTCACGATCTCACGGTCCGTGAGTTCGAGCCCCGCGTCGGGCTCTGGGCTGATGGCTCAGAGCCTGGAGCCTGTTTCCGATTCTGTGTCTCCCTCTCTCTCTGCCCCTCCCCCGTTCATGCTCTGTCTCTCTCTGTCCCAAAAATAAAATAAATAAAAATAAAACGTTGAAAAAAAAATTAAAAAAAAAATAAAATAAAACTAATTTTCTGGATATGACTTACATTAGAGAATTGGGAGTATACACACATTTGAGATAGCTGGTATTTTGGGCCTCATACCCCCAAATTCTAAATCAGCCATCTGGTGTGGAAACAAGGATTCTCTTTGTCAACAAATGTTTATAGAATGCTTATGATGCACCAGGCATTGATCTAGGCACTGGGAACTCAGCAGTAAATAAAACAAAGTTTCTGCCTTAATGGTGCTCATATTTTGGTGGAAGAACAAAGACAATAAAAAAATGGAAACATAGGTGCACCTGGGTGGCTCAGTCAGTTAAGCATCCGACTTCAGCTCAGCTCACAGTTTGTGAGTTTGAGCCCTCGTCAGGCTCTGTGTTCACAGCTCAGAGCCTGGAACCTGCTTCCGATTCTGGGGCTTCCTCTTTCTCTGCTCCTTCCCCCACCTCAAAAATAAATAAAATTAAAAGAGAAAGACAGATACCATATGTTTTCACTCTTATGTGGATCCTGAGAAACTTAACAGAAGACCATGGGGGAGGGGAAGAAAACAAAAAGTTAGAGAGGGAGAGAGCCAAACCATAAGAGACTCTTAAAAACTGAGAATAAACTGAAGGTTGATGGGGAGTGGGAGGGAGAGGAGGGTGGGTGATGGGCATTGAGGAGGACACCTGTTGGGAGGAGCACTGGGTGTTGTATGGAAACCAATTTGACAATAAATTTCATAAAAAAATAAAAGAACTGCAAATCATTCTGTAAACACGAACAGTTACAAAAATAATTTTTAAAAATTTTAAAGTAGACATATAGCATGTCAGAGAGTGTGAACCCAAGTGATAAAGAAATGAGGGGGATTGAGATAGTGATTTCACTATGGGTCTGGGAAGACCTCTCTGACATTTGAGCAGAGACCTGAAGGGGTGAGGGAGAGAACCATGGCAAATCTTCCCAATTTACATATTTTACTCTGAATAAAATGGGAAGCCAGTGGAAGTTTCTGAGCAAAGGAATAGCATGATATGACTTACATTTTAAAAGAGGGAAACAAAAATAGAAATGGCGATGATAATCTTTCTGAGATATGATGGTGGCTCAGACCAGGATGATAAGTGTACCAGGTGTTATAATGTTCCTCAGATACACTTTCAGAAACAGCAATCTAGAGAACTGCCTCCCAAATCTGGATGTACATCAGAATCTCCTAAGCATCTTTTAAAAATATAAATCCCTGTTCCCCATTCCAAACCTACTGGAACAAAATCTCTGGAGTGGGCCCAAGAATCATCAGTTTGACACCAGTGTGGCTAATTTATCATCACCTACCCAGGGCTATTTCAGAACATCCTCAAAGCCTTTAAATGTTAATAGCTTAACAAGGGAGATAGTTCTATAACAAAATATCAATCCTTCCTCCATAAAGAATTCTAAAACTTGGGAAAAATACCTTAAAAAATTGTTTGAAGGCATAGAGAACAACCTGTACAGCCAGGACTTGAAGCACCAAGATCTCAGAGTAAAAGGGAACACATGAAGGGAAGCTTACATTTTCTGGTTCTTTTCCCTTTTGAAAAATTCACAGAGTGGATTATAGAAGCCAAACAGAAATTAACAGCATAGAGCTTACAGCAGTCATTGGGATAGGAATATAAAATTGGGAATTCAAGGCTGCCAAGGTAGTCATACGTCGGGATTGATTCAGGATCCCAGGAAAAAAGAAAAGAGGTCAGAAGTGAACCTGACTTTCATGTGCAATTATCCCCCCAAAGCATTATCTGATTCCTGAGATATGCATGTTTGTAGCTAGAACCAAGTAGAAAATCAGCCACTGGGTCAAAAACTTCAGTAGTTTCATGGTCCTGGAGTGAAAAGTTGGGGGTCAAGCCCACAAAGCAGGAGATACTTTCAACTGAGACCAGTAAAAGAGCTGTGACCTAAGAGTAAGGGAGGAAAATGGAAATTGGCTAGCATCAATTAGCCAAGGTGATCTTCATACCAGAAGAAATTAAATCTACACTAGAAGAAGAAAGCATCGTCCACAGCCTTAAAATTTTCCATATGTAGTCTGTCATCAATCAAAAATAATACAGGTTGCCAAGAGACAGGTGACCAAAACCTAAGAAAAAAATAAAATAGGCGTTAGAAACAGATTCAGAGATGTTCTAGATTTTGGAGTATCAGGTACATGCACACCGTAAAATAACTGATTAATATGTTCAAGGGAATGCTGAACATATGAAAAATTTCACCAGAGAAATAAAAATCTATGAAAAATAATCAAATGAAAATTCTAGAACTGAAAAATACAACAGAAGTCAAGGATCTGTTCATGAGTTTAACAACAGATTAGACACAACAAAAGAGAAATCTGTAAAATGGAAAAATAGGTCAGTTACAAATAAGATTGAAAAAAGGGGGGATGGAAAATACAAAAAGAAGTACAAGATACATAAAGAGAACAGTGGATAGGTCTGGCATGTGTATAATTGGAGTACCAGGAGTAGAGGGGAAAGTATGAGTATATTGGCCAAGAATTCTCCAAAATTGATGAAAGACATCAAGCCACAGAGTCAAGATTTATAAATCTGAAACCAAAAAAAAAAATAATAATACGGATAAAAGAAAACCACACCTATTATCGTCATAGCAAATCTGTTAAAAACCAAAGTAAATACAAAATCTTTAAAGAAACTAGGAAAAATGAGATTATTATCAAAAGATCAAAAGACGTATTAACAAACTGACAATTGATTTCTCAACAGAAAAACTGAAAGCTGGAAGACAATGGAATTATTTCTTCAAAGGGCAGAAATAATATGACTGTCAATCTAGAATCCTAAATCCAGTGACAATGTCCTTAAATAGTGAAAGCAAAATAAAGATACTTTAATACAAACAGACCAATAGTAGAAAAAAATACTTAAAGGGACTCTTAAGGCAGAAGGAACAATCCAGATGGAAGTATAATTCAGAAAAGAATGATAAACTTTAAGAAGAGCAAATATGTGGTAAAATATAAATGGATACTCTCTAAATTCATAAAACCACTCAATGTCTATCAACTGAAGAATGAGTAAATTGTGGTAAATTCATAAAGTAGATACTATAAAGCAACTGAATTACAGCTACCTACAACTAAAATCTCTCAGACATCATACTGAGTAAGCGAAACCAGACACAAAAGAATAAATATAATGTGTGGTTCTATCATTATAAGGGAAAAGTAAACTATTGTGACAGAACTCTCCATAATGATTATATTTAGAGGGCAGGAAATGAGTAAGAGAGGCCACAGGGGAAGATTCTAGGGTGCTGGTATATTCTATATCTTGATAGAGATGGTGTTATGTGTATAATTTTTCTTTATAAAAATTAATCAGACTGTATACTTTAATCTTTGTGCACTTAAAGAAATACATGTTGTATTTCATTTTTTAAATTTTTTCTGAAAAAGAAAGAATAAAACAGTTACATTTATAATACCATCAAAAAGGATAAATTACTTAGAAGCAAACAATCCAGGAAGTGAAAGGTGTCTATGGAAAACTACAAAATGTTCCTAAAAGAAATTAAGACACAAAATGGGTGAAAAGACATCACCCATCATTTAGTGTTTGTTCATTGATTGAAAGACAATATTGATAGATATCAGTACTACCCAAAGCAATCTACAGCTTTAAAGTAATCTCTACCGAAATTCCAAGAGCATTTTTTTTCAGAAATAGAATAATCCATCCTAAAATTAATATAGAATCTCAAGGAATGCAAAATAGCCAGAATAATGTTGAAAGAAAAGAATAAAGTTTGAGGTTTCACATTTCTTGATTTCAAAACATTATAAAGCTATAGTAATCAAAACTGACAAGAAGTGTGATACTGGAATAAAGGCAGATTTATAGACCAATGAAATAGAATAGAGAACCCAGAAATAAACCCTGACATACATGGTTAATGATTTTTGACAAGAATACTAAGATCATTCAATGGGAAAGGACAGTCTTTTCAACAAATAGTGCTAGGAAAGCTGGGTATTCAAATGCAAAAGAATAAAGTTGGATGCTAATTTTACATGATACACAAAAATTAACTCAAAATGGATCAAATATCTAAATGTAAGAGCTAATACTATAAAACTCTTAAAACATAAGGACAAAAGTTTATAAATTGTGTTTGGCAATGATTTCTTGGATATGACACCAAAAGCATAGGCAACAAAAGTAAAAATAAATTGGATTATATTAAAATTAAAAACTTTTGCACAGTAAAGGACATAACAGAGTGAAATGGTATGGGAGAAAACATTTGCAAATCATATATCTGATAAGGGGTTAATATCCAGAATATATAAAGAACTCCTACAAGTCAACAACAACAAAAACCAACAATTAAAAATAGACAAAGAACTTGAACAGACATTTCTCCAAAGATGATATACAAATAGCCAACAATCTCATGAAAAGATGCTCCAGATCATTAATTGTGAGGGAAATCATGAAGGAAATCAAAACCACGAGATACCACCTTACATCCATACAATCGCTACAATAAACATTAAAATTAAAAAAAAATATATGTGTTGATAAGGATGTGGAGAAATTGGAACCCTTGTGCACTTTGGGTGGAATATAAAATCGTGTGGCCACTATGCAAAACACTATGGCCATTCCTCAAAAAATTGAAAGTAGAATTACCACGTGATCGAGAAGTTCTTCTTCAGGGTATATATACAAAAGAATTGAAATCAGGATCTCAAAGAGATATCTGTACACTCATGTTCATGACAGCATTATTCACAATAATTATAGTCAATAATCTTAGATGATAGTCTTTTTTCTTTTTAATTTTTTTTTTCAATGTTTATTTATTTTTGGGACAGAGAGAGACAGAGCATGAACGGGGGAGGGGCAGAGAGAGAGGGAAACACAGAATCGGAAACAGGCTCCAGGCTCCGAGCCATCAGCCCAGAGCCTGACGCAGGGCTCGAACTCACGGACCGCGAGATCGTGACCTGGCTGAAGTCGGACGCTTAACCGACTGCGCCACCCAGGCGCCCCTATTTTTTTTTTTAATTTTTTTTTATTATTTTTATTTATTTATTTATTTTTTTGATAGTCTTGACAATAGTCAAGAGGTGACACAACCCACGCGTCCATCAATGAATAAATGGGTAAACACAATGTTGGTATATCCATACAATGGTATATTATTCAGCCTTAAAAAGGAAAGAAATTCTTCCACATGACACAACATAGATGAACCTTGAGGACATTATACTAAGTTAAATAAGCCAGTCACAAAACTACAAATACCATATTATCACACTTATATGAGGTCCTAGAGTAGTCAGAATTTACAGAGGCAGAAAGTAGAATGCTGTTTGCCGGCAGTTATGGGGAGGGAAGAATGGGGAGTTGTTAATGAGTGCAGGGTTTCAGTTTTGCAAGATGAAAAGAGTGCCGGAGATTGATTATACAATATGAATGTACTTAACACTATTGAACTACACTAAACAATGCTTAAAATCGTAAATGTTATGTGGATTTTACCACAATTAAAAACATTTTTTAAAGCAAGAAAACAGAGAACTTTTGAATCCAAACTTAGCTGCACATGAGAATCGTTTGGAAATTTTAAAAAATACAGAGCAGTCACATTTTAATGCAACTTTGCAATAACAAAATGTAAGTATGACTATTGATTTATTTATGCATAAAATTTCAAATAATGTGACTCTCTTGAGAGTTTAAATGTTAAATAAGAATCACAATATCAGCTCTGGGAGGCCAAGGGAACTATAAATGCCAGGTGGCAGTGTTAACATTCGCTGGCAAACAGAAATACAGTATACTGTGGGAAAAACGAATCAAGATTTGTAAGTTTTGAACCATGGAATGTTGTCAAGAATGTACCCTTTCTGTAAACAGCACCATTCTCTATAGGATTCTAGGCTCCTTACTAGACAATTTGATCAAGTATATCTAGGGTTGAATCCAAGCAATCTTTTTTTTTATATATTTATTTTTTATATTTATTTTTTCTGAGACAGAGACAGCATGAGCAGGGAGGGGCAAAGAGAAAGGGGGCGAGAGAATCCCAAGCGGGCTCCATACCATTCAGCACAGAGCCCAACAGTGACATGGGGCTTGATCTCACAAACCATGACCCAAGCTGAAATTCAGAGCTGGATGCTCAAGTGACTGAGCCACCCAGGAACCCCCAGGTAATCCATATTTTTAAAGGATCCCTTGGATTTCTAAGACTAATGGTGTGTATGTAGATAGAGATAGAGATTATGTCTTAGGCTATGAGGATATAAGATGAAGCAAAAATGTAATGACTACAAGGAGCTTATTTTTTAATGAAGAAGTCAGATGATGAAATAAATGGTTACAGTAAAGTACAGTTACAACGGAGGGTACTGTATGTGTGATAAGGAGTATATGGCATTTGGGGAGCACATATCAGGCACACTTCACTGAAGGGGTATGTGAACTGGTACCCAGTGGATGGGAAGAAATCAACCAAAGAAAGAGGGGGAAAGTAAGAGTGTTTCAGTAAAAGGAAATGGCGAATGGGTTGAGACCTAGAGCAGAGAAAGAAAAAACATGAATTCAGAGAACTGAAGTGAGTTCAAGGTGAGTGAAGTTCAGAGTATGGGTGGGGAAGTAGTGATGGGTAAGTTAATGGATGGAATAAGGCCAGGTCAGGAAGGACTTGACAAGCCTTGTAGGGAAGCTTGGCCATTATCCTAAGAGAAAGTGAGGTGAGAGGAGGACCTCTCTGGCTGTAGCATGGAGAATGGAATGGATTGGAGAAGAGACAACAGTGGAGACAGAAGCTCAGTTAGCTGTGGCAGCAGTGGTCCAAGTGAGAGGGGAAGACGCATGGGCCAGGGCAGTGGCCATGGGATGAGATATTTAGGAGAAATAATCTGTAGGTCTTGGTGAATGAATTAGATGTGAAGAAGGGGGGACATTTTTAAAAATGATTCCCAAGTATATGTAGCCTGGGTAGAAATATGAATCATGGTACCATGCCGTGGTTGAAGGTTGAGGGGGAAGATATCACATCCATTTGAGAAGGCCAGATTTGAGGTGTCTGGGATGTCCACCATGCAGATGGTATCCAGTAGAAGTGTCTTAACTAGAGATCACCAGCTGGGCTTTGAAACTAGAACAGTAGATGAGGTTGCTCAGTGACTGCAGGACAAAAAGAGGAGATAGTAGAAGAGAAATCTAGGAAAATACTGAAGAAGTCTTTCAGAGGAAGCTTTGGAAGTGGGCGGAGAGGTTCAAGGACACCAAGAGGAGTGTGCGGAGTTGGAAGTCAAGAAAGGTGCTTCAAGGAGGAATAGTCAACAACGTCAGAGGCTTCCAAGAGAAAGAGGAACATCCGAAGGTACCTGTTGGATGTAGCAGTGCAGAGCTCATTAGTTATCAGGCCAAGGGTTTGGGTGAGTGGTGGGAGCTGATGCCGGGTTTGTAAACGGAAGAGTGAGAGAGGTGGGTGTGGGGGACTTGAGTGCAGACAACCATTCTGAAAAATCTTGGCTCTGAAAGAGGGGATGAGGGAGGACGGGGGCTGACAGGATGCTTGCTTTTGCTTTGGGGGTATATTTTAAGGTTGGTGAGGCTTAGGCCTATCTAAATGGTGACAGAAAGGATCCAAAAGAAAGGGGGACCATTGAGAGTGTTCACTGGGGAGTGAGCACAGGCTGCGGGTCTGGCTTCACCACTGACTGAACTTGAATACATCATTTAATCTGTCTGGGCCACAGCATCTTTATCTGTACCTTGCAGGGTTTCTCTGCAATTACGGTTTTCAAACTGCACTCCTCAGAACTGTCTGAGAGCACTCACATTTCAACTTCAGCCACAGCGACCTTGACCTCTCTTGCGTGTTTTTAAATAATGTTTTTTATTTTTAGCAATTTAATACATGTACATACTTTGAGAAAGCAAATGGTAGTAAAATAATTATTTTAAAAAAATTGCAGCCCCTGTCCATACCTCCTCACTCTCAGCCACTCCCAATTCTTGTGTTATTTATGCCAATTTATGTAAAATTCTTATCTCCGTGTTTCTCCCATGTAGATATCTATTGATTTCTGACCCCTCCTATACCCACTTGCCCTGATTCTGTTCCCGTCAACATAATGCTACCTCAACATTTGGTTAATAGTGTTTTCATTGTTATAAGCATGCAAATAGTGCCCAGCGACTGTCTCCTTTTATGAACAACTTGTCATTTCTCCTGCCAGAAACATTTGCCTCTTTTGTCTCATTTACCCTGATTTCCAGTAATGATTGATATTTTTTCCTAAATCTCCTGCCATCTCAAAAACCTGCCAATATATTCCCTGTGCTGGTTTGATCAGAAGACTTCCCTGGAGATTCCATTTCCAGAGCCCCACGTGATCTGCCGTGGAGCCTCCTCCTGGGACTAGCTTTCACTCTTGCCTGTGTTGGAGCCATGCCTCCTGCTGCCATATCTTCTTTCTTGGTTTATACCCTTGTGTTGGTGCAGCCTGTCCTCTAATTAGTAAGGGAGACTATGTTTTTGAGTACTGTATAACTGAAAATGTCTTTATCCTACTGTGCCATTTAATTGATGGTTGGCTGGTAACAGAATTTTGGCTCCCAAAAAACATTGCCCTTGAAAAATGTTAAAGTCATTATTGTATAGCTTCCATTTTGGTTTTTGAGATAGCAGATGCTATTACAATTTGCTACCCCTTGGACCTATTTGGTTTTATTTCTCTTGAGAGCTTTTACATTTTCTCTTTATCCCTTCATGTCACAAATATGTGCCTTGTTTTGGTTCTTCCTTCAGCCAGTTTTCTTGGTACTTGGTAGGCCCTTTTGTTATGAAGATTCATATCCTACATTTCTAAAAACAATTCTTGCATTATTTCTTTTGTAATTTTCTCCACTTCATTTTTTCCATTTTCCCTTTAGTCTAGAGTTTCTTTTAGTTTAATATTGGACCTCCTGGCTTGACCTTCTAATGTTACCTTCCCCCTCCTCCTCCTTCTCCTCCTCCTCCTTCTCTCTCTTTCTCTTTCCTCTCTCATGAGAGATTATCTTGGCTTTATGTGCAATTCTTCTATTTAATCTTTTTAGTTTAGCTATCCTTTATTTAATTTCCGAGATTGTCTCCTTTTTTATAGCCATTTGTTCTTGTTTCATTGATATAATTTCTTCTCTTCTCTCTCCAGGGACATTCTCCCCCAACTCTAACTATAAATCCTACCTATCCTTGAATGTTCAGGTCAAAATCCGTATCTTGTGTGAGGCCTTGTCCAGTCAGTTCAAATCTCTTCCTTAAACATGAATTCTATGGCACTGTTATATTCCACACCATCTAATACGTGATTAAATTTGCATTTCTTGCTGTTGAGGAAATCAGTTTTCTCTCCCTGATCGCACTCTAATATTCTCAAGACCAAGGAAGCACTGTTTACTTGTTCTTTATCAGCCAGAGTGCCTTGTCTAGAATTGTGAATACAACAAGTGATAAATAAGTGCTTATTGGTTTAAAAAAAATGGCCATCCTAATTCCACTGAGTCAGGCTGTCCTAGTTGGATTATTCAAGAACAATGTTTTAGTGACTTTTATTGACTTTCCCATGAAACTCTCTACTTAGATTTCATAGAGAAAACACAACTTTCTTTTTTCACTATATTTCGTTGGTTTAGGAAATATCTAATAAATTATGCAGTTGAAATAACCAAGAACAGTTGGCACAAGCAGGATTGGAAACAAACAACATCTAAATCTCTGCTAACACATGACTCAGTTGGTAGAAACCAAAGGGTTTGAGCTTGCTGGAGAATACCCTGCCAGCCTTGAGTACTTGGTCTGCCAAAGAAAGAAGGGCATTCAACTGTCATATCATTTAAGCAAAAACAAGTCAAGAGTCTCTACTATACTCTATTCTTTGTGTACCAAGAAGAGGTATCTGGAAGAAAAGAATTTGTGCTCATCATCTCTCTTGAGTCCCCTTGCAATCAAGGGTATATATACCTGACATGGATTAGTGCACAGCCTTTAGTCTTAAAACAGCACAAGTTCCACTGGCTCAGGGCCAATCATCTTGGTCTCCTTAGAACCCGGATCTGCCCATCTTAGCTGTACTTCCCCAGCCATCAGTCCACAAAGGGCCAAAAGAACTCTACTGGGCTCAGAAATCTTGCCTTTTCCATCTCCAGGATGGATCCCCCTTCCCCACCACTTCTACAACCATCACACTTTGGAAGACTCACACATAGATTCTTTCTCTTTCCTTCTCTCATGAGAGATTATCTTGGCTTTATGTGCAATTCTTCTATTTAACCTTTTTAGTTTAGCTATCCTTTATTTAATTTCCAAGATTGTCTCCTTTTTTCTAGCCATTTGTTCTTGTTTCATTGATATAATTTCTTCTCTTCTCTCTCCAAGGACATTCTCCCCCAATTCTAACTATAAAACAGCACAAGTTTCACTGGCTCAGGGCCAATCATCTTGGTCTCCTTAGAACCTAGAGAGGACATAACCTGTCCAACTGACTTCGGATGGCCCCTGCCACAGCATGAATCATTTTTTATACTAGTGAGTCAGGGAAACTTAGAAATCCTACTTTCATTGTGCTCCCTTAAGAAGGGTAACCTCTAAGTAGAGTTAAAATTTGTACTTCCTGGGGCTCCTGGGTGGCTCAGTCGGTTAAGCATCCGACTTTGGCTTAGGTCATGATCTGTGGTCTGTGGGCTTGAGCCCTGTGTCAGGCTCTGTGCTGACAGCTCAGAGCCTGGAGCCTGCTTCGGATTCTATGTCTCCCTTTCTCTCTGCCTCTCCCCCACTCGCATTGTCTCTCCCTCTCTCTGTATCAAAAATAAATAAACATTAAAAAATTTTTTTTTAATTTGTATTTCCTATTGATCATGCTGAAAGGACTGACAGTCACCACTTTATGGCTACTGTCAAACACAAACTTGAAGGAAGCCATCCCTGGTCATCACCCCTGAAGGAAAAAAGACTGTTCCATGCACAGGGACTCAAGAAAACCCCCTAGAAAAATTCCACTGAAATATTGTATGAAGATCATGCAGCAGCAGAAACATCAACCTATCAGATGAGAGCTTCGTCTGTATAAAGCCGCACTGGAATCAATTCAGCCGAATTGGTTTCATGGTAACTTTAGAAATTCGGACGTATTCCCCTGGTGGTGGTTTAGAAGCAACAGAGGTCCCTGAGTTCAGCGAAAGAGCATGCGTTTCCCTGTCTCTTCTGTGGCGATCCCACAGTCAAGTCATGAGCGAAGGTGGATTGCATTTTGGATTAATGATAAGAACAAATTAAAATAAAAATCTTGCCAAATCCCCTTTGATGCGTGCTCTTAATTTCTCTCCTCTCCTGCTGCATTTTAAATTTAAGTGGCATAGACTACAGCTATCCCCCCCCTTCCCCCACGCTGGGGTATTTCGCTTATTCTAGTTATTTCTTTTCTCTCACTCCTGTCCTCACTCGCTCATGCATCAGCTGCACTGGGCACAGTCTGTGCGCCTGGGCGCTGACAGCCATGGGATCCAGGCTCCTTGCCCACCCATCCCCTTGCCTGGCTGTCAGGGCAGCAGAGCAATGACCTTGGCTCCCAGGCGGTCCTGGCAATAGCAGGCTGTCTGCAGACCAAGCCCCTCTCAGGGGGTAGATGTCCTCTCCATCTACCCCACGGCCTCCTCTGCTGTCTTCTTCTGCGTGTGGAAGGTTAGCTTTGTTTTTCTGACATGGTTTTCCATACACTCATGGTCCTTTCCCCTGGAATCCAGAAGAGCATTCAAAAACCTCCTTCTGTAGGTGGTTCCTCACCTCCCTCTCTGTTCCGATGCTGAGCTCTTGAATCTGTGCTAGTTTCTTAGGTGGCATGGAGACATGAACTTCCACATGGCTGAAGGACAGACCCTAAAAAAGGCCTCATAGAGAAAATGCAGATAGTTAACACTAGTTGTATCATAGCCAAAATGTATTAGAGGCACCCAAGAAAGGACTGCCCCTGGCTGGCCAGAGACAATTCCAGCTGGAGGCAAACTTTTTTAAAAATATGTGTTAGTGAGTTCTCTTCGAGTATTCTTCCCACGGCCCGCCCGCCCCCCCCGAAAAAGATCTAGTGACTTCCTTCTCTTAACAAGCAGGTAAAAGAATTCCTCAGTCAGTCGCCATGGAACCGGTCCTTCTTCAGACCAGATAAGCCCAACACTCCACTACCTTCTGTCTAGAACCATCAGTTCCAAACTTAGCATGAGCAGAAGGAATAATCATCTATGATGTCAGACCGTCGTGGGACATTTTCTTCAATGGACTAAAGCAATAGGTTGAAGAGCTATTTAATAGATGTTCCAAAAAACATAATAATAAGCAACCCCACCCCTTCCTCATCTGCTTTAAAAATGGGTATAGGGGAAAAAATGATCTGTCTCAACCCAAGAATATAATAACACTGCCTCTCTTTCCTTGTTTTAGGGAATGCTGTCGATTTTTTGGAGACAATGGCTTGACTTTGAAGGTGTTTTTTACCAAGGCAGCACCCTTTGGTGTTCTTTGGACACTCACAAACTACCTGTACTTACATGCAATAAAGAAAATAAACACTACGGATGTCTCCGTCTTATTCTGCTGCAACAAAGCTTTTGTGTTCTTGCTCTCATGGATCGTTCTCAGGGACAGGTTCATGGGAGTGAGGGTAAGTTCCTTATTCTCTGTCTTCCTCCCTCACTTGGTCATGTCAACCAAAACCTGCCCATTGGCTTGCTTACCTCCATGTGCTGCGTCATAAGCATAAACTGCTGACCACTTCCCTTCTGATTTGCAGCAGAGAAGGAGCCCCGGCAGAGGGCCTGGTTCTTGGTGCGCCTTGCAAACTCTCTTGCTTGCAAACCATACTAGACCAGCATTCATTAAAGCACCGTTCATTTCAAGCATTTCAGCAAGCATTCCCCAAAGTGTGTGCCAGTCGGGGACCCAACCTGGGGATGGTGATGCATTTCCTCTCTGCGTGCTTTCTCTCTCTCTCCTGGGCAGCAGTGCCCTGCAGCCTGGAGCTCTCTGCTAACCCTATCGCTCTTTGCTTAGGACGCATCTGAAAGCCTGAGGATCCTTCCGCATCCACATATGCGTGCAGTCTTGGTAGACCCTTTGTCTGGACCGTGTGTACAAGCCAAAGTGGGCCGGGTGCACTTAGGCTAAATCCAGACTGTGGAGGGCCGGTTTCATTTCCTTCACACCCCAGGCGAAGGGAGAGGGAAATTATATCCTGTGAATTACTTCTTGTTGTGAGATCCGAGACTTAGTAAATTCTGTCAAAATCTGGTCAACCTCAGCCAGTCAAATTTCCTAAAAGTTGTGTGAAATATGATAGGTGCATTGTCAACTGTCAGCTGTAATAGCAAGGGACTCACCCTGAATGAAAGCACAAGGTGACAGTTCAGTTGACAGAGTCCTGGTGGCTTCTGCTTGCCTCCCTTTGGTGGCCAGGAGCTGATACTGCCCCATCACCTCCTTGCCACAAACAAGGATAAAAGGGGATTTGGCCACACAGCCCGTCCTCTTGTAGACGGGGCACATCGCTTACTCCTTCCTGCCCGTCGGGCCACGTGGGCCGGCCATGCAGCTGAGAGCCCTGTTGATGGGCAGCTCTGTGACCGTGAACCACACAGGCATCCAGCAAGGGGCAGGCTCCACTCCAGGCCCTCCACTTGTATCCTTTGCTCATTGTCCTGAGGACAATGACATCACCCTGATGGAGGATTCACACCCACCTAGTTACTCAAACAGCAGTGGGGACATGAGTCAACTGCTGAGTAGTATTTTTAGCTTGCAGTAGGGGGAAATTTTGTTTTGAGTCTCAGTGTTAATTTTGGAATTAAAACTCGCTCACTGTGCTACCACCCAGAAAAGCTTTCAGCAAATACATGATCTAATACTTCGCCACAAAAAACACAGGTGCTTCCAGCGGTAATCTGTCCAACAGCCCGCCTGCCTGGACTCTGCAGACTCCGATGTCCTGGAGCCCACTGTGACTTCATTTGGCTGCCACATGCCAAGGGAATTCGGGAAACTCTTCGGCATGATTCTCATGTCCAAAGCAAATTCCAAATGAGACTCTGTTAATCGGGAAGAGAAACTTCAAGATGAATTCTGCACCGAAGCTGGATTTTTTTTTTTTTTCTTTTGAGGTTAAGAGAAGTAGGCTGGAAAATACTTGAAACCCTCCTAGACCCGTAGAGAACGATGTGACATACCCAGATCTTTCCTTTGTTGCTATTCATGGATAGGAGGGTTTTCTCCCATGACATCCCTTGAACTATGATCCTGTCTACCCATCCTGGCCACTTGGTCAGTTTGGTCTGCGCTGACCACTATATACTGAACAAAATTTTGTGTTGAAGCCATCACTGGGCCAGCACTGAAAAGAAGGTCCCAGAAGCTGGTACTGGCGATGAAATTTTGTAACCTGTGAAGTGCTGTGTAGCTATGGGTCTCTCTAATAAGCATTAATCCTCTGAGAAGCATGTGACCCCTCCTCCCCCATCCAAGAGCTTCCCACTCCAAGTCACGGTGTATTCCCCTCTTTCCGTCTTTAAGAATTCAGAGAGCTAGCAAAATCTGTGAGACCCCAGCAGTGGCCAGAGTGATGGGAAATCTCCCCCTTGATAACAGATGGGAAACCTAGGTCCAAGATAATATCTAACTGGTGCAAGGGTTCTTTTAGATTTCCCTCAGACTGCTGGGTTATCCAAGCACAAAATTTCCAGACATTGGAGGAAACTGACAGTGTTCCCCATCCTGGGGGCTGAGCATATGAGCTGGAGAATCTCACAGACGTTAAGACAAAGGAGCACCAACCTTATGTTTGTGGGAACAGCCCGCCCAGAGGATCTGCGTTATTACGACAGTTACATCACAAGGGCTGTGGTTCCTGGAAAACATCAACTGGTCCAGGTCACATGGTCTGGCCAAGAAGAAGCAAACATCTTCTCATGCTGGAGAGATCCCGGCCACTTAAGGCATCAGAGGGGACTGTTGAAAGCAGCCCACGTTGGCCATTGTGTCCCCTTTCACCCTGTGCTTTCTGTATGTCCCCCCGGCTCTCCAGATTCAGGGTTTCTGATGCAATAGGGAGATGTTCCAGTCTAGAGTCAAACGACTAGGCTTTGGATTTTGATTCCACTCTTACAAGCTGTTGGGCCTTGAGCAAGTTACTTAACGTCTCTGAGCCTTTGTTACTTATTTTACAGGACAGTTGTGAGAATAAAATACGATGACGTGTGCTCGGCACATAATATCCAGTAACTGTTACCTTTCTCAGTGTTGATATTTTGATCATTCCTTCTCAGTTGGAGGGGTTTGTTGGATCAGCTCCATTCTTCTGGTGACAGTCCCGGAAGCCGACAGATGTCTAGGGAGGCAGTTTTGTGTAGCAAAAGCAGCGGCTGAACGAAAGCAGGTAGAACTTGGGGCACGAGGAAGGCCTCTGCCAAAGCCAAAGCCCTCCCAGCTGTGCTCAGCAGCTGGATAAAGAAGCCTTGTCTGGGTGAGACCCCCATCTCGGTAGAAACGGAAGATGATGGGATCTTCTGCTTCCTGGGCATCTGTTCATAACAGCCCCCAATAGCTAGGGCTTTCCAGCCAGGAGGGACTGGGGCAGAAGCAAGACAGCCACCTGAGAGATCATTCACGTGGGCCCCCAAAGCCTAGCAGCACATTCCCGGGGATCCGTGCTTTTTCCCAGACCAGTTCCCATCTCAGATTCCAGCTGATGTTTTCAATAATGACAGCGCTTTCTTGGTGTCGCCCGAGGGGCCATCCCTGAGTGGTAGCTCCACTTCCGATCTCGACTGCCTTCTGTTTGGGAGGCTGCCCCCTGCCACCTGAGCACAGCTGGGGGGAGCTGGGACACAGAGCACGGCAGGGGAGGTGGGGGGGGTCACTGGAGGGCTCACAGCCAGCCCCTTCCTGTTACACTCTTCTGAGTGGGGAAGAGCAGCCAGGAGCTGGGAGGGGAAGTGTTAGGGGAAGTATATTTAAAACGTGTCCTTTCCATTTCTCAAAATTGCCCCCAACTGTCAACATCCACAGTGCAGCACCCGGGGCTTGGTTAGGCAGAGGACGCGCGGCCCATCGCGGTCTGGGCAGAGTAGAGGGCAGAGCCCGTCTGAGAGGGGGCCCGACTGTGGTGCTGCACCCACCTTTCCTCCTGGATGTTCGAGGGCTTCACCTCCTTCCGCTCAGCCTGACATTGGGGATGGGGTAGTGCGGCCACAGGGGACGCAGGGCGCATCACTGAGTTGCTGGAGCTCTGAATCCAAAGCCCCCGGGGCCAGGCAGGCTCTGGTGGGGTCACCACGCGAGGCGAGGCCACCACTAAAAGGGTAATTGGCACCACACTGGCCTCAGAGTCTCCTGTGTCTAACTCCCCTCCCCTCCGGCTGGAGAAGAGATGGTGATCTCACCCTTCTTGGTCTTAGGGCCTCTGTCAGCCACCAGTCTGAAGCCCCAAGTCCCCGTTTTGGGACAGGTCAGTGGGCTACCTGGAGGGGGTGGTGGAAGGTGGGAGAAAGGAGGGCCGGGGGAAATTCGGCTGTCTACTTTTCTTTATTTCCTCCTCAAGCCCCGCATTCTCCCTCAGGGACACCCCGATCTAGACAAGGGACATGTGAAACCACAGGACAGGCATGTCTGGCCTTGCTGGATAGTGATGAGAGCGCAAGCGGGGGGAGGGGCAGAGAAAGAGGGAGACCCAGAATCTGAGCCGTCAGCACAGAGCCCGACGCGGGGCTCGAACCCACGAACCGAGAGATCATCACCTCAGCTGAAGTCAGATGCTTAACGGACTGAGCCACCCAGGCGCCCCTGCACGTATTTTTTTTAAAGATAGAACTGGGATCTTGAAAGAAAACGTCAGGCTTGAGGGAGGACTTCCTCCCCCAAATCCATAGGGTGTTTCAGCTCTGCCCTGCTGTTCGGGGGGGGCGTTAAGAGTGAGCTTAGCTCCAGCACCGTGGGGGTGCCCCAGGCTCAGGGCTAGGGGTCCCATCAGGGCTGCTGGTGCCGGGAGAGTGGGGGCCTCCCCTGTGACCTGTGGCCGGGACTCCGAAGAGGAGAACTAGAGGTCTGAGCCAGTGAGGTGGGGGGGGGGGGGGACCACAGTCCCCCGGTGCCACCTGTCAGAATGAAATCTTGGGGCCCGGGCTCCCGACTGCTGACTGGGAGGTTCTCACCCTTACCCCTCCAACCCCTTCCCTCCACTCTTTCATGCCGTTGGGGCTGCACCAAATCGTCTGAAACGCAGCTGCTTTCTTCCCTCCTTTTTTTCTAGTTATTTTTCTCTTCTGCGGACCTCCGGTGCCCAGCCAGGTTAAACTGTTCCAAGCGGCATCTTTGCGCTGTGTGCGTCCCCTGGACCAGAAGCCGCCCTCTTTCCCTGCCGGCCTTATCGCTTGCCCCTCTCTTCTTCTGGAGGCGGGGAGAAAACCCCCTTACTGTCTCACGGTCTCTGTTTCTTTCCCTACGTGAGCAGTCGCACACAGTATGGGTAGCATCTGAGTATGAAATAGATGCCGTGTGTGATGCGGGATGAAGCATCTGCCTAACAGCGAGTCACTAACCCAGAAAGGACAAGTAGGCAGACACGGGCCTGGCACTTCTCTAGCAGATGACCATCACCTGCTCTCTCGAGAGCCTCTGTGTTCTCCGGGCAGATTTATCATGACCCGGAAGTACTGTGTGAGGAACCTACCAGAAGTTTGTAACTCAGGCTGCGTGACGCTCAACCGCAGCACCTTGCACTAGCCTGAAATTTGTATGTTTAAGCCGCGAAGGAAACCACAGTTCCAACCGCAGACAGGGTGGTTGGCGGTAGCATGTGACGTGAGCCAGCCTTTCCTGTTGAGATAAACAGTGACTTTGCAACCAGACGGACCTGAAATTTGGCGTCCCCGCTCAGCCACACACCAGCGCTGTGACTTTGGGCGAGTTACGTAGCCTCCCTGAGCCAAAGCTTTCATGTTTACAAAATGAAACGAATGATCGTATCTACCTGTTTTGAGGATAAAGCGGGAAAATACATAGAGAACACTTAGCCCGTGACCCCCGAGTTAGTAAGTGGCGACTGATATTGTTGTAGGCAGCTGAGGTCAACTTTGATCCGTTAAGAGAGAGAAAGCTCCCAGCGAACCCAGTAGCAGAAACTTGTATCACGCACATTTGTTCTGGCCTCCCCGTGTTTTGCCTACAGCACCCCCACTCGGCACCAGCAACATTTCGGTAGCTCCCTGATCGCCTCGGGTCCAAACTTGTCCTTGTTCGCTGCACTGATGCATTTCTTCTTTGCGAAATGTCATCCCACGGAGTCGGTCTCCTGGGTAATCCGACAGTTTCATTGGGCTCAGCGGCAGGAATGTGTACGTCTCCCTGGAAGGGCCATTCCACCCAGGAAGTCTATATCCGGATAATGACAGGATTGGGGGGGTCAGCGGGGGGCGGGGGGGATGGCCCTGCAGCAGCTAAGAAAAGGAGCTGCCCTCCCAGGGTGGGGACACTGTTGCCCTTTGTCATATGACACTCACTCTATCAGAAGACCCTACTGCTGGCATGTTAAATGGGGTCATGATCTGCGCCCTCTCTCTGTTGAGATACAAAGTACGTAAAAGAAAGATCCCATGAGGTGCTTTCAGAAGGTTGGGAAGGAACCGAGGTGACTTTCAGGTGCTGTCTACCAACCCCTGTCACGGCCAAACCACCTGCTGTTGGCGTTACGGCCGCCTCCCCTGCGGTTCCCAAGGCTCCCAGTGACGGGCCACCACGGGATGAGCATGTCTCCTTCCTAACAGCCATTCCAGGTTCTTCGGTCGCACCAAGCTTTACTGAGCAAGAACGGAAATTTCGCTCGTTCTCCAGAGACCTGGAAAGGAGACCCCACTCTTCCGTCCCATTACTGAACTCTCATGAGCTTTTCTACCGCATTCACCCTCCAGCGGCCCATCGGATTCCCCACCACTACCCTCACCGCTGTCTTCTTCCTTCTGTCCAGATTGTGGCCGCCATCCTCGCCATCGCTGGGATCGTGATGATGACCTATGCGGATGGCTTCCACAGCCACTCCGTCATCGGCATAGCGCTGGTGGTGGGCTCTGCGTCCATGTCTGCCCTCTACAAGGTAAGTACGCGCAGAGCAAGCTCCCTGAGCTTTCCCGGGAGAGAACAGCGGGCCTCTGCGTGGCTGGCCCAGTACGTTTGGGGGGCCTTGATGGCACCTGTGTTTTAAGGTGAGCAGCATACAGACTTGTAGTGATGAGGCGTGCACCTGCTCTTGGCTTTGGCTCTCTAGATCTTGCCATCGACGGCCGTATCTTTGCAGTACTGGGGATAACATAGATGGAGCAGTGGATCGGCAGTGTCAGATGTCGGTGACTTCATGGTTTGGCAAAGACTGGAGGAGGATCGGGGGCCCTAAAGGGCTGGTTCGGTGTTGGGGGAGATGATTTCCCACCAGGTCTGACGTGAAGATTTAAATACCCGGTGCAGCCTTGTCAATGAAACCTTTCGTCCCATGGTTTGTGCAGCTACCCGTACTCAGCATGAATCCATAATGCATTTGGAGCACTGCCCGGAGATCTGAAGAACAACTACTATGATATGGGGATTATAACCTATTTTTGACAAAATGTTGGGAAGTGCTGGAAAGCATGTCCCAACGGCAGGTGTGGATGGGACCATTAAAAAAAAAAAATAACATTTACTTATTTTTTTTTAACGTTTATTTATTTTTGAGACAGATAGAGAGACAGAGCATGAACGGGGGAGGAGTGGAGAGAGAGGGAGACACAGAATTGGAAGCAGGCTCCAGGCTCTGAGCCACCAGCCCAGAGCCCGACGCGGGGCTCGAACTCACGGACCGCGAGATCGCGAGATCGTGACCTGAGCCGAAGTCAGACGCTTAACCGACTGAGCCACCCAGGCGCCCCAACATTTACTTATTTTTGAGCGAGAGACAGGGTGCGAGTGGGGGAGGAGCAGAGAGAGAGGGAGACACAGAATCCGAAGCAGGGTCCAGGCTCTGAGCTGTCAGCACAGAGCCCGACGCGGGGCTCGAACTCACAAACCGCGAGATCATCACTGAGCTGAAGTCAGATGCGTAACCTACTGAGCTGCCCAGGCGCCCCTGGATGGGACCAGTTTTGATCCCCACTCTCTGCTCCCCCCCCCATCATGGCTTCCGGCTGCTCTCCCTCCTCCTTCCCTTTCTTCCTCTCTCCTTCTTTTATGTCCATGGTGAAGAATGCAAATAGTCTCTGATCTCCAAGCTGGGAGCCTGACCTGGAGGTTTCGAGGAGGATCCAGGGAGGAGTGAGGATTTAGCCTTGAGACTTACTGGCCCTTTGGGGATCCAGACAGTAGGACAGAGAAAATGATGTATGGTAGCGAGGTATAAGAAAAGGCACTTTTTCCCAGCTCTGTGCGTAAGACATTTTGTGGTTTGGGAATGCGAAATAACGGCACCTTCCCATCCTTCGTCAGCTCACTGCCCACAGAGAGACGCACACAGGCCATCTTCCTTCTCCGGAACACAGCTCGCCAAGAGGATGTGATAGGCCCACGCCGCTCTGAGACTTCAAAGACACTATTCAAATGCAGAAAATAGGACAAGGCCACACTCGGCTGCACTCGATTAGCTGCGTGCTAATGGGAAGCAGAGGGCACACGGAAATGCAATCAATCCACAATGAGCACAAATAATGCTGATTTTTGATTCCCATTTCCCATCTCCTCCCCTGCCCCCCCCTTACGCAGAGGGGCTAGCGGGTGGAAGCCTGAGCAATTTATTTCCCTCTTTGTGCTCCTTGCACGTATGCCCAGAAATACCTGAAAGACTTGAGAACTGGCTGAAAAAAGGAAGAAGCAGGCAGGGTAGGAGGAGACTCAAGCTCCACTCAGATCAGTTAGTTCCCTGCTTGTGGATCGTTCCCTGAAGGCTGCCTCTGTAATCCCAGCTTCCCAGCCTCCAGGCACATCTATCCCTCTCTCTCCGGCCCTCACACATTTGAAATATGTACAAACAAGAAAAGGTGTAGGAACTCAGAGTGGGGCAGGCGCGTTCCACTAAAACCCTTGCCGGTTCTGGAATGAGGTGGCGGGATGGAGCAGAGATGAGCTGAGTGTTGCAGTCCCTCTACCTTCGATTTGCAGAACATGGCTTTGCAGCCAAAGCTCTTTTCACTGAGGGCAAGCTGTGTCGTGCAAAGTCAGAGATCCATCAGACGAATGGTAGTCACTTGTAATTTCTGTGGCTTCCTCCTCTTCAGACTCTCTGAACCTGGGACGTCGTGTGATGAATACAACACAGACAGGGGCACCTGGGTGGCTCAGTTAGTTGAGGGTCCGACTTTGGCTCGGGTCGTGATCTCATGGCTCATGAGTTTGAGCCTCGCGTCGGGCTCTGTGCTGTCAGCTCGGAGCCTGGAGCCTGCTTCGGATTCTGTGTCTCCCTCTCTCTTTTTCGGCCCTTCCCCACTTGTGTGCTCTCACACACGCACGCGCTCTCGCTCTCTCTCTCTCAAAAATAAGTAAACATTCAATGAACACAACACAGACAAATGAAGCCTAGCGTGAAAACCCATGAGTCCTGAAGATGCCTTCTATGAGGCCAGAGATCCGTAACTCTTCATTATGGCACTACTGAGATTTGGATATGTGTACAGGTGCACATAGGTCAGTCAGACCCCACCACCTTTTCCATGAAGCCTGGTAAGGTAGGATTTACCCTTCACGTGGCTGCAGTCCTGTGGTCCAGCCCAGCCTCATCAGGTGCATTCTACTCCCCCTGTGACAAGGTGACGTCTGGGGCGAGTCTTCACCCGGCCTCCTCTGCTTCCTCCGGCAGGTTCTGTTCAAGCTCCTCCTGGGCAGTGCTAAGTTCGGAGAAGCCGCCTTATTTTTGTCCATTTTGGGTGTGTTTAACGTCCTCTTCATCACCTGTATTCCCGTCATCCTCTACTTTACCAAAGTGGAATACTGGAGCTCCTTCGATGACATTCCATGGGGAAACCTTTGTGGATTTTCAGTCCTCTTATTGAGTAAGTGTCGATCACCCCGTCAGAATCCCCGCCGTCAGAAGCAATGATGGGTGAACAGGACCGGGCAGCTCAAGGGGCATCTGCAAACCCATGCCCTGAAGAAGAAAAGCATTCTGTTGTTAGGCTGAAATTCCCAGTGCTTTTCAAGATGGTTGAGTCTTTAAAGACTGTTAAGTCCTTGTAAAGATGGCACTGGATTCTAATTCAGAACCACAGTCGAGGCAGTAGTAGCCATGGTCACTGCCGCTCTGAATAGTGACCTACTGATAACAGAACTGATAACAGAACAGTCCCCACGGGACCGGTAGGGAGTTGGCAAATAATACGTGCAAGGTTCTTAGAACAGTGTCTAATACACATCGGTGTCCAATAAATATTATCAGTTATCATTACTGTTAATATCATCATCACCATTCCTTGATGGAAGGCGGGTCCTAGGCAGAAAAGTGGCCAAGAAGGTGCCTCGCCCAGTTTCCACCTAAAAATGCATAACCCGAAGCGCCTGCCATGGTCACTGCCGGCAGAAAGCACCGGGATGTAGGATGCGTAGGATGGCCCCAGCCCTCTTTTCCAGTGCCTTCCCGCTGACCACTTTTTCCGGATTTCTTTTCCCTTCTTCAGAGCTTAGGGAAGGGAGGAAAGCTACCTAGTTAGGGTGTTCGACCCTAACCCCCACCCAAGGTCACTGAGTCAGTGGTAACTCCCGTGACTCCAGCCTCATCAGAGAAGGTGGGGTGGGACAGACCAGGGAAGCTGTAAAGTCCAGGGCCAGCCACGAATAACACCCTCTCTCTTCTTTATTTCAGCATTCAATATTGTATTAAATTTTGGAATTGCTGTTACGTATCCCACTCTGATGTCTGTTGGAATCGTCCTCAGTGTACCTGTGAATGCAGGTAAGCCAGTATGGCTTCCAATATCTGCTTGCACACACACACACACACACACACACACACACACACGTGTGCATGCTTACAAACACACATACTCACACACACTCTTGCTGTGCCTGCCATGGAAAGCAGGTTTAACCTTCTTATAAAAAGAAAGCACTTAGGGGTGCCTGGGTGGCTCAGTCGGTTGAGTGTCTGACTCTTGATTTCGGCTCAGGTCATGATCTCACGGTTTGTGGGATTGAGCCCCATGTCGGGCTTCATGTTGACAGCGTGGAGCCTGCTCGCTCTCTCTCAAAATAAACAAATAAAAAATGAAAGAAAGCAAGCACTTAGGTGCAAGTCGGTGTTTCTCATATATATGGTATTTGTCCAGAATGCATTGATTTTCACGTAGCACACCAAAATACAGCTCGTCTGAAGCCATCTCAGGACTAACTGACGTGAGGACCGGAGAGGAGTATCATTCATATGAGTAAGAAGCACAGAAAAATATGTAGCGGGAAGAAACTTTTAACTTTTGCAAGTGACTTTCTGGGGCAGAAAATGTGCTCAGGGTGTGATGGGTATGATGTAGGGTGTACAGACTGAAGGAGCGTGCACGTGATTCTCCACCTCCCCGGAGAGCGAGAGCCCTTTCCTCCGGTGACTCGGGACCTTGCTTTGTTTTCTGCTGGGGACAGTCGGCAGCTCTTCCAAAACTTTGTGGTCGCCTGCCCCCCACCTTCCTCCTTTCCTGGCTCATCCTGGTGGCAATTTTGGATTTTCTTCCCGTAGCACCCCACCCCCCCACACCTGACGCCCCCGTATAACCTGTCGTTAGCCGGAGAAGGGTTTGTAAATCTCTTCTCTCTGTAGCACTCGCCCCGTTGACAGCTCTCAATTTCCGAAGCCTTTTCCTGTGATCTGGCTCCTCACCCCTCCTGCCCCACTTGTTCTGTATGTGCCTCACCCTGGCCCCAGACCCTCCTAGGGGTACCTCAGGGCAGCGTGTGGAAAAAGGCCTGGCGGGTGTGGCAGCACGGGCTCTGCCCACCTGGAGGATGGTGGTCCCAACCCATTGCCTCGCTGGGTCTTTGCTTATCCCACCCGAATGTGAAGGTAGTACCTCCCCTCGGTCAATATCTCAAAAGGCTGAATGTGCCAGAGAGAGCTGGTAAGAAGCGGTCCTCACTGTGAGCCTCCAGACACTGCTGCCTTTTGGAAAATAACTTCTCAGCTGACCCCCTACCCCTTACAGCGTCTTTGTAGTCACGGCGTTCTTCACTTGGAGAAGGCGTATCACAGGTGGTTCCTAGACGGATGCTTACTTTGACCGTATCATACAGCCAGGGGTTTGAGAGAGAAATCAGCATCATTTCTCATCACTCACCTGCAACCTGGGAGTTTAATTCTGCGGCCAAGGAAGGGATCACATCCAATTCCCCGGTGGAAGAGAGGAGCAAAGGTGGCCACCCTTACCTGATGTGTCAGAGCGGAGCCATTGGGTGGTTTCCCGACCCTCCCTGGCGCCTATCTGGGGCGCAGCCCGTGGGCCCTGCTAATTGACTGTCCTTGTCCGTTGAATTCACAGAATGTTCCGCCATTGTTAAAAATTAAAGCCTTGCTGAATTGCAGTGAGACAAAAGAGGCACTTTAGTTCCACAAAAGGGCTGCTAAAAAGTTTCTCTTCCCGTTTTAACTCTTATCCCTGTGTCTTTCTCTGCCTCTCCTAGTGGCAAGGTGAGAGGCAGGGAGGGGAGGCTGGGGGGAGGCAGGGAGAATGGAGACCCGTGAGGGGAGAAGGCCAGAGCCAGGCCATGTCCGGGGCCACATCCTGGGCCCACACGTGGAGAGCCGGCGACCGCCGGCCAGCAAGGTGGCTTTCAAAGGCCGCGTGCTCGAAGTCAGCAAACGCTCTGTCACGAAGTGATAGAAAAGTAAGCAGTTGGTGTCTCTTGTGTAGAAGGCGGCCTCCAAATTTGCTTTGTCTGGCTTTTAATTAAGAACGCAGGGAAATAAAGCAAAAAAAAAGGAAAAAAGAAACACCTTAATATCCCCAGTGGTTTTGACCATTCAGCTATGAAGAGAGTGATGGTGTGGATTTTTATGACCGGACGTTAATCCTGCTTCTCACTGTGTTCCCTCACCCGATGTGGGTCGGGTATGAGCCATGTGCCCCGTGGACCTTTAATAAACTTGAATAGTCAGTGACGACTCAGGTGGCTTTGAAGTGTCGTGCTAATAACGGCCTGGGGTGGAACAAGAATTTTTATTTATTATCTTCAAAACACCAGTGTGAGTTTGGCCTTTAAACCGTACCTATGCGGATATTGGGAAATAATGCTTTTAAATTATAAATACAAAACGTCATTGTAAAAAAAAAAACAAAACAAAACAAAAAAAAACATGAAAAGTACCAAAAATATAAAGAAAGCAATATTATGTTTTCATTATCCTGCCCGCCCCCCCTCCCCCAGACCCTCGGGAGGTGGGCCAAAAATAATCGTCCGGGGGGGGGGGGGAATCTCCAATTCCCCCCCCCCCACCATTTATTTTGCCTGTCACATAAATCAGTGCCTGAACTGAGGTGCCAGGTCAGTTTGGGGAAGTGACATACAAGCGCCAGGCTTATAAAAGTGAGAGGCAGCCCCTGCCCGCAAGGAACGAAGCCACCCTGAGGAAGATCCTGTGGTCAAGGAAGACCGCTTCCTGCCGGCCCGCGAGGGGACGCCCCAGCCCCTGCGCCTGACTCACCTCCGAGTAACCCGGCTTTTCTCGGTCTCGTGCAGTGGTTGATCACTACACCAGTAAGATCGTCTTCAACGGAGTCCGGGTCATCGCCATCATCATCATCGGCCTGGGCTTCCTCCTCCTGCTCTTGCCCGAGGAGTGGGATGTCTGGTTGATCAAGCTGCTGACCCGCCTCAAGGTGAGGAAGAAGGAGGAGACGGCGGAGGGCGCTGCAGACCAGGGCTCGGGACCTCAGAGCAAGAGCAGAAGAGCCCGCCCTTCGTTCGCCCGCTGACCGTGGGCCCTCCAGAACTCTGCGGCGAACGCTCACGCTCGTTGTTAGTGACTTGGGGGGTCTCTTCCTGGCGGGGGCCCCTCGGTTTGGTAAGGTGTACATACCTGTACAGTTCCGGTAATCTGCGGTAAGTTATACGGTATTTATTGGCATGTCCAATTTGCTTGCTCTTTTTCCACATCAGACCTTTCTCCTAAGGTTACCAGTTCAGAATGAGAACGCCAAGAAGAGCCTCTCGGCCCTTTTTCAGTGAATGTAAAGCTGGTTACAGTTAACCCTGGCATTGATTGTCCGGGGACGGCGAGAGGCAGGGCCAAGTGGTCTGAATCTTAGCAACTGAAAATTACATTGCACACTGTGATTACTTTCCAGCTATGGTAGGGTCATATTTTGTTTTATACCAGAGCTGTATTCTTAATTTTAAGGGATCTCAACGAACCAAAAGCTGACTGTTCGGTCAATCTGGGCGGATGGAGGGATGGATGAGGACGTTAAGAGGTGACGCGGCAAAGGGAAACGGACTGCGGAACCCATCGACTGCGGACTTAACCTCGGGGTGACGGTTGGAGGAGGACAGGCCCGCGCCGGGTGACAGAGAGGGAAAGAGAAGCCCAAGCCCCAGCTGGCTGCTCTCCTGTGTCTGTGTAAGATCACGCAAGAGAAATTACAGTGCCTTCTACAGAATTTTCGTCTTTACCTACGTGAAGCGAGGTGACATTGTAAGTCACTGGCGCCGTCTTCTCATTTAGGTGTAAAAATCTTTAGAAACCAATAAAAATATACATGTGCGTGTGTGTGTGTGTACAAAAAATGACAAGCTGGTGACCTGTGTAAATGGCACATGGTTAGCGGTGTGCAATGCACATACAAGGTAGACTATGCCGGAGGTGAATTGCTTTCACTTCGTGACCAAGCTGGAAAAATTACTTCCTGAACCTGTAAACCTTTTTATGAAACTTTTAAAGCGCCGGGCTGTTTACTTACACAATTTAGGTCTGCCAGAAAAATTCTATCTGTGATAGATCTTGTAAAGAGGGACAAGGGGGTTAGAGTTTACTATTTTTGAAGTTTACATTGTTACATACGAAATGGAGACCTTATTTTGAAATGTTGTCATAACCCAATGGTGCACTCTGTTAACCATGGAGTCTTTCGTTTCATAGGGGAAAGGGGCATTCGTGACCTGAACTTTTTAGCAAATTATTACTCTCAGTTTCCATTACCTGTTTGGCCAAACAGATGAATAAACTATTTAAAAAAGAAGCATTGCGTGCTGTGTTGGTGGCCCCGTTGTTGCGTTCCCACGGTGCCCACTCCCGCCCATTCCCGCTCCCAGCAGGTCCCACCCTCCCGCACCACCAAGGCACGAAAACCCACCCAGCCACCTCAAGGGGCGAAGATTCTCATTGTGACGACAGAGGCGACTGGCGCAAAAGCAAAATGCAAAACAGCCATCTGGGCCTCATACAAAATGTCTTGAGGCATCGTCTCCCTCCCCTCCTCCTCTCCCTTCACCCCCCCCTCCTTTCCCTCCAGGCGCCTGCCCCCTACTCAGCTCTGGGTGTTGCTTGTGTCTCTCTTTTTTCTGCACAGACTGCTTCCTCAGCTCATGTTGCCGTCATAGCTACCTCCAAGTGGCGGCCTCGGTCGCCATGTTGGCACGGTCTTCCAGCTCCACTCCCACCCCTCACTTCTGCCTCAGTGTCCTAACCTCGTTCTAGCTCTGTAGAGAATTTGAGGTACCAGCCTCAATATTCTGTTCCAGGCAGCTGCAGCCAGGGGCCGTGAGGTCCAATGCCTCTCATTCTGCAGCTGCAAACGGCCAGGTTCTCTAAGGGGGGGGGGGGAGAGAAGAGACGAGACGGCAGGCTTCTTCAGGACACGTCACCCTGCCAGCCACACCTAGAGCGACCATACACCATGCATCACTTGCTCCTTGGGGTCAGAACTGGTGAGCTGATGCTCAACATCACTCATCATCATCAGGGAAATACAAATCCAAACCACAATGAGGTACCACCTCACACCTGTCAGAGTGGCTGACAGTGACAACTCAGGCAACAACGGATGTTGGCGAGGATGCGGACAGAGAGGATCTTTTTGCACTGCTGGTGGGAATGCAAACTGGTGCGGCCACTCTGGAAAACAGTACGGAGGTCCCTCAAAAAATTAAAAATAGAACGACCCTGCGACCCAGCAATAGCACATTTATCCAAAGGATACAAGTGTGCTGTTTGGAAGGGGCACATGTACCCAATGTTTATAGCAGCCAAAGTATGGAAAGAGCCCAAATGTCCATTGACAGATGAATGGATGAAGAAGATGTGGTTTATATATACAATGGAATATTACTCGTTGATCAAAAACATTGAAATCTTGCCACTCGCTCCAACATGAATGGAGTGTATTATGCTAAGCGAAATTAGAGAAAGACAAATACCATATGACTTCACTCATATGAGGACTTTAAGAGACAAAACAGATGAACATAAGGGAAGGGAAACAAAAATAATAACAAAAACAGGAAGGCAGACAAAACATAAGAGACTCTTAAATATAGAGAACAAACTGAGGGTTGCTGGAGGGTTTGTGGGGGGGGGTGGGCTATATGGACAAGGGGCATTAAGAAGGGTGCTTGTTGGGGTGAGCACTGGGCGTTATACGCAGGGGATGAATCACTGGGTTCTGCACCTGAAATCATTATTGCACTATATGCTAACTAACTTGGATATAAATTAAAAACCAAAAATAAATTAGAATAATAAATAAGAACTGGTGAGTTGAGCTGTCCAAAGCAGAGAGCTCCCTCCCTGATGTGTCCAGTGTGTGCTGTGAGGGGGAACCCCTCAGCCCTTAGTGGAGCCTGGACGAGTCACCTCCATGATTTTGTTACGTCAGGGTGCCAAACATTTCCTATGGAAGCCACAGCATGAAAAAGTTGGGAAAGCCTACACTAGAGAAGATTTACCCCACTCACCCACTTGGCCTAAAAGACGGTGAAGACCCAAAAGAATTGAAAGCAGGGACTCAAAGGGGTATTTGTCCACTAGGGTCATAGCAGCCTTATTCACAAAAGCCAAGGGGTGGGAGTACCACAAGTGTCCATCAACAGATGAATAGATAAACAACATGTACACACAGTGGAATATTATTCAGCCTTAAAAAGAACATTCTGACACACGGTACACCATGGATGGACATTGAAGACATAATGCTGAAAGAAAGAAGTCACAAAAGGACAAATACATGATCCACTTATATGAGGTACCCAGAATAGTCAAGTTCATAGACACAGAAGTATGGTCGCTAGCGGCTGGAAATGAAGAGTTTTCATTCAGTGGGGACAGGGTTTCAATTTTGTAAGATAAAAATGTTTTGGAGACAGATGGTGGTAACGGGGCACAACAATGTGAAGGTACCCAGTGCCGCTGAAACGTACACCTGGAAATGCCTACATGGTAAATTTTATGTTATTTACATGTTATAATAAAAAAAAATATATTAAAGGTGAGGTATGTCACATAAAAAGGTTAAAACTCTCAGGAATGGTTAATGGTCCTCTCAGGACATTATAAACACGAGTTGGAAGAGGGTTGAGGGGCTTTGAGAGCTTTCTTTCCAGAAAGGATACAAACCACATCTTCCCACCTCCACCCCAAGCAGGTTTCAAGGACTGGTGTGAGCTGTGGCTAACCCAGAAGGGGTCTATGGAGAGAAGAATCCCAGAAAAAAGAGTCCCTTCCAATGGAACCATGGCGTGGTTTTGAGAAACAGGCTCCATCAGTGCTCTGTCTGGGGAATCGTCTGCCCTCTAGAGGCCAGTCTGGATAGCAATGAAAGGATTCTTCCAATTTTGCTCCTTTGAAGAGTAGAAGACAGAAAGTACAAAGAGGATACGGGGCCTCTGCTGCTGATCAGGGTCCCAAAGACACTTAGAAGCCTCCAATCCTACCTTCTCTGTCAGAATGTGGCCATTTGGAGCCAGAGGACACGAAGTGACCAGCCGCCTTGCCACACCGAGTCACAGCTGTCTCTGGGAACTCATACCTGCTCTGCAGATGCTCAGGCTGAAGAGAAACAGGAGAGAAGAAACTGTTGCCAGAGAACCTACCACCCTGCAGAACAGGTGTGTTTCCAAATCTAGCCAGGGACACATAATGTGGAGTTCTTCATACTTGATTTTGAAAATAAATGATTTGTTCTAAAATTGGAATGTGGTTGTGGTTGTACCATTCTGTGAATATTCTAAAATTCAGTTTCGGGGTGCCTGGGTGGCTCCGTCAGTTAAGCATCTGACTTCGGCTCAGGTCATGATTTTGACGTTTGTGAGTTTCAGCCCTGCTTCGGGCTCTGTACTGATAGCTCGGAGCCTGGAGCCTGCTTCAGATTCTGTGTCTCCCTCTCTTTCTGCCCCTCCCCCACACACATTCTGTCTCTCTCTCAAAAATAAATAAACATTAAAAAACTTTTAAATAAAATTCAATTTTTCATACACTTCAAAGGGGAGAATTTTACAGCATGTGGATAATATCTCAATAAAGTGGTTTATTAGATAATAGATAAACGGTTGCCCCACGAAATGAGTTAAAATGCCTTTGCCAAAATCTTACAAGCAGAGAGGACATTTCCTGGGTAGTTGGCTTGGTGTTGGCTGCCCGGCATCTGATCCCTATTTAAAACAGCACATTGCATCGGTTCGGAGGCTGAAGGGAACAGATGCTCCATATGGGCGCCACCACCCCTCCCCCCCACAGTCCAGGGAGGGAAAGCAGGGGTGAACTGCACTTGGCCAGCAGGCTGCAGTCTCCTAGGACTTTGGTTCTGGAGCAAGGAATACCAGACCCCGAGGAGCAGCCTAGGAGGGCCGTGGCTGACCAGCCAGTCCCCGGGCTCCTGGCCGTGACCTCAATCCCCACCCAGTGTGGAGATCCATGGTTGCTGCCTGGTTCCAAACAGATCCTTCCCATGCAGCTGGGCTTATGATGGCCCAGCAGGACTCCTCAAACTGCTTTAAGGATGACTAGGAATGATTTATAAGAAATACATCAATGATAGAGAAATAAAGACGATGTGAAAGTTCTCCACAGTGCTTAAAACATATTTTTTAAGTTTATTAATTTTGAGAGAGAGAGAGCACAATCAGGGTAGGGGCAGAGAGAGAGAGAGAGAGAGAATCCCAAGCAGGCTTTGCACTGTCAGTACAGGGCCCAGTGTGGGGCTGGAACCCACAAACAATGACTTGAGCCCAAATCAAGACTCAGATGCTTAACCGACCGAGCTACCCTGGCATCCCAGAACATATATTTTTTTACTTCTTTAATGTTTATTTTTTTATTAAAAAAATTTATACACTTATTTATTTTTGATAGAGACAGAACACAAGGGGGGGAGGGGCAGAGAGAGAAGGAGACAGAATCCAGAGCAGGCTCCAGGCTAAGAGCTGTCAGCACAGAGCCCGACGCGGGGCTCGAACTCACAAACTGCTAGATCATGACCTGAGCCGAAGTCGGACGCTTAACCGACTGAGCCACCCAGGTGCCCCTAATGTTTATTTTTGAGAGAGACAGGGCCTGAGCAGAGAAGGGGCAGAGAGAGGGGAGACACAGAATCCGAAGCAGGTTCCAGGCTCCGAGCTGTCAGCACAGAGCCCAATGCGGGGCTTGAACCCATGAACAGTGAGATCATGACCTGAGCCGAAGCCAGACGCTTAACTGACTGAGCCACCCAGGCGACCCCCCAAAACATATTTTTAAAAACATTTTAAACAATGGTATTTTCCGTTCCATATTTTTTCTTGTATTCAGCATTGTCACATTTTTGAAACCCCCCCCTTTTTTGAAATAATCTCTACACCCAACGTGGGGCTCAAACACACCACCCTGAGATCAAGAGTTGTATGCTCTACAGACTGAAGCAGCCAGGCATCCCAAGAAAACCCTTTCCTTGAGTTAAAATACTGGTAAACTTCAGCCAAGGTCAATCTTCTCTAAATTATCAAAAAAACAAACAAACAAAGAGTTACTGAAATTATGGGAAATGAGACTTCGTGTAATTACAGTGTAATGAGTTGTGAATTTTAGCTCAGAACAAAACATGGTGAATTTTTTTTCTCTTACTGAAAAAAAGAATATGCTTCCTGGGGAGATTTGGAAATACACATAAAGCCACAAGCCAGTAATAACTGCAGTTGTGTTAGGAGCCTCAGGAACAGTAATGGCAGGAGTCTAGAATAGAGGAAAATGGCCGAGAGGGAACCCGATGGCTGGGGAATCTCCCTGGGAAGGGCACTTTCTCTCTGAGAGCTGACATGAGCACATAAGAACCTAAGTGTGCCTTCTTAGCTTTTGACTTGTAAATACAAGCATCTCCATAGAAAGGCATCCTAAGGAAGAGATACTTCACCATAAGAAAATAAATGAAATGAATTTAAGAACCTCTAGAAGGTTTCCTCCAGGAATCCCCCATGTTTACTCCTTATTAGAAATAGAAGAGCAGCTGGGCGCCTGGGTGGCTCAGTCGGTTGAGCGTCAGACTTTGGCTTACGTCATGATCTCACAGTTCACAAATTCGAGCCCCGCATCAGGCTCTGTGCTAATGGCTCAGAGCCTGGAGCCTGCTTCGGGTTCTGTGTCTCCCTCTCTCTCTGCCCCTTCCCCACTCAGCTCTGTCTCTCTCTGTCTCTCAAAAAATGAATAAACATTAAAAAAAAAAAAAAATAGAAGAGCAGCTGGCCACCTACCTACTCCCTTCAATTTCTTAGGAATCTCCTGAATTCCGGTGATGTAGGGGAATCTGAGGGGCGAGGCGGAAGCAGCCATTAACCCAGGGTCTTACAGGATACTGTTGGTGCCCACCTAACGCAGCATGCCTGAGGGGAGAGGGGGCACTGTGTAACACCAGGTGCCATCACACGCACACCTGGTGAGTAGCCCAAACTCATTCACGTCCAAAACGTATTCCTAATCACCAGATAGCTCTCCCCTGAGCAGTGACTCTGGGACCCAGACCCCTTCGCTATGGCTCTTCATCTTCAACATGCAACTTCAAGATGGCGACGCTCATCCACAGGCTAGAGAGGAGAGGCCTGAAAGTAGCTCATCTCACTTCTGCTCAGAGTTCAGGAAATGAGTCAGTTTGATGGACCTCCGGGTCAGTCTCTGCACGCAACGAAGGGGGAGATTTGGGTATAAGAAAAGCAAAACTAGCGGTATACCCTTATGGTGTTCTTTTTTCAATTTACACCTCTATCCGGGATTAGAGTTTGGTTTTTTTAATCCCCAACCATCCTTCTCTGGCCCCTCCATTTATAAGAACTGTAAACTCAGTTACACCAACTAGATGTAGTTCCCTCTCTCCCTGTTATCTGATTTCATCCCCATTGAATATCTGGAACACTTTCTTTTATCATCTGAAATATGTGGAGAAGGCAGCCTCATGGGGATGCTGGTGGTTTCACCACTTTTCTAGGATTTTGCAAATATCTGTGCCCAGTAGGTAGCCCTGCTGAGTGGTAATGCACAGACGTTGGATTTCATCAAGGACCTTGTGTGGGTGTGGGTGTGGGTGTACCCATGCCTGTGCATTTGCTACATTTACTGTGAGCTCTTAGTACATATTTTGACCAATTGGGCTGCTTCCATTTTTTAAAAATTTTGTTTAAATCATCCACGAATGCTAATCACTAACTAGAAATTACAGTTTTTTTAAATAAATGATACCCTATGGGGCTGGGTATTGATTCATCCAGCTGCTACCTGGTAACTTTCTTAAATCCCTTTAGCAAGCCATGATCATCTACAGAGATCCCGGTATTTTTCTCCAAAGCTTAATTTTTTTTAAGTCAGATCTTACTGTTAGCACCAATTTAAAGTCCAAAGCACATTGGGATATTTAACTCTCTGCAGATCTGGCTCACCTGCGGGCATTATTGCATCAAAAGGCTTTATGGGTTACTTTTGGATTGCTGGACTTCTAGACTTCTCCTAAATCGTAAGTTTGTGTTTTCTGTTTTTTTTTATTTTATCTATTGCAGAGTGTTTGGCTTGGTGTTTCTAAGAACTTAGAAAATAATCCAAGTTCTGTTATCTTTTATCCTGCATAAAAATGCTATTAGAATTTTAGATGCTGAGGGGTGCCTGGGTGGCTCAGTTGGTTAAGCGTCCAACTTCAGCTCAGGTCAAGATCTCACGGTTGGTGAATTCAAGCCCTGCATCAGGCTCTGTGCTGACAGCTCAGAGCCTCGAACCTGCTTCACATTCTGTGTCTCCCTGTCTCTCTACCCTTGCCTGCTCACTCACTTTCTCTCTCTCTCAAAAATAAATAAACATTTAAAAAATTTAAAGAATTTTATATGCTGAAAGGTAGCTTTAAAAAGTTTTGAGCAAGACTTCTGAGCGCAAGATGAATGAAAAGGTTTTGAAGGCAGAGACAGTAAGAAGGACATCTGCTTCTAAAATGTCAACTGCTAAGATAAATCAAAATACTAGGAAATGCTATGAAACTCTGGTCCCCAGGGTTGTCAGGGATATGTTTGTGAAAGCAACTTAAAAGCTGCAGAATGTTCTATGACTCTAATAAGTGATTATCAAGGGACTTGCCACAAGGCCATGTGGCTAGGAGAGGCAAAGCAGGCTGCCTTCATTGACCACCCCCCTCCCAGAGCCCCACTCTTTGGTTTGTGCGGCGACCACACAGAGGGAAAGGCTCTAAGGACAAGCTTCTCTGCTGAGTGATTTTATCAAGGGCCTTCCTAGAAGCATGACAGATGGTCTCCTGGGACTTTGGAAGATCTCGGTTAGCATTAAAGCTCTGTGAAGGCTGGGTATTTTCTACAAATGACACCGTGCCCATAAGTTCCTTTCTGGTATCGATTTCTAACTGAAGTCAATGGTAGGTTTTTTGTCACCCCAGCAAAATGACCAGGCTACCCATCCCCTACTTCTCTTGTCAACTTCTCAGCCACCTTGGACCTGATTCTACTAGTCCTTCCCTTTCCCTTCAACTCGCAGTTCTTTCCTCCACCAGATCTTCTGCTTCTGCTCCACTGACTATACTTTCCTTTGCGTGCAACTAACGCCACCAGCACCACCACCCCGAAACAACAACGACAAGAGTCAATATTTGTACGTGTTTGCAACTTACCAAGCACTTCTCATGAGTGTGTTCACACACCCAGGCACAGTCCCCACAGCCCTTCTGGGACCTCACTGACTGACCTCTCGCCCTCTACAGCCCTGCCTATGGGACATGGCCACTTGTTTATATTTCTGAATCCTGGGTTGGAAAGTAGTACACTCAATCCACTTTGCTCGGAACACTCAGAAATGGAGATTTGATGATCCATTCATAATCCCTACATTGCCCCGAATGAAGAGTGTGTTTGTTTGGAAGATTGAATTTGCACCAAAAATGTATCATTTCCTCTTATACCTGGATGAATTCAGCACACACTGATGCTACTTTACTATCTCTGTGTCTCTAGTCCTTATTCTCTTTCCCTTAGCTGATATGCTTTGTCTTCAAATTCCTAAAAATAGAAATCTCACAAGGTTCACAGCAGAGCTATAGAAGAGTGCAGTGATTAATAACATGGAATTTAGGGACAGACAGAACTGGATTCAAATCCCAGCTCTACGATTTATAGTTTTGTGACCTTGGGCAAGTCACTTGACACGACTGAGTCTCAGTTTTCTCACCTGTCAAATAAGAATAAAAACAGTCTAACTTAGAAGATCATCAAGGTAAAACAGAACACTATGTATGAAAGCTAAGCACTGTTTCTAGACATAAGTAGGTACTCAATAAACGATAGCATCAACATCATCACCACCACCACCACCACCAGAGCACATCTTCCAAGCTTGAGCAGTCATTTCCTTTGAAGAGCATTTCAGCCCATGGCCTTTTCCATCCAAGGCCACCTTGCCTCCCATTTCATCCAGTTTTGTGTCTCTAATTTTCACCTCCTTGAAAATCACTTCCAAATCTCAGCCATCTACAAATCTGAGTTTTTAACCATCTCCCAGACATTTCTCCCAATGTGTCCTAGCAGCCCCTCAATGTTAACATGTCCCAAACTATACATTCTATTTTCTCACCCTGAAAACCATTCCTCCTTCTATTGGTGTTAATTGGCATCACTATGATCTTGTAATAGTGCATAAAATCTTAATACTACCTTTAACTTCTTCCTTACTTTTACACTAGCAATCACTGTATGATTCACATCCAAGTCGGTGGTGTTGTAACTCCAAATCATGTGTAGAACCCTCCCCTGCCACCCACCCCACTGCTACTACCCTACTTCATTAATTTTTTTTAACGTTTATTTATTTTTGAGACAGAGAGAGACAGAGAATGAACAGGGGAGGGGCAGAGAGAGAGGGAGACACAGAATCTGAAACAGGCTCCAGGCTCTGAGCTGTCAGCACAGAGCCCGACGCAGGGCTTGAACTCACGGACCATGAGATCATGACCTGAGCCGAAGTCGGACGCTTAACTGACCAAGCCACCCAGGCACCCCATTTCCTAGTATGTATCACCCAGGGAGTTCCAAGTTGTCTGATCTGTCCTGTAAAGCTGGGGTTGTTTCACTGTCTTGCACAAAGATCTTCAGGGTCTTTATTAAATAAACCGTTATTAAATGCTTTATTAAATAAACTGTTAATCCTGAGCCTGAATTCAAGGCCCACCGCAATTTGGCAGTAACTAATTTTTCCAAACTCACCTGCCACTACAATCACCAACATCTCCTGCCCTTCAACCATACTAGACTATTTGCTATTTCTCAGACATACCGTATTTTCTCTCATCTTGGTACTGCTGTTAATTCTGCATAGAATTCCTCCTCCCTCTCCCTCTTTCTGCCTGGCCAAATCTTACATGTTCTTACATGTCTACTTCCAATGTTTCCTCCTTAATGAAACTCCTCATTTGCCTCATGACAACTAATATGCCTATTTTGTGGCCTGCACAGAAATTTCTCTATCTCCGGTGCCACACATTACAGCCAAAACTTCTCTCTCTTACAGTATTAATATTCCTAAGGGACAAAAAAAAAAAAAATCTGTGTTCCTTAATTTTTGTCCTTTGCACCCAGCAGGGTCCCACATAAACAATAGGATATATTTATTGAATTGGCTCTTTTTTATAAGCTTTTAAAATAACTAGACACGATTTATAACAATTACGTCAATTCCCCTTGGATGGTACAGGGTGAACATCTCAGTCATCTTATATATCCCATAGTCAACATCATAGAATTCTCCCAGGATCCTGTCAAATAATGATTAGGGTTACCTATTTCATCCAAAATAATATCCGTGTTTTCCCTATAATCCTAAGGTTCACGAACATGTTGGCACATGGTGGGCAGCGTTAAGCCTCTTCTTATTCAATGTGAATTGTGTGTCCTCTGGACTTCCAATAACTAGTGCACACAGGGTTCAGTTTCCCCATTCCTATGGGAATCCTTATCATGCTAGTCCTTAATGTCTATACTGAATATTGGAAAGGGGTCTAACGGGTGCTTGAGTTTATACTAGCAACCCTTAATGATGGCACAGGAAAGACTGAATCTAAAATGATCCTTCCTAAATCGGAGGGATTGCTTGGCTACTGATGGAATCCAACCTTCAGGTGCTGGGAATGGCTTGGATTTTGTTAATTTCCTTCAGATCTTTTTGAGTCATTCCCATTGTTCCCCCCAATAAAGACACTGAAGCTTTATCAAAAAATGCCTGCATAGTGGAAACTCATCTGACTTCTGACCTCTCAGTGTCCAAGCCTCTAAGCCAAACTGCTGAAAGCTCAAAGCTCCCCTCCACAATGAACTCAGTTGAGTCTTGGCAAAATTTCCTTTAACCTTTCTGAGCCTAGGCTTCTTCAGCCACTCCTGCCCTGAGTATCTGTCATTCGTCCCCAAGTCTTTGACCTGCCACACAAATTAAATATCGTTGATATTTAACATATCAATGCATGTTCAGGTAGAAGAGAATAAGAAGTCTAATCAGAAGAGAAATGGACAAAAATATGAAAATGTGAAATAACAGTTAATTAACCAAACTCAAGAAATAAAGAAAAAAATCATCTCAGAAATAAAGACCTTATAAAATACCTAGAGATAATAGATTTGCTGAAAATATTGAAACCTGAGTAGAAGAATTATAAAAATCAAGAAGAGTAAAACACAATAAATCAACAAATAGAAGCAAAAGGATCTGGCAAAAGCTACGATACATAAAATCAACAAATAAAACCCAACATTTACAATATGTGAATGATTGAAGTCCCCTAAAAGGAAGACAAAACAATGGATGGTTATATTTAAATTAGTAATTCAAGAAAATTTTGTGAAAATAAAAGAAGATCTGGACGTATATAGGGGAAAAATGTATACCTGAGACAATTGACCCAGAATGATCATTCTCAAAATGTATTTCTGGTAAAACCTTTAGACTTTAAGGGGAAAAAATTGCTGGAATTCCAGCAAAGACCAGCCGACTCACAAAGCTTTAAAAAAATCAGGTTGGCATTAGATGTCTCAATAATTACATAAAAAGCAAGATAGCAATGGAGAAATATTTTCTGAAAATTGAAGGGAAGAAAAGTGTGAACCCAGGATGTTATGTCCTGCCAAAGTGGCCTTCAAATATCAGGCTGTAGAACAACAGTTAGCAATTTTTTTCTGTAAAAGAACATATAGTAAAATGTAGGTTTGGGGGGCACCTGGGTGGCTCAGTCAGTTGGGCTTCCGGCTTTTGATCAGGTCATGATCTCACAGTTTGTGAGTTCCAGCCCCGCGTCGGGCTCTGTGCTGATGGCTCGGAGCCTGGAACCTGCTTCAGATTCTGTGTCTCCCTCTCTCTCTGCCCCTCCCCTGCCCATGCTCTGTCCTCTCTCTGTCTAAAAATAAATAAATAAAACAAATTTTTTTTAATGTTAAAAAAATAAAATAAAATAAATTTAGGTTTTGAAGACTATATGGTCTTTGTCACAACAATTCAACTCTGTTGTTGTAGCACAACAGGTGCCAAAGACAATATATAGGTAGTAGATAGCTGTGTTCCAATTCAACTTTTTTTTTTTTACAAAAACTTACATCAGACCACATTTGGCCCATGGGTCATACTTCGCTGACTCCTTGTGTAGTCTGTTGGGCTTGACAATTTTATGCCTTATTTAAGCAAAGAATAAAAATTGAATTGTTCTATCAAAGTACTTCTACCACTTGCAGTGATAATTTAAACAATCCTAAGATATTGATAACATAGGGTAAACTCATCTTCCCACATTTACATATCATCCTGAAGCATTTGAAAATGAATCGTCATAAATATAACATAGCAAGGAGCCGCTTGGGGGGCCTCTGTCAGTTAAGCATCCGACTTTGGCTCAGGTCATGATCTAATGGTTTGTGAGCTTGAGCCCCACATTGGGCTCTGTGCTAACAGCTCAGAGCCTGGAGCCTGCTTTGGATTCTGTGTCTCCCACTCTCTCTGTCCCTACCCCGCTCACACTTTTTTCTCAAAAATAAGTAAACATTTTTCAAAAATAAAATAAAGTTATAATATAATATAATATAATATAAAATATAATATAGCAAAACATGTTTCCACGGAACTTTCTGGCTTTGGACATAGGTGGCTCTTGGTGCTCTGTTTCCCACAGACTTTGGTCTATACCAGCCCCCAGATTCTCCAACCTCCAACCTCCTTCCAGAGCCTTGAATTTCCTTGAAGCTCTCCCATGAAGGCTTTAGACTCTTGCCCATGCACTGCATTAGCCTAGATGCTCACCAAGATTGACATGTGTATTCAATATTTATTTAACTCTTCTCTCATACCAAACATTGTGCTCTTTTCTGGGAATAAAGGGACTACAAAAGTTCAACTTTTAAGAAGCATGGGCTAGATTGACATCAGCAAGTTGGTGGAGTCTGCAGCTCCAAGTTCTTGATAGCTCCCTCCCCAGAAACACAAAAACAAGCGGGAACCATGAGTACCAACTTTACCAGATTTCTGTAAAACAGTCAAAAGTTTACAGCAACCAAATGAACGCTGACTCAAGAAAAGGGAATTTCAAAATGGTAGGAAAGCTCTGTGGTCATTTTATTTGCCTTTCCCCTGTGCCCTTTAGGCAGTTTTGGTCTTTAGGCATCAGCAGTCCACGTTTCTGGAAGGGAACCCTGGTCCCTGGCTCCGGAGGAAGGAGTGAAGACCTTATTCACAAGCTACTGTGTGTTATGGACTGAATCGTGCCCCCTCAAGATTCATATGTTGAAGCCTTAAGCCCCGATGTGACAGTATTGGAGAAAGGGCCTTAAGGGAAATAATTAAGAAGAATTGAGGTCACAAGGGTGAGATCCTCATCCAGTAGGGTGGGTGTCCTTATAAGAAGAAAAGACACACGAGAGTTCACACACAAGGAGAGGCTATCTGAGGACACAGCAAGACAACAGTCGTCATAAGCCAGGAAGTGAAGCTTTACCAGAAACCCACCCTGATAGCACCTGGATCTTGGACTTCTAGCTTCCAGAACTGTGAGGAAACAAACTTCTGTTGGTTACTCTCCACCCAGTCTGTGGTATTTTGTTATGACAGCCTTAGCAGACTGCTGTGTCTACACTGTGTATATGTGTTCTAACCTGCCTGGTGGGTACCTGAAGGACTGACGGAAGGCACTCATCTCTGTTTTGCCTACCTCAGAGCTCAGGCCAATAAAGTGATGAGCATTGCTGAAAACACTGGAGGCTGAACTAACAGTCCTCAGATGTCTGAGGCAAAAGATTATAGCTGAAACCCGTATTAGACTGCCTAAGCAAAAGTTGAGGCGAGTTTCTTTGGGAAATTAGGACACTCAAAAGCATCCATGTATACTGGGGGATTTAGAAAGCCCCCTATGCCTTCCAAGGACAAAACACATGCTCAGAAAAGACCCTAAGCGTTCGTTTTGGGTCTTTTCAATGGGACCCTAAACCTTCAGCCTCGTGTTGATCCCTGATCTCAGCGCAAACCTGGCTAAATGCTGAAGGAGGGCACTGACAGACCCAATCTACAAAGACTGTAAGAGGTGCCTTTTCTCTGTCTCTCCTTTTGTGTGCTTGATTGCTATGTGTGTTTTTGTTGTTTTTGTTTTCAGCTGCTGGCATCCAAAGAAATCCAAAGAAATCTCTGTCAAATACTAGCCCCCCCCAAAAGGTAAGGAACAGATTTCAGTGACCACACATGGCAAGGAATACAGTCTTTGCAATAGTCGTTTGGGAAAGTCACCAAACAAATGGACTACTACAGCCTTCAACAGCCAAAATCACAACCCAAACACAGAACAAAACAGAAAAGGTAAGGGAGAGAGTACTCTTTCCGAAGTTACATATTAGAATATAAAAAGGTCCAACTTTCAGCCAAAAATCACAGTGTCAGTGTGTAGCCTGCTTAAGATTCTCTCTCAATAACTAAATAACTAAATAACTGAATGAATGAATAAATAAATAAATAAATAAATAAATAAATAAATAAATAACAAGGCGGTGTGATAAGTGCCACGATGCTTTTATATATATAGGATAGCTGGGGCGGTGCTCGAACTGACCGCTGGCCTCCGAGAGAGAGACCAGGAATACTTCTACAGAGGAGGTACCACCTGAGTGAGCATTTTGAAGGTAAATAGAGGGGGAGCAGGCTAACAACACAGGAAGTAGCATGCACAGAAATAAGAAGGTAAGAATAGTAAGCCAAAAGTTGAGAACTAGTGACGTCCAAGTTGTCTTTCATACACACTGGTAACATACGTAGCTGTCTTATTTGATTGCACCCTTTTCTGTATCATTCAGAATGTATTCTCTTTTTCCTGGTTTTTATTGAGCTATAATTGACATATAACATTACATTAGTTTAAAGTGTACGATGAAATGACTTGATTTATTTGTATATTGTGAAATGAATGTCGCAATAATTTAGTTAGCATCCATCACCTCACACATAGTTAGTTACATGTTGTTGTTGTTGTTGTTGTTGTTGTTGTTATGAGAACTTTTGGAATCTCCTGTCTTAGCAACTTTCAGATAGTGTTAACCATAGCCACCATACTGTACATGACATCCCCAGAACTTATTTATCTTATAACTGGAAGTTTGTACCTTTTGACCTTCTCTACCCATTTCCCCCCAAGCCCCCATGTCCCGCCTCTGGCAACCACCAATCTGTTCTGTTTCTGTGAATTTGGCTTTTTTAGCCAAATAAGTGAAATCGTACAGTATTTGTCTTATCTATATGGATATGTCTTATCTACATCGATATTTAGATCTGTCTGTGATACATATGTATATATCACATCTTCTTTATTCAGTCATTCGTCAGTGGACCGTTCTGCTGTTTACATGTTTCGGCTGTAATAAATAATCCTGCAATGAATATGCAAGTGTAGCTATCTCATCAAGATACTGATTTAGTTTCCTTTGGATATATACCTAGAAGTATGGATCCAGTGGAAACAAGCTCATATGGTAGTTCTATTTTTAATTTTTTGAGGACCATGCCCCATACTGTTTTCCACAGTGGCTGCACCAATTCACATTCCCCGCATTTACTACCATGAAGGCATTTGAGTCAACATTTTTAAATTAGGAGATTTCACATTAAAGTGTGGATTTCTACAATCTCACGATTCCTGGGTTCGAGCCCTACTGACAGCTCAGAGCCTGGAGCCTGCTCTTGATTCTATGTCTCCCTCTCTCTCTCTGCCCCTCTCCCACTTGTGCTCTCACTCTCTCTCTCTCTCTCTCTCTCTCTCTCTTTCTCTCTCAAAAATAAATAAATAAATTTTTAAAATTTTGAAAAGGTGTGGATTTCTGATTTCCCTTAAATAACTTCTCTTGAAAGAAACTTCCAGCAATATTGCACCTGCATTTCACAGCAAAAATCAGCCAGCCCCACTTGGGGCTACACCCTTCAGCCAGATCGTTCGTGAGTATTTGCGTGTGTACTTGTGCTGGCCTTTGCTCATTTGAGCTATTAACCTGGGCTCTGTGGGCCTTAGAGATAACTACTGACGCCGTATGGAGTTTGGGGCCATAACTGCATTAGATAGCTAGGTAAATACAGATGAGGCATACAAAGACACATATACAAACAGTGCATCAATGTGGGTGTCCATTAATATCTCTGGCAGAAGATAAGGCTGCAGAGACGGGTACAGCCCAAATCATGAAGAATCCCTTCAAATACCCACAGTTTTCTGACTAATACATAGACTGTGGCTAAAAGAAACTTAAGCCAAACATCCCACTGCTGAGATGTCCCTTCTTCAGAAAGCACCATGATAAAACTCCAGGAGAGAGCAGGCAGCCAAAGCAGGAGCCATGTCATGCTATCAGAGCAGGTAGAAGCAGACGGGTCCTAGAATCCCATCTGGGACTGCACATGGGCGCCAACGCTCATAAAATTAGCTAATGGAACTGACAGCGGGCTGCTTTCAATACAAGATGTGACTGGATCAATCCAGCAAGCAACAACACACACAGCGAAGAATCAATAAGGAGGGCACTTCAGTGTCCTGGCCAAGGTCTGGCAGAGAGGGCTCAGTGTGGATTTCGATGAAAAGCAATCGAGCTGCAAAGTCGAAACTAAAAATAGAAACTCTTTCAACTTTTATGGGAACTCGGAAGTATATGCCATATGGATGGCTTTATTAACATTAGAATTAATAATAGATGTTTGCAGGAAATGCTACATATTTCCAAACAGTCCAACCATAGGGAGTCCCAAGACCCTTCGGCTGTTGCCAGGTTATTTTAGACGTCACTTATGAGAAACCCATTCTAAAAATTCTCTTATCTATGAATGAGCGTGTTAAGCACTCCATATATCCATCTGTACCCGTCTGTGACCCTCAAATATGAATCTGGGAAGGGTTCTAAACATTTAATACCACAGACTAGAAACTAAATGTCTTAATCATCTGTGATATCTTGCTACAGTGGATTACTTTTCAGGTTTTAGTAATGCAATTCAGTATTCCGTACAGTTCGTTTACAGCAACAATAAGAAATAGCTACAGTTTCTATTATTCCGTTGTCTTGCCCTTTTCAATCCGGTCTCCATCAAGCCTCTGAGCAGCCCTCTGAATTAGGGAGATAGAAAAGATTCTTTAGATCCACCTGATGGAGTGTATCTCTTTGGAGACACAGCTCACCGGCTCCAGAAGAGCCTTTTTTTTGAAATTTACAATCAGTACCTGGAAAGCGCTCTCATTGAGCTCACAGAGCCCGATGTACTTAACCAGAATCCGTGTCAATGACCATCCACGAAGTCACCTAATACGCCCCTGGGAGAATGGGATGTAGGGCAGGTAGGCTTTTTTCTTTAATCGGGCATTGCCGCAGTAGTGCTGTGTTAAAACTCCACCTCACGGGACACGTGGGTGGCTCAGTCCGTTAAGCGTCCGACTTCCTCTCAGGTCAGATCTCACCGGTTGGTGAGTTCGAGCCCCGAGTCGGGCTCTGTGCTGACAGCTCAGAGCCTGGAGCCTGCTTGGGGTTCTGTGTCTCCCTCTCTCTCTCTGCCCCTCCCCCCCCCCCCCCCGCCCCCCCAAAAAAAAACTTTAAAAAAAATCCACCTTGCACTCAGTGGCCTGTAACAAGCAAGTCTCTGCCCGTGCTCACCAATCTGCAGGGGATTGCACTTTGGCTGGCTTAGATTTGGCTCAGCGGAGTCGCGTGGCCACAGGCTGATGGCGGGTGTCACCTTTTGAAGATGCTCAGCTCTGTTCCCTGTATGTCTCTGCCCTTGTTCTTTGTGGTTTTGGTTTTATGGTTTTAATTGAGCATTTTATATGATTCCATTTTCTCTCCTTTCTTAGTATATCAGTTATATTTATTTCAAAACTTTTTTTTCCTGATTGCCCTAGAGTTTGCATTTACAACTAATCCAACTACTTCCAAATAATCCATGTCATATGTAATGTGAGTACCTTATAATAATAAGATAATCCTAATTCTTTCCCCATCCCTTGTATCATCTCTGTCATTCATTTCATTTATAGATAAGTGTCCATAAGCATATAAAGACACATATAACCATAACATCTAGGGGCACCTGGGTGGCTCAGTCAGTTAAGCCTCCGACTCCTGATCTCCGCTCAGGTCATGGTCTCACGGTTCATGAGTTCAAGCCCAACATCGGCCTCTGCGTTAATGGCACAGAGCCTGCTTGGGATTTTGTCTCTCCTTCTCTCTGCTCCTCACCCACTTATGCTCCCTCACTCTCTCTCAAAGTAAATAAATAAAATTAAAAAAAAATAAACATAATATCTATACATCATCAAATGCGTTGTTGCTGTTATTATGTTGAGCAAACTGTTAATCTGTTAGGTCAGTTAGGAATGAGAAAACTATCTTCACATATTCCTTTTTTCCATGTTCTTCCTTTCTTCATGTAGATCTAAGTTTCTGACCTATTTAATTTTCCTTCTCTCTACAGAACCCTTAACATTTCTTGCAAGGCAAGCCAATTAGCAATGACTTCCCCCAATTTTTATTTATTGCTCCATTTTTAAGGGATAAATCTGTGGGATACAGGATTCTAGATTGGTGGGTTTTTTCTCTCAACACTTCAGATGTTTCTCTCCTCCCTTGATTGCATGGTTTTGAAGAGAAATTGGATGTAATCCTTTGTTTCTCTAAAGGCAAGTTTCCTCCAGCTTCTTTCAAGATTTTTTTTCTTCATCTTTGATTTTTCTATAGAGTTTAAAAATGAAATGCCAAGGTATAGTTTTTGTTTGTTTTGCTTTGTTTTGTTGGCATTTATCCCACTTGGTGTTCTCTGAGCTTCCCAGATCTGTGGTTAGGTTTCCAACATTAAATTGGGGGAAATTCGAAGTCATTGGTTCAAATATTTCTTTTCTTCCTTTCTCTCTTTCTTCTCCTGGTATTCCCAGTAGGTATATGTTACACCTTCTTTTTTTTTTTTAATATTTATTTTTGAGAGAGAGAGAGAGAGAGAGAGAGAGAGAGCACAAGCAGGGGAGGGGCAAAGAGAGAGGGAGACACAGACTCTGAAGCAGGCTCCAGGCTCCAAGCTTGTCAGCAGAGCCTGATGCGGGGCTCGAACCCATGAACCATGACACCATGACCTGAGCTGAAGTTGGACACTCAGTTGACTGAGCCACCCAGGCGCCCCTGTGTTACACCTTCTGTAGTGGTCCTACAGTCCTTGGGTGTTCCGTTCTGGGTTTTGTTCTCTTTGCTTTCCAGTTTGGGAAATGGGTCTTCGTCTTTTCCCCTCTCTTGGGTGGGAGAGGGTGGCTAGCATGGCTGGAGTTGAGTATTTATCTCCCTTTGTGGCAGGCTACAGCTGGCTGCAATTGGCTAGTTCCCTTCCTGGTGAGGCCCTGAAGACAGCCCAGCAGGTTAGGCTCTGTTAAGTAGTTCCACCTGAGGGAAAGCCTTCTTAAGAACGGAGCGCCCTGATGTATTTCAAAATGGTTCCTTCACCGTGACCTCCTGCTGCCGGAAGCACGAAGGAGAATTTCTCTGATATTTACTGTGAGAACCTGGTCCAGATCCTGGAGGTAAATGTCACAGTATTGTGGGCCCTCCGCCCCATGACAGGGTCCCCTGGAGTTTTTAACTCTCAGAGTTGTCTGCCCTGAGCCTCCAGCAACTTGTCGATTCGGTTCTGGTTTTCCTACCCCAGCACTGGTGCCGGTGGCCATTTCTGCTTGTTGGTCTCTGCTCCTGGGTTTTCTCTGTATTTGTCTGTCTGTCTCTCCACCCTTAGGGGCAGTGGTTTGCCCTGTGTCCTTACTTCTCTTACAGATCTTAGGAGAGTTGTTTTTGTTTTTGTTTTTTTGAGCCTGTTTAGCTTTTTACTTGTTGTTAGGAGGGGATAGTGACTTCCAAGCTCCTTACATGCAGAACTGGAAATCAGAGGGCTTTTCCTTACTTTTCCAGGAAAAATCCTTTAAGAAATACCAAGGTGAGGCAAAACAGAAATGATTACAGAAAACACAAATTACACCAATGTAGATGCTTCTCCCTTTTGACCCTCTGACTCTTCACTGACAGGGCTGCTGTGCCCCACAGGCTTCGGGCTGTTCCTCCGCCTCCTCCAGTAGCCACCTCTTGTTTGACCTCCAGGTCTTCAGCCCGACTCCCATGGAGGTCACGCCTCTTGTGCTCCCATCCCAATTCATTGTCCTCAGACTGTCCCTCACAGCCACCAACATTTTTATTTCCCAATGTAAGATGAGCCCAACCCTTTTTAGCCATGTGTCCCCTTTGCAGCCATCACCAGGGACATAGGATTCCAACTCCTTGGTCCCTGTAGGTCCAAGAATGTGCAGAGATTTCATCTGATTCCAGGGTAAGGAATGTGTTGTTACTGGCAAGGCAAATGATAAGAAACCACCCTACAGGTGAAGCCCCTTCCCTTCAACCATTAGCTTACTGTATAGCAACCCTTTAAGCATTCGATAATCAGAGTCCATACAGAATAATTACTCACAAGAGTTTATCTGTCATCTGGATTGTGTAGTCTATGTTTACATTAGCTTTTGATCCCCATAGTATTTATTACTTATTCTACTTAGAGTCAACTAAGACCCCATAGATTTACTTAGATGTTCATTCCATCCTATTCAACCAAAGTTGTTGAGTTTCGAACATGAACAGGATTTCACACTTAGCATTTATTTATTTGTTCCATAAATACTTCTAAAAAGGGAATTCGTGTCATTGAAAGAACTCCTATCTTTAAGAAACTTAGAAATTAATGAGCAGACTGATCAAGGTCACCAAGACCTTGACATGAGACAATTGACTCTCGGTGTTAGGCTGTGCCGTTCCAATCTGGAGGGATTGGGAACTACTTCATGAAGGAAATAACTTGTTGAGTTGAGCCTAACAGGATGAATAGGATTTTTAGAAACAGATGGATGATGAGGCAGTTTGGATGAACACAAAACAGAGAGAGAAACAGCATGTTAGGGATAGGATCTGGGAACAGCAAATAGCTCAGAAAAAGAGATAGGCATCTGTAGAAGAGTGGTAGGAGACAAAATCAGAAAATAGGGCAAGTCCCAATGTGAGGGTCTCCAGTGTCATGCTGAGACATTGCGTCACTTATTAGTAATAGAAAGTCACTAGAAGTGATTAAGCGAACAGTAGCATGATTAAATATTGTTTATTCCAGCCCACCACAAGAGGCCTTTGGATCATTTTGATCTTGAATTTGTCATTAAAACTATGACCTATCTCCTCCAGCCCCAGATTCCCTGAAGGTTTGATAAGCATCTTAAACATGCTTCTCTAATTTGACTTCAAAATGTACAGAAGGCATAGCCCTGGTCATAGCCCTAAAAGTATGACCTCCCTCTAGGCTGATGATTACTCCAATTCTTTGAGCTATGCTTATTCAAACACGTAATACCCACGTATAAAAGCATCCAGTCCACCATTCTCAATAATGGCAGATATTATTGATTGCTTATATCAATACACTTGACTTGCATGTATTACCTTATTTAAACCTTTCACCAACCCTATCAGTTGAGGCTATTGACACCCTGCATTTCTTTAAACTGCAACATCTTCCCTTTTCCAGACACTTGAATCTCAGTTCCATTACTTGGTTTTCTATCAATTCCCCAAAGGAAATATGGATTTTTATCAATTAGATTGCTCAAAAGACCTTCAGGCAACTGCAACTCCTTTAATGTCTATCTGGTTAATATAAAGAGTCATAGAACTCACAAGATGAATTAGAAACTTCATTTTTGTGTTCATGGGGGCTAAATAAAAAGTTTTAAATCTGGCACAGGGGAATAGTCAAATAGAGTTTTAACTTAGCCAAAAAGGATGATTTTTATCTAAGTAGACCTGAATTTGCTGAAAAAGTTAAAATAATCTAACACTGCCGGCATGAGCCTTTAGTTGCCTGGGTAATAAAGCAGGTTTCCATGGAAACCCATGGGTCTGTACCAAAGAAATGCCTTGAATTTTAATGGCATAGAAGAGTATCATCTAAGAAATACCAACTATTGATTGCTAACTGTGACTTTCTTGGTAGTGACTGTGAGCCTTTGATGCTCATATCTGTTAACAATGGTGGTTGTTTTCACCAGGAAAACAACTGTTAGATGTGTGAACAGCTGCGATAGCTAATACTCTGTTTCCTTTTACTTCTCTACACTACAGAGGTTCAGTCTCCACATGCATTTTGACCTTTACTGTAGACAAAGAAAAGGGTTGTTTCCTAATTATTTTATACTTTTGCATTAAGTGTGATGCGTTATATTTTTCTTACCAATTCTCACCAATGAGATTAGTAAATGGGTCCATAGCCAGACTGTCATCCTGTGATCTTTCTTCTTCTAAGTACATGAGACTAAGAACGTAATGAAGGACCAAGGGGGCAGGGAATCTGTTTCAGAATAGGTTTTCTGTTTTATACATTGAGTTTTCAGCCTGCCCTTCTCCCTGTTTAGAGGATGTTCAGGAAACACCTATTCACTGAAAGCATGTCCAACATTACATTGGTGACCATTCCTTAAAAGCTAACCCACAAGGGAGTAGAGCATCACCTATAGATTTCCTTGCTACAGCTCACAGCCAATAAGCAGAGAGATGAATGGCTTGGTAAAATTCATGTAGCTACTAAATAGCAGATTCAGAATTTGAACCCCTGAAGTCTGTTATAGAAAATGGTCTGTATAGAAAAGTCTGTTATAGAAAACTCACTGACTTGAGTGAGACTCTGGAGAGAGACCATGTTGACTTCCTAGGGGTTTTATCTATCATTTCCGGCTTCAGTTTGCTGTCTAATGTAGCTGTGCTTTAAGTGACAGGCATCAGAGTAAGCAAAGGTGTTTAGGCTTTGTGAGGAATTGAGTTGGGGAAGGAGAGTTTCACTATTGGAAGACAGCAGGATGGGCTCATTTCAAGGCTCATTCGACTACCTTCCAAGAGACAGAATGCTTTGGGGACCACAGCCAACTTGCTTGGAATTAAGTTTTACTGTTATCATAACAGTCTATGGGCAATATCCCTTATTAAATCAGAGAGGATTATATGCACGGCTCAGTACTCTGCTCCTCCCCTTACCCTCACCTCTTCTATTTTTCTCATCTCCACATTTTTAAATTAGAAAGGTTAGAGAATATATATGGCCTTCCTACCATGTTAACAATGATACGAAATCATAATAAACATTCATTGACTATTAACTTTGTGCCAAGCATTCTTATCAGTACATTTTATATACTTACATTATAACACACACACACACACACACACACACACACACACACACACACACCTCATTCATTTTACCCCTACAGTATCTAAGGTAAAAAGTGTTACTATCCTAGGGTTGATACTAGCCCTTTCTGAGGGCCTGACTTTCCATCTACCTATTGTTAATTTTTGTCTCCATAAAAGTATGTTCCTGCCATGTGCAAAGTAACAACTGCATGTGTTTATTTCCTAGAAACTCCTTCATCCTGCTACAATACATATTCGTTGCTCTATGCAAAGATTTCATTGTGGAACTTCCCTTTGTGTAAGAGATCCTTCGTCCTGGATCCATCTTTTGGTCTTAATTTCCTTGATTTGGCGGAAGGTATTCTCTATAGCCTCTTACAGGAGAGTATAGGGGAGGTATTTAGGTCTTTGCATATCTGAAAATGCCTTTATCCTCCCCCCACATTTGCATGATCATTTAGCTGGCTCTAGAATTCTAAGTCGCAGATAATTTCCTCTCAGAATTTTGATGACCTTCGATTTGTTGTCCTCTGGCTTCTGATGCCACTACTGAGAAAGACGAATCCACTCTGCTTTGCTGATAAGGTGTAAGTAGTCTCTAGTTCTCTGGAAGTTTCCAGGATCTTCTTTGGTGTTCTGCCATTTCACAGTAGCATGCCTCGATATGAGTCTCTTTCACACCTTTTGCTATGCACTTAGTGAAGCATCTCAGTCTAGAGTCTTATGTCCCTTGGTTCTGGGAGATCCCCCTCTCCACCCTCTTTTCTCGGTTCACCTTCTTGGACTATTAGTAGGATATTGGATTTACTGGACTGATCCACTAATTTTCTTTCTCTATTGTTACATTCCATCTCTTCTGATCTTGTTTATCTTTCAGAAAGATTTGATCAAATTCTTTCCGTTTCTTCAACTGCAAATAACAAAAACCTAAAGTTATACCTTTAGCAAGAGGGTTTAAATAACTCTCTTAGGTTGTAGGGAAACCAATTTGACCATAAATTATATTTAAAAAAAAAAAAAACCTCTCTTATGCCAAGGGCCAGAGATAGGCTGCCCATTGTTGGTATGAGAGCTCTATTCCGTGAAGGGGTCCAGTCAGCTTCGGTCTATCGCCAAGTTTGCCTTATGGGGCATGCCAGTTATTTTTTCGTGTGAAAGTTTCCATAAGTCAGCAAAAAAGTATTTTTACTCACGTGTCAAGAATTAGTTCACATAGCCACATCCAGCTGCAAGGAGCCTGGAAAATGTCGCCTGTATTTTGAATGGCCAGGCCCTTAGCAAAAACTGTAAGGAGGATTATTTGGAAGAAGATAAGGATACATATTGGAACCGCCATTTCTTGTTGATTTAGTCAACTGTCATATCGTCTACGTAGATAACCACGCAACGAAGAATAAAGATAGTTGTCTTTCTTTCTTGCAGTCTGGATGCTTTTTCTTTTTTTCCCTTGTTTATTGCACCGGCTAAAACCTCCAGCACAATGTCTAACAGGAAGACATGAAGTGAGAGTTCCCAGTTATCGTTCTTGATCTTTTGTGGAAAGTATTCAGCCTTTCACCATTAACTATCTTGTTAGCTGTAGGATCTTGGCAGATGGCTTTTATTAGGTTGAACCCTTCTGTTCTTATTTTTTCTGAGACATTTTATCAGAAGTGGATGTTATTTTTTGTCAAATGTTTTTTTCTGTGTCTTTTGAATGATCATATGTTTTCTCTTTAAGTTTGGTAATAGAGTGAATTATGCTGATTAATTTTTTCCAATGTTAAACCAACCTTGCATTTCTGAGAGAAACCGCAGTAATTCAGGATATATTATCTTTTTAAAGTATTGTTAGATTCAATTTGCTAAAAAAAAATTCTTTGGAATTTTTACATCTACTTTAATGGGAATATCATTTTGTAGTTTTATTTTCCTGGAATGTCTTTGCCTGGTTTGGTATTAGGATAATGCTAGCCTTATTATGAGTTCCTGCTTCTCACTTTTCTTGAAGAGTTTGTGTCAAATTACTATTCTTTCCTAAATATTTGGCATAATTTGCTGGCGAGGTCATCTGGACCTGGAACGTTTTCAACTACAAATCTCATTTCTTTCGTAGATAAAAGTGCTATTCAGGTTACCTTCTTAGGTGAGCTTTGGAGTGTGTGTCCTTCAAGGAATTTGTCTATTTCATATCTGTTGTCAAACGTCTTGGCATAAAATTGCTCATAGTATTCTCTTACCATTCTTTTAATATCTGTGGACTATGTAGTGAGGTCACTTCTCTCAGTAGTGATATTGGTCATTTGTATTTTCCTCCTTTTTTTCCTGATTACTCTGGCTAGAGAGTTATCAATTTTATGGACCTTCTCAATAAACTGGTTTAAGTGCATTTTTATATCATTTTTCTGTTTTCTCTTATTTCCACTTAGATCTTTATTATTTCCCTATTTTGTTACTTAAGGTTTCATTTCTTCTTTTTTCCCAGTGTCTTAAAATGGAAGCTGCGGTCATTGGTTTGCAACCTTTCTTTTCTGATCTATGCGTTTAGTGCTAAAATTTCTTTTCTAAATAATGTTTTAATTGTATCCCTCAAATTCTGATATGTTGTAGTTTTCATTTAACTAAAATACTTTTTAACTTCTGTTCTGATTTCTTCTTTGGTGCATGGCTTGTTTAGAAGTGTGTTAGTAGTTTTCAAGTATTTGGGAATTCTCCAGAGATCTGTGTTATTGATTTACAATTAAATTTAATTGTGGATGGCTTGAATTCTGTTTTAAAAAATTTTTTTTTAACATTTTATTTATTTTTGAGACAGAGAGAGAGCATGAACAGGGGAGGGTCAGAGAAAGAGGGAGACACAGAATCCGAAACAGGCTTCAGGCTCTGAGCTGTCAGCACAGAGCCCGTCGCGGGGCACGAACCCACGGACCACGAGACCATGACCTGAGCCGAAGTCAGACGCTCAACCGACTGAGCCACCCAGGCGCCCCTTGAATTCTGTTTTATAGCTCAGAAGATGGTCTATCTTAATAACTGTTTCACGTACATCTAAAAAGAATGGTTTATTCTGCTGTTGTTGGAAAAAGTGTTCTAAAAATATCAATTTAGTCAAGTTGGTTGATAGTGTTGTCCAAGTCATCTATATCTTTGCTTATTTTATGTCTACTTATTTTCTCAATTGTTGACAGAGTGATACTGAAATCTCTGACTTGTGTGTATTTCTCTTTGCAATCCTGTTGTTTTGTTTTTTGGGTTTGTTTTTGGTTTTTTTGCTTCATGGATTTTGAAACTATTTTTAGGGGCATAAGTGTTTAGGATTTGATCAACCCCTTTATCACTATGGAATGATCTTTTCTGTGGCAGTACTTTTTGCTCTGAAATCTATTTGGTCTGATGTTAATAAAGCCGCTCCAGGTTTCTTTAGTGTTACCACACTATATCTTTTTTTATCTTTTCACGTCAACCTGCTTGAGCGTTTGAAATGCATTTCTTGTAGACAGAGTATAATTGGGGGTGTTTTTTAATCCTGCCTGAAAATCTCTGCCTTTTAATTGGGGATATTTAGACTATTTACACTTTATGTGCTTATCAATGATGGTTAGGTTTATATCTGTCATTTTAAAATTTGGTTTTCATTTGTCTTATTTGTTCTTTTTAATTTTAATCTCGTTTCTGTCTTATTTTGGATTAATTGAATATTTTGATGATTCAAATATATCTTTGTTGATTTACTAGCTCTATCTCTTTTTAAAAAATACTTCAGGGGGCACCTGGGCTGCTTGGTTGGTTGAGCGTCAGACGCTTGATTTCGGCTCAGGTCATGATCCCACAGTCATGGGATCGAGCCCTGTGTCGGGCTCTGCACTGAGCGTGGAGTCTGCTTAAGATTCTCTCTCACTTGCCCTCTGCCCCTCTCCCTCTCTTGCTCTCTCCCCTTCTCTCTAAAATAAAAAAATAAAATAATAAAAAATAAAAAATAGAAAAATGTCAGTGGTTGCATTAGGGTTTATATAGTACACATTGAAAAGTTGTCACATTCTGCCTTTAACTGGTATTACACCACTTCACATAGAGATTAAGGACTTCACAATTATACTTCCATTTCTTTCCCACAGTTCTTTGCCCTATTGTTGCAACACATCTTACTATTAAATATGTTATAACCCCTGCACTGTATTATTTTTGTCTTTTTTATTAATCAAGAATTTATGCTATTTCTCCATTCTTACATGTAGTTACATTCTTTTGCCATTTTTTATTAGCTACTCACCCTAGAGATTACAATATTCATCTCTGAGTCATTAAAGTCTACTATAACCTAGAACTTTTATTATTTTTTAGACAATCTTGGAAACTTACAACACTTTTCTTTCACATACCATGTGCTAATTTTTTGCACAACTGTAAATTTTGTCTATATACCTATAAAATATATATATAATATATGAATATTAAATTATAAGTATTATAATGTATTATAAAACATATACAAGTCTATAAATATACAATAAATATCTATGATAACATTTTAATATAACATTTTAAATATATATTTATTTAAAGATACATAATATATTTATGTGTGTTATACATAATAGATGATATATATGTACAAACATGTAAATATGCATTATATATGGTATAATGTATTAATAAATATAAATATGTATTATAAAATTTATTAATCATTACATTATTATTGTATAATTTTAGATATCAATATATGTATTCAAACCCCACAAGACATTTCAATTAACATTTTACACACTTATTTAGGTGTGCTCACAAATTTACTATTTCAGTTACACAAATCTAGTATATATCTATCTCCTCCTCCTCTCTAGAGTTACGTACCTTTTTTTTAAGGTTTATTTTTATTTCTTTTGAGAGATAGAGAGCAAGTGGGGCAGGGGCAGGGAGAGAGAGGGTGAGAGAATCCCAAGCAGGCTCCTTGCTATCGGTGCAGAGCCCAATGCGGTGCTCAAACTCACGGACCGTGAGATCATGACCTGAGCCAAAATCGAGAGGGGCCGCTTTGGATTGAGCCATCCAGGCGTCCCACGAAGTATACGTTTTTAGTATAGTTCTTTTTCTCTCTTCTTTTTGAAGATCTCATTCTCACTTCATAATAAGCTTTTCAAGTCTTCTTTCTGTTAGGAAGTCAATAATGATTGGTCCTTGAAGATGAGATGTCTTATTTATCTATTTTTTGGTCTCTGTCAGCATTTAAGATTTTTCTCTTTATCTTTGGTTTTCACTAGTTTTACTGTGTGCTTAGTTGTGGTTCATAGTCTTAAATCTGGGCTAGATGCTCACAGAGCTTGGGTTTAATAATGCTTTCTAAACCCGTGCTTGATGTATTTAGTTTTGGAAAACGCACAGCCAATAGCTGTATAAGTATTGCACACTTTCCATTCCATCCCTTCTCGCCTTCACAAATCTAATCATACATGTGTTGAGACTTTTCAGTGTGCATCACATATTTCTTATTCTCCTTCTTATATTTTCCATGCTTTAACCTCAGTATTTTCTTCTGATACATCTTCCAATCAAAATGTTTTTTTCCCCAGCCGTGTCTAAGCTAGCAGATTATACTCATAATTTCAGTAAAACTGTTCGTCACTTTCACAATATCAGTTTGGTTTTTTGTTTGTTTGTTTGTTTTAATTTTTTTTTTCAACGTTTATTTATTTTTGGGACAGAGAGAAACAGAGCATGAACGGGGGAGGGGCAGAGAGAGAGGGAGACACAGAATCGGAAACAGGCTCCAGGCTCTGAGCCATCAGCCCAGAGCCCGACGCGGGGCTCGAACCCACGGACCGCGAGATCGTGACCTGGCTGAAGTCGGACGCTTAACCGACTGCGCCACCCAGGCGCCCCCAGTTTGTTTTTTAAAAATGTCTAGTTCTTGGCCAAAAATCTCCACTCTGTCATTTAATTTCTTGAACATATTAATTATTTGTTTTAAAGTCTGCATCTGATAACTCCAATATTTGTATCTTCTGTGGATCTATTTGTACTGTCTGTTTTCTCCTCTTGGTTTTCATCTGTCATTTTCTTTTTTATGCCTGATTATTTTTGATATTTCAAATATTGTGTAGGAAAACTTGTAGATATAATTTAAGCCTCTGGGTGATGTTGTTTTTCTCCAGAGAGGACTTACTTTTGGCTTCTGTCTAGCAATTAAACTAGGGCAGCTTACCTTAATCCAATCAGAGATGATATTTATTCAGATCTAGGTTTTAATTCCGGTGAGGTATGGTTGGCCGAATAGTGACCCACCCACGCCCCCAAGAGATCCACATCCTAGTCCTTGGAACCTGTGAATCTTATCTTTTATAGCAAAAGAGAGAGAGAGAGAGAGAGAGAGAGGACTTTGTAGATGTTAATAAGTTAATGATCTTGAGATGGAGAGATGATCTTAGTGGGCCCTAAGTGCAACCCCAGGTATCCTTATAAGAGGGAGGCAGAGGAAGATTTGACACACAAAGAAGGAAAGGAGGCAATGTGGCCTCAAACGTAGAAATTGAAGTGTCGAGGCCATAAATCCAGGAATGTTGCAACTACCAGCAGCTGTAAAAGAAAAGGAATGGATCCTCTCCCAGAGTCTTGGGAGAGTCTGTGGTCCCGCTGGCACCTTAATTTTGGACTTCTGGACTCCAGATACTACAGTATAGATCTTTGGAGCCCCAATGAAACCCTGGGTTTATAGCAGGACTGCTTTTCATTAGTGGGGTCTGAATTTTAATTTTTGTTCCCCCAGCCCTGTCAATTGGTCAGTCTCCTGTTCATCTTCTCAGCCTCTGAGTGGTCGATTGGCAAATGCCTTCAGGAAAAAAGTGACACACGTGAGATTCATTCCTCAGCGAGTCTCTTCTCTCTGGGAAAGTTCTCGCGGTACTGGTTGCTCCTCTGGTTGTTTGCAACAAGAGGGTTGCTCTGAAACTGGAGGTAAATTGTTCTTTACGGTACTTTATTGAGACGTGATTTACGCATATAAAGCAAAAATAATAGACCATCCCCCAGATCGTGATATAAAACCTGTCCGTCACCCCCAGAAAGCTGCCATAACCCCTTGGTCCATCAGTACCCTCCTCCCATGAGAAGGAATCACTATTCTGACTCCTACCCACATAGATTAGTTCAGGCTGTTCAATTGTCATATAAATGGAATTATCCAATACATACTATTTTGTGTCTGATGTCTGTTCATCATGAGTTTTAGGAAATTCATCTAATGCTGTTGCACGTGTCAATGGTTATTTTTTATGGCTTATTAAATTTCATTGTGTGGATATGCCATAATATGTCTTTCTGTGCTGTTGTTAATGGGCATGTAGATTGTTTCCAGTTTTTAGTTATTATGAATTAAATATCTACGAACATTTTTTTAAATGATTTTCTTTTTTGTAAATTTTTTTAATGTTTATTTTTGAGAGAGACAGATAGAGTGTGAGTGGGGAAGGGGCAGAGAGAGAGGGAGACACAGAATCTGAAACAGCCTCCAGATCTGAGCTTTCAGCACAGAGCCCGACGCGGGGCTCGAACCCACGAACTCTGAGATCATGACCTGAGCTGAAGTCCGACGCTTAACTGACTGAGCCACCCAGACACCCCTCTATTTTTTCTAATGACTAATGACAGTGAGGTCCTTTTTATGCACTTTTTGGATCTTTTTCTTTTATATTTACTTATAAAGTATCTATTTGAGGCTTTTGCCGATTAAAAAAAATTGAGTTCTTTTTATTTTTCTTGTTGATTTGTGCAAGTGCTTTTTTGTATTTTGGCTAAGTCCTTTGCTAGATATATGTACTACAAATGGTTTTTTTTTCCCCAAAATCTGTGCCTTGCCTTTTCTTTTCTCAGCAATGTCATTAATGAGTATCCGTGTTTAATTTTGTGGAGTCCACTTTCTCACTTTTTTTTTTCTTTTCAGTGAATGCCATTTGTGTCACATAGGTAAAGACTGTTGACTTGAAAAAGCTGTTTACCCTGCTCTGAGTTTCTAAAGTTTTTGTTATCCCTTGATTGTGGCCTTTATATAAATAACATTCCATCTTGCTTTTTTGGATGCACATTTCCTTTTTAATCTCTGAGGTGACAAATGCTTTTTTATTATTTTCTCCTCTCTGTGTCATCTGTTTCCTTCTAGTTCTTCATACTTTGTTTATTCTTGTCTCTTTCTTCATTTTGGAAATCTTTTTGAAATGTTAGGTGATTCTTGGCTGGGCATGAAGAGTCAAGGATTGAACAGTTGATTCCTCGTTCTGTCAGGTGAGCGGAAACAGTGGCTGGTGGGCTGCCATATGCAATGGCCAAGGAGCACGCTAGGCTTTCTGAGGAATCTCCGCATATCAGTAACTCAAATTGTCTTCTCTGGAGCACCTCAGTTTCTTTGCAATTGTATTTTTCACTCCCTTGCCTAAAGCATAGTAGAGGGGTTAAGAAATCTGTACCTCCATGAGAATGGAGCTGAAGGTAACACGGTTGAGTAGATAGACTTCCATTTAATTATCACATGTGTAGATCTATGCCTTGTTCCTGCCTTCTGTCATATCGTCAAGGTCGGAGTTTCTCAGAATCAGTTTCTGGAGTGAATTCATTAATTCATTCCAAAATGGTTGATTTTCATATGCCAAGTGCTGTCCACAATGTGGAGAATAGGCAGTGAGCCAAAGTCCCTGATCTTGTGAGTTTAGATTCTCCTTGGAGGAGATGGAAGGAAATGAAATCAACAAATATATAATAGGTCCCAGTAAGAAGAACACAATAAGATAAAGGCGATAGAGAGTGACAGAGGGTGCTATTTTTGTAGATGTGGAAAGCCTTTCTAATGGGAGACCTAAAGGAAGAAAGGAAGGAAGTCCTGCAAATATTTAATGGGATTGGGTTCTAGAGAGAGGGAACAGTGGTGCAAAAGCCCAGAGTGAGTGTGAGCCTGTGAAGAGCAGGGACTGTGTTTACCAGGGAAGGGAGTCGAGTCTCTAAGTCCTTGTTTTGAGAATTCCATCCTCTCCCCCAACCACATTTCCAGCCCTGTGCCTCACCCAGTGCCATATCTAACATAGTCACACCCAGACTTAGTCATGTTTTTTTATTTACTTATTTAAGTAATCTCTACATCGACACCAAGATTAAGAATTGCATGCTCTTCTGAGTCAGCTAGGTGCCCCTGGACTTGATCATATTTTATTTTATTGTTTTTTTAAATTTTATTTATTTTGAGAGAGAGAGACAGAGTGTGTGTGTGTGTGTGTGTGTGTGTGTGTGTGTGTGTGTGTGAGTGGGAAGAGGGGCAGAGAGAGAGGGGAGAGAGAATCCCAAGCAAGCTCTGCACTGTCAGTGCTGAGCCCGACTAGGGGCTCGATCTCATGAACCACAAACCGTGAGATCATGACCTGAGCCGAGCCAAGAGTCAGTCACTTAATGGACTGAGCCACCAGGCACCCCTTGATCATATTTTAAATACTCCTCCCCCCACACACAACAAAATTATTTTCAGTAATAAGCATAAAATGAAACAATAATGACTAGAAGAGAAACATAGTGAACATTTTCTTTTATTGAGCTTTATATATACAATAAAATCAAAGTAATATAAATATTACGGCACAAAAAAGGAAAAAAAATACTAGATAATGCTTTTACTCCATGAATATATTTTTTGGAAAACAAACGCGTGTATCCCTACATATGGATCTGTCATAGGAATGAATATACAACATAGCTATGTTTTCAACCCTTAACTTGGGCAAATTTTTCAGTGACTTTGTCAAAATGTATCTCCTTTATGTATTCATGTTCTTTAGATAGTTATAGCTAGGTAAGTCTATTTATCTTCAATTATAGTTGATCAAAACCAAATAGGGCACCTGGCTTGCTCAGGCAGTTAAGTGTCCAGCGTTGGGTCAGGTCATGATCTCACAGTTCTTCAGTTCGAGCCCCACATCAGGCTCTGTGCTGACAGCTCAGAGCCTGGAGCTTGCTTTGGATTCTGTGTCTCCCTCACTCTCTGCCCCTCCCCTGCTCGCTCGCTCTCTCTCTCTCTCTCTCTCTCTCTCAAAAATAAACATTTTTTTTAAATGTTTTAAACCACATATTATTACGTTTATTTAAAATTTTCCTCCTACAAAGAGAAGATATATAAATGTTTAGAAAAGTCTTAAGTGTAAGTTTGGCAGATATTCATTAAAAAAAAAAACAAAAAATTTCACAATGAATTGCAGAAATTGCAATAGTCTCCACATTTTTGGTTTTAAGGGGCTCAATTCTTGTAGCTTTCAAATACCTCTGCAGTCAAAAGAATCCCACTAGACTATCTCCTTCTGGAAATCCATCATAAATTTCTATTTGTTAAAACTTCTGAAGGTTTTCTTCTGCAAAAATTAGAGAATACCACTGACTTACAACAAACATTGACATCATGGTATTGCCGTAGACTGGATACTCCGCTCTTGGTAGAACTGGTCAAGGTTTTCAAACATTGCCCTTGTGATTTCCTCTGGCCACATATGCCCAGCTGCTTTTGTAACTCATCGTTGCATTTCTCTGAAATGTGATTCTTTCTTCCGTGTGCATATCAGTTTTCCTCACCTTATGTTACTGCACAGATACTGACCTTCGCCACAAATTTTACGCACAGATTTTCAAGGAACAATTTTAAATTATGTTTTATTGCCCATTGTTTGAGCCTGAATCTTGCTGTTTGCAAATGTTTTTGTGCCTGATTAACCCTTTCTAAAAGTTCACACCAAAAAAACCCCACAAAAAACTACTAAGTTATATCTCTGAAATAATATTTTCTGTTCTTTTTCTTTAAATATACAGTGTAATATTAGTTTCAGGTGTACAATACAGTGATTGAACCCCTCCATATATCACCTGATGCTCATCACAAGTGCCCTCCTTAATCCCCATCACCTATTTTGCCCAAATAGGTGATTCCTATTGGAATTCTTGATTCCTTCTTTGGTTTTAAGGCGACCGACAATTAAAAGATACATTTTAGTATTAAATGTATTCAAATATCAGTAAAATGTTTCACATAGAAACCAAAATGTATACTTACCAAACAAAAACATTGCCCCTTGCAATTTTCTCTGTTTAACTTTAAATACCAGAAGTCCAAATTGTCACATAGAATGACAGAACCCAAGTTACTTTGCCTTTATGGCCCCCGGACTGTCATTTAGTTCAAGCCTATTGTTTAAAACTGTGCAGGAGCATGGGGTTGGGGGGGGGTGGGGGGTGGGGGGGGGGATAGTCAGGAACTCTGCTGAAATCTAGTGATTCTGATAACAAAGGTACTGTTGAAAAGAACAGGCATAATAGAATCCGTATATATCAGAGGATGACTGTAACTGGGAGTTATCTGAATTATCTTCCAGATGGAATACAGTGTTCATTAAATAGTCAGAAATGGGGCTCCTGGGTGGCTCAGTCAGCTAAGCGCCTGACTCTTGATTTTGACTCCGGTCATGATCTCACAGTCGTGAGATTGAGCCCCATGTCAGGCACAGCACAGAGCAAGGAGCCTACTTGGGATTCTCTCTCTCCCTCTTTCTCTGCCTCTCCCCCACTCGTGCTCTCTCTCTGTCAAAATAAATAAATAAATGTATAAAAAAAAGGAGTAATAAGAGTGCTGAGGTGAAGTATATATATGTGTGTATGCATATATATGCATATATTATGTAATATGTATACATTATTAGTTAACCTTAAAAATAAACACTGCCTGTTATGTTGCCAGTATAAGATGGGTTTATTCAAGAATAAAAGAGAATTGCAATCCAGAAGAAACAAGCTGCAGCAAAAAACCGCTGGCAAGTCCAGGGAACACGAGAGGCATGCTTTTTTAAGGAGAAAAGGGGTTAAGTTGGGAAGACTGTTGCGAACTAAAAGTCCACTGGAGTAAACTGGGAGCTCCAAGGTTGGTGGCTTCTCATTGGCTGAGCCCTTGGCAGTGGAGATCAGGAAAATGTCTCTTCCTCCAGCTAGGTGAGCAGTACCCACATGCAAGGTCAAGTCCACATGCAAGGTCTGGCTAAGTCTGGCTCTTCCTGTTGGGTCTGCAATTGATTATGACTGGTAAAGTGTGAGAGCCCCACCCCCAGCCCCGAAAATCTCCCAACTCTATTTCAGTGAGTTTTCCATTCCATTACTACTTTCCACATGTAGAAGTTTAAAACTCTTCCGACAGCGCTCTCCCTTTGGCCTGCACTGGGCTTTCGTGGCCACTGCTTATGTCCCTCTGTCCTGGCCCCTGGTGCTGGTGCCCCAGCACACAGCCTTAGGGTCCCAAGGATCAGGGACTTGCTGCTCACTGAGGCCCCTCCCTGCAGGCACTTTCCATTTGCTCGGTTCTTAATAGTTTCTGGGCGACAGGAAACCAGAGGATGCTCTTGAACACCTAATGCTGTTTTATTTTCCTTCTGATTAAAGAGGACAACCTTAGAGCCTTCCTTTAAGGAACGCTGTCCAACCAGGGGTCCACCACCATTTGTAGGGGGTGGGCGTTGGGGGAAGAAAGTTGAGAGACAGTATGGGGTAGGAAAATAGAGTCTGAAAGACCTGTGTTTACATCTTGACTCTGCTATGTGCCCACTTTGTGGCCACGAGCAAGTTATTTAATCTCTCTGGGACCTACTCTTTATTTAATGCCAGAATAAAATTAGCACCTCATAGGATCATTGTACAGATTTAATGAGGCAACTCATCTGAAAAGTGTTCTTTAAACTGTAAAACACTAAAGAATATTCATAGTTTAATAAAACCTGAGCGTCTCTCCTGCTTATTTATATATTCTAAATAGAAACATTAGAATAGAAAAATTGTCAACTTACAACGTCTAGCCATGGTATAAGAACTTCTCACTAAAGCACAACCTCATTTATGCTAGTGCCTGGAAAGAAAATCAACACTAAGGTTAGGTCATAGGACTGTTTATATAATGAAGTTAGAAGCAAACCGTTAGGTCTCCTACTTAAAGGTATGCAGTGAATTAGAACTGGCTATTTAATTAACATTGGTTTCTATAACACAGAATCTCATTCCCAGAAGTGCCTGAAGGTCTATTCTTTTCATTCCGTTTAATGGGAAAGAAACTTATTTCCTGTTTTATCTTCACAGGCAGGGGATTCTTGTAAGAGGGGATCAAAGAGTAGCCTACTGAGATGGTGTTCGCATGGACTGTAGCTAAAGAGAGCATTTGCCTTGCAAATAGATGTTTCATATTCTAGCCTCAAAGGCTGTCATAGGCTGGAGGGCTCAGGTGAGACTGTCCAGTGACTTCTTCCCTCCAAGCTTACCTCCACCAGGGGCCAGATGGTGTTCTGTGTTCTCCCCCATCCCTACCTCCCCACTTCTCTCCCTCTTTCCTGTTTTCAAGAGATTTCCATTAGCAGAGGAATTTCTTCAGCCATCTCCAGAAACCCCTTGCTGGACTTATTGCCTTAATTTCCAGGAAACTAAATTTTCTGACAACCTCTTTGCTACTGTTAAGGCTTTTGTACTGAGCAACTGGATGAACAGAGTTGCATTTTCTAAGATGGGGAAGGGGTGGGAATAATAGATTCGGGGGGAAATTGAGAGTACGGCTTTGGACCTGTTAGTATGAGGTACCTGTCCTGTGGGAATGCTATTAGTCACTCGGGACTTTGGAATTTAGGAGAGAAGTCAGGGATACGGCTATAAATCTGACAGTTATGTCTCTAATCAGTGGCCTTCCTAGCCAAGTGTGTGAATAGAGCAATTTATGCTGCAAAAGCAGAGCCTGATTTTTGTAGTAGTTACCTCTCTATTCAATAGTGAGTATTGGATGGTTGTTGTTTTTTTTTTTTTATTCCTCTGCGACATTTTAAGGCCATGAGAGAGCACACTTGGTGTGAATAGGCATCTGGACACCAAATACCTTTATGCTGGCCCTCAGTTACCCAGAATCCTCCTTCAAAATAGGTATAAGCCTCCACCCTCCAGGAGTTAAGGATCTATGCTTTAGTACTTTCTTTCTTCCTTTACCACTCCAAAACTGTGAAGTACTCACATATTGTCCATCAAGTATCCACTCACCACCCCCGTCCACTTGGGGCAGGGTATATTTCCCTTTGACGCTGACTTTGAACTTGGCCACAAGTCTACTTTGGCCAAAGGCATGACGTGAGCGGCTGTGATGTGGAGGCAGACTTCGAATGTGTTTGCTTAGTGTGGAGTGCTTTTATTTACGTAATGATTTGGTATTTGTATATATTGCCAGATGATCACCACAGTTAGCACTCATCACCATACATAGTTATAGAATTTTTTTCTTGTGATGACAACTTTTTAAGATTTACTCTTAGCAACTTTCATATATACAATTACAGTATAATTTATTATAGTCACCACGTTGTATGTTACATCACCGTGACTTATTTATCATAATTGGAAGTTTGTACCTTTTGACCCCTTTCACCCATTTTGCCCACACCCCCCACCTTTAACCTCTGATAACCACCAATCTATTCTGTTTCTATGATTGTTTTTGTTTGTTTTTTTAAATTCCATATATAAGTGAGATCATACAGAGTTTGTCTCTGACTTATTTCACTTAGCATAATGCCTTCGAAGTTCATCCATGTTGTTGCAAAGGCAAGATTTTATTCTTTATTATGGCTGAACAATATTTCATTGTACACACACACACACACACACACACACACACACAACATTTTCTTTATCCTTTCATTTGTCAACGGACACTTAATGTTGTTTCCGTATCTTGGCTGTTGTAAATAATGCTGCAGTGAACATGGGGGTGCATATATCTTTCTGAGTTAGCATTTTTGTATTCTTTGGATAAGTACCCAGAAGTGGAATTGCTTCATCAAAAGGTAGTTCTATTTTTAATTTTTTGAGAAACTTCCATATTATTTTGCATAGTGCCTGCACCAATTTACATTTCCACCAACAATACAAAAGGATTCCCTTTCCTCCACATCCTCACCAACACTTAATTTCTTGTGTGTGTGTGTGTGTGTGTGTGTGTGTGTGTGTGTGTAAGAGAGAGAGAGAGAGATCTCATTATAGTTTTGATTTGCATGTCTTCTGATGATGAGTTGACATTGGCCATCTTTTCATGTACCTGTTGGCCATCTATGCATCTTCTTTGGGAAATGCCCTCTGCCCATTTTTTAAATCAGTTTGGCTTTTTGCTATTGAGTTGTAGGAGTTCTTTATATATTTTGTTACTAATCCATTATCAGATATATGATTCACAAGTATTTTCTCCTATTCAGGAGATTGCCTTTTCATCTTTTTGATGGTTTCCTTGGCTGCACAGAAGCTTTTCAGTTTGATGTGGTTCCACTCGTTTGTTTTTCTTTTGTTTCCTTTACTTTTGGTGTCAAATCTAAGAAATCTTCACCAAGACCTATGCCAAGGAGCTCACTGCCTGTTTTCTTGGAGGAGTTTGATGGTGTCTGATTTTACATTCAAGACTTTAATCCATTTTTGAGCTAAATTTTGTGTATCGTGTCAGAAAGTGGTCCAGTTTCATTCTTTTGTATGTGGCTGTCCAGTTTCCCCAACACCATTAATCAAAGAGACTGTCCTTTCCCCCCTTGTATATTCTTGCCTCCTTGGTTGTAGACTAATTGACCATCTACCCGTGGGTTTATTTCCGGGCTCTTTGTTCCGTTTCAGTGATCTATGTGTCTGTTTTAATGCCAGTGTTTCAATTACCATAGCTTTGTAAGATAGTTTGAAAGCAGGGAGTGTGATGCCTCCAGTTTTGTTGTTCTTTCTCAAGATCTCTTTGGCTATTCTGGATTTTTTTTGTGGTTTTATACAAATTGTAGGATCGTTTGTGCAATTTCTGTGAAAATGCCATTGGAATTTTGCTAGAAATTGCACTATGTAGATTTCTTTGAGTGGTATGGACATTTTAACAATATTAATTGTTCCAATCCATGACCATGGAGTATCTTTTCATTTACTTGTATTACCTTTAATTTCTTTCATCAGTGTCTTATAATTTTCAACGTACAGGTCTTTCACCTCCTTGGTTAGATTTCTTTCTGGATATTTGATCCTTTTTCATCCAAATGTAAATGGGATTATTTTCTTATTTTCTCTTTCTGATAGTTCATTATTAGTGTCTAAAAACATAACAGGTTTCTGTATATTGATTTTTATATCCCACAAATTTACTGAATTCATTTGTTTGGTTTGGTGGAATCTATAGGATTTTCTACATATACTATCATGTCATCTGCAAATAGTGACAGTTTTACTTCTTCCTTTCCAGTTTGGATGCCTTTTATTTCCTTTTCTTATCTACTCCAATACCGTGTTGAGGTCAGGCATCCTTGTCTTTTTCCTGATCTTAGAGGAAAAGCTTCCAGCTTTCGCAGTTGTGTATGATGTTAGCTGTGGGTTTGTCATGGATGGCTTTTGTTTTGTTGAAGTGCAATCCCTTTAAAGCCATTTTGTTGAGAGTTTGGGTCATAAATAGATGTTGAACTTTGCCATATGCTTTTTCTGCATCTTTTGAGAGGACCATGTGATTTTTATTCTTCATTTTGTCGATGTGGTGTATCACACTGGTTGTTGTGCAGCTGTTGAACCATTTTTGCATCCCTAGAGTAAATAGCACTTGATCACGGTGTGTGGTCCTTTTAATGTATTGTTGAGTTCAGTTTGCTAATATTTTGTTGATGATTTTTGCACATGTTCATCAGGGATATTGGCCTGTGGTTTCCTTTCTTGTGGTGTCCTTGTCAGGTTTCGGTATCAGGATAATGCTGGCCTCATAAAATGAGTTTGGAAGTATTCCCTCTACTTTGTGGTTTTCGGTTTTGGGTTTTGGAGGGGGGGGTTGTTTTGTTTTTGTTTTGAAGAAGGAAAAGGATTGGTATTAATTTAGTCTGAATGTTTGGTAGAATTCACCAGTGAAGCCATCTGGTCCTGGGTTTTTGTTTGTTGGGAGATTTTTAATGACTCATTCAATCTCCTTACTAGTAATTGGTCTATTAAGATTTCAATTTCTGGGGCACCTGGGTGGCTCAGTCGGTTAAGTGTCTGACTCTTGATTTTGGCTCAGGTCACGATATCATCATGGTTTGTGAGTTTGAGCCCCGCATTGGATTCTGCACTGATGATGCAGAGCCTACTTGGGATTCTCTGTCTGTCTCTTCCCTGCTCTCTCTCAAAATAAATAAATAAAATGTAACCTTTTAAGATTTCAATTTCTTCATAATTCAGCCTTGGTAAGTTGTATATTTCTAGGAATTCATTCATTTCTTCCACATTGCTTAATTTGTTGATGTATAATTGTTCTTACAACTCTCTTATGATCCTTTGTATTTCTGTGGTATTATATCATTGGCTCTTTCATTTTTTATTTATTTGAGTCCTCTTTTTTTCTTGGTGAGTCTAGCTAAAGATTTTTCAGTTTTGTTTGTCTTTACAAAGAACCAGCTCTTGGTTTCGTTGATCGTTCCTATTTTCTTTTTTGCCTCTATATTATTTATTTCTGCTCTGATCTTTGTTATTTATTTCCTTATACTAATTTTGAGCTTCATTTGTTCTTCTTTCTCTAGTTTCGTGAGATGTAAAATTAGGTTGTTTGAGATTTTTCTTGTTTTTTTTTTTAATCTTAATTCCAGTATAGTTAACATACAGTGCTATATTATCTCCAGGTGTACAATATAGTGATTCAATAATTCCATACATCACCTACTGCTCATCACGGCTAGTGCACCCTTAATCACCATCACCTATTTCCCCTATCCACCTCCCTTGTGTTAACCATCAGTTTGATCTCTCTTGTTATGAATCTGTTTGTCTCTCTCTTTTGTTTTGTCCTTTGCTCTTGTGCTTTGTTTCTTAAATTCCACTTATGAGTGAAATCATATGGTAGTTTTCTTTCACATCGTCTCTATCCATTCATCAACTGATGGACTCGGGCTGCTTCCATAATTTGCTTATTGTAAATACAGCTGCAATAAACATAAGGGTGCATGTATCCCTTTGAATGAGTATTTTTGTATTTTGGGGGTAAATACCCAGTAGTGTGATTAATGGATCATAAAGTAGTTCTATTTTTAACTTTTAAGGAACCTCCATACTGTTTTCCACAGTGGCTGCACCAGTTTGCATTCCCAGCAACAGTGCACAAGGGTTCCTTTTTCTCCACATCCTCACCAATACTTGCTGCTTTTTATGTTGTTGATTTTAGCCACTCTGACAGGTGTGAGGTGATATTTCATTGTAGTTTTGATTTATGTTTCCCTGATGATCAGTGATGATGAGCATCTTTTCATGTGTCTGTTGGCCATCTGGATGTCTTCTTTGGAGAAATGTCTGTTCATGTCTTCCACTTGTTTAAATTGAATTATTTGGGGGCGCCTGGGTGGCGCAGTCGGTTAAGCATCCGACTTCAGCCAGGTCACGATCTCGCGGTCCGTGAGTTCGAGCCCCGCGTCAGGCTCTGGGCGGATGGCTCAGAGCCTGGAGCCTGTTTCCAATTCTGTGTCTCCCTCTCTCTCTGCCCCTCCCCCGTTCATGCTCTGTCTCTCTCTGTCCCAAAAATAAATAAACGTTGAAAAAAAAAATTAAAAAATAAAATAAAATAAATTGAATTATTTGTTATTTGTTGAGTTATGTCAGTTCTTTATATATTTTTGATACTAACCCTTTATTGGATATGTCATTTGCAAATATCTTCTCCCATTCAGTAAGTTGCCTTTTAGTTTTGTTGACTGTTCTCTTCACTGTACAGAAGCTTTTTATTTTGATGTAGTCCCAATAGTTTACCTTGCTTTTGTTTCTCTTGCCTCCAGAGACATAGCTAGAAAAATGTTGCTATGGCCAATGTCAGAGATATTACTTCCTGTGCTCTCTTTTAGGATTTTTATGGTTTCATGTCTCACATTTAGGTCTTTAATCCATTTTGAATTTATTTTTATGTATGATGTAAGAAAGTGGTTCAGTTTCTTTCTTTTTTTTTTTTTTTTTTTTTTTTTGCATGTAGCTGACCAGTTTTTCCCAACACCATTTGTTAAAGAAACTCTCTTTGGGGCGCCTGGGTGGCGCAGTCGGTTAAGCGTCCGACTTCAGCCAGGTCACGATCTCGCGGTCCGTGAGTTCGAGCCCCGCGTCGGGCTCTGGGCTGATGGCTCAGAGCCTGGAGCCTGTTTCCGATTCTGTGTCTCCCTCTCTCTCTGCCCCTCCCCCATTCATGCTCTGTCTCTGTCCCCAAAATAAATAAACATTAAAAAAATTAAAAAAAAAAAAAAAAAAGAAACTCTCTTTTTCCCACTAGATATTCTTTCCTGCTTTGTCAAAGATTAATTGACCATACAATTGTGTGTTTATTTCTGGGCTTTCTATTTTGTTCCACTGGTCTATGTGTCTGTTTTTGTGCTAGTACCATACTGTTTTGATTGCTACAGCTCTGTAATAGAACTTGAAATCTGGAATTGTGATATGTACAGCTTTGCCTTTCGTTTTCAAGATTGCTTTGGCTATTTATTGTTTCCATATAAATATTAGAATGGTTTGTTCTAGTTTTGTGAAAAAGTGCTGTTGGTATTTTGATAGGGATTGCATGAAATGTGTAGTTGCTTTGGGTAGTATAGACACTTCAACAATATTTTTTCTTCCAATCCGTGAGCATGGAATGTCTTTCTATTTCTTTCTGTCATCTTCAATTTCTTTCATCAGTGATTTATAATAAGTTTTCAGAGTACAGGTCTTTCATCTCATTGGTTAGGTTTATTTCTAGGTATCTTATTATTTTTTGGTGCAGTTGTAAATGGAATTGTTTTCTTAATTTCTCTTTCTGCTGCTTCATTGTTAGTGTGTAGAAATGCAATGAATTTCTGTACATTGACTTTGGATCCTCTGACTTTACTGAACTACTTTATCAGTTCTAGCAGTGTTTTGGTAGAGTTTTCCAGGTTTTCTATCTAGAGTATCGTGTCATCTGAAAATATTGAAGGTTTTACTTCTTCCTTACCAATTTGGGTGCTGTTCATTTCTTTTTGTTGTCTGATTGCTGTGGCTAGGATTTCCAGTACCATGGTGAATAAAAGTGGTGAGAGTGGACATCCTTGTCTTGTTCCTGACTTTAGGGGGAAAGCTCTCAGTTCTTCCCCACTGAGTATGATGTTCACTGTGGGGTTTACATACATGGACTTTATTATGTTGAGGTATGTTTTAAACCTACTTTGTTTAGGGCTTTTATCATGAATGGATGTTGTGCTTTGTCAAGTGCTTTTTCTGTGTCTATTGAAATGATATGATTTTTTGTCCTTTCTCTTATGTATATAATGTATCACATTGATTGATTTGCAAATATTGAACCACCCTTGCCTCCTGGGAATAAATCCCACTTAATAGTGGTGAATGGTTTTGTAACGTATTGTTCGATTCTGTCTGCTAGTATTTTGTTGAGGATTTTTTCACCCATGTTCATCAGAGATATTGGTCTGTAGTTCTCTTTATTTGGAGTGTTTTTATCTGGTGTTGGTATCAGGGTGATACTGGCCTCATAAAATGAATTTGGAAGTTTTTTCTTCTTCGATTTTTTTTTTTTAATAGTTTGAGAAGAATAGGTATTAACTCTTCTTTAAAGTATTTGGTAGAATTTGCCTGTGAAGCCATCTGGTCCTGGACTATTGTTGTTGGAAGATTTTTTTTTTTTTTTAGTTTTTATTTAAATTCTAGTTAGTTAACATGTAGTGTAATACTGGTTTCAGGAGCAGAATTCAGTGATTCCTCACTTACATATAACAGCCAGTGCTCATCACAAGTGCCCTCCTTAATACTCATCACCCATTTAGTCAGTCCATAGTGATTCAATCTCCTTGCTGGTAATTGGTCTGTTCAGATTTTCTATTTCTTCCTGATTCCGTTTTGGTTGATTACATGTTTCTAGGAATTTATCCATTTCTTCCAGGTTGACTAATTTGTTGGCATATAGTTTTTCATAATGTTCTCTTACAATTATTTGTATTTCTGTGGTGTCAGTTGTTATTTCTCCTCTTTCATTTGTGATTTTGTTTGAGTCCTCTCTCTCTCTCTCTCTCTCTCTCTCTCTCTCTCTCTCTCTCTCTCTCATAAATCTAGCTAGAGGTTTATTAATTTTCTTAACCTTTTCAAAGAACCAGATCCTAGTTTCATTGATCTGTTCTATTGTTTTTTTTTAGTTTCTGTAACATTTATTTCTGCTCTAATCTTTATGATTTCCTTGCATCTGCTGGATTAGAGTTTTGTTTGTTGTTCTTTTTCTAGCTCCTTTAGGTGTAAGGTTAGATTGTTTGAGATTTTTCTTGCTTCTTGAGGTACACATGTACTGCTATAAACTTCCCTCTTAGAACCACTTTTACGGCATCCCAAAAGTTTTGTACCATTGTGTTTTCATTTTCGTTGGTTTCCATGTGCTTTTTTATTTCTTATTTGATTTCTTGGTTAGCCCATTCTTGTTTATTAGCATATTATTTAACCTCCATCTATTTGTGCTCTTTCCAGATCCTTTCCTGTGGCTAACTTCCAGTTTCATAGCATTGTGGTCAGAAAATATGCATCTTTTTTAATTTGTTGAGGCTTGTTTTGTGGCCATATTAATTTTTTTAATATAATTTATTGTCAAGTCAACATATTAACTAATATACATTGTATACAGTGTGCTCTTGGTTTCGGGGTAGATTCCCATGATTCATTGCTTCCCAGTGCCCATCCCAACAAGTGCCCTCCTCAATGCCCGTCACCCATTTTCCCCTCTCACCCACCACCCTCTCATCACCCCTCAGTTTGTTCTCTGTATTTAAGAGTCTCTTATGGGTTTGCCTCCCTCTCTGTTTGAAACGATTATTTCCTCTTCCCTTCCTGTTAAGTTTCTCAAGTTCCACATATGAGTAAAAACATATGGTATCTGTCTTTCTCTGACTCACTTATTTCACTTAGCATAATACACTCCAGTTCCATCCACGTTGTTGAAAATGGCAGGATTTCATTCTTTCTCATTGCCAAGTAGTATTCCATTGTATATATAAACCACATCTCCTTTAACCATTCGTCAGTTGATGGACATTTAGGCTCTTTCTATAATTTGGCTATTATTGAAAGCTCTGCTATAAACACTGGGGTACAAGTGCCCCTATAAATCAGCACTCCTGTATCCTTTGGATAAATTCCTAGTAGTGCTGCTGCTGGGTCATAGAGTAGTTCTATTTTTAATTTTTTGAGGACCCTCCACACTGTTTTCCAGAGCAGCTGCACCACTTTGCATCAGGGAAATACAAATCAAACCACATTGAGATACCACCTCACACTGGTCAGTGTGGCTAAAATTAACAACTCAGGAAACAACAGATATTGGCAGGGATGTGAAGAAAGGGGAACCCTCTTGTACTATTGGTGGGAATAAGTGATCTATTGAAAAGGATGTTCTATGTACTCTCGAAAAGAATGTGGATTCTGCTGTTTTAGGATGGAATGTTCTGAATGTATCTGTTAAATCCATCTGGTCCAGTGTGTCATTCCAAGCCATATTTTCTTATTGATTTTCTGTTTGGATGATCTGTCCATCAGCGTAAGTGTGGTGTTAAAGTGCCCCACCATTATTGTATTATTATTGATTAGTTTCTTTATATTTGTTAACTGTTTTATGTATGTGGATGCTTCTGTATTGGGTGCATAAATTTTTACAATTGTTATATCCTCTTGTTATATATTCCTTTATTATTATATAATGTACTTCTTTGTTTCTTTTTACAGACTTTGATTTAAAGTTGATTTTGTCTACTCCAGCTTTCTTTTGACATCTGTGTTAATGATATGTTTCCCCATCCATTCACTGTCAACCTGCAGGTGACTTTAGGTCTGAAATTAGTCTCTTATAGGCAGCATATAGATGGGTGTTGTTTTTTTATCCACTCTGTCACCCTATGTCTTTCTTTTTTTAGTTTTGTTAATGTTATTTATTCTTGAGGGATAGAGAGAGACAGAGTATGAGCAGGGGAAGAGCAGAGAGAGAGAGGGAGACACAGAATCCAAAGCAGGCTCCAGGCTCCGAGCTGTCAGCACGGAGCCCGACACAGGACTCCAACTCACAAACCGCGAGATCATGACCAGAGCTGAAGTCAGACACCTAACTGACTGAGACACCCAGGTGCCCTACCCTATGTCTTTTGATTGGAACATTTAGTCCATTTACTTTCAAAATAATTACTGACAAATACGTATTTATTTCTATTTTGTTACTTGTTTTGTGATTGTTTTAGTAGTTTTCCTCTGGTCCTTTCTTCTCTGTCTCTCTTTCATCTTTTCCGGGTGTTCTTTAGAGATATACTTGGATTCCTTACTCTTTATTTTTTGCATATCTATAATGTGGTTTGATTTGTGGTTACCATTTGTTTTATATATAACATCTTCTCCATATAGCAGTCTATATTAAACTGATGGTCACTTAATTTTGAGCTCATTCTTTACTCCTCTCCCCTCCATGTTTCAGGTATCATATTTTACATCCTTCAATTTTGTGCTTCTCTTGACTGATTTTTACAAGTATACCTTTTTTCCCCCTTTTATGATGCCTATTTTTCTTACTTTTACTTATGATTTTTGTTTTCCATTCATAGAGTCTCCTTTAACATTTCTTACAGGGCTGGTTTAGTGGCCATTAATACTTTGAATATATTCAACACTTTGAATATATTGTGCCACTCCTTTCTGGCATGCAAAGTTATGGCTGAAAAGTCATCTAATAACCTTATGGGGTTTCCTTTATATGTAACTTTCCTATTTTCTCCCACAACCCTTAAAATTCTTTCTTTGCCATTATTTTTGTCCATTTAAAAAACTATTGCCTTTATGTAAACCTCCTTGGGCTGAATTTGTTGGGGTATCTCTGTGCCTCCTGAATCTGAATCTCTGTTTCCCTCCCAGATTCAGAAAGTTTTCAGCTATTATTTCTTCAAATACATTTTCTGACTCCTGCCTTCTCTCTTCTTCTTCTTCTGGGATCCCTATAATGCAAATGTTGTTATGCTTGATGATGTCACGGAGTTCTCTAAGTATATTCTCATAATGCAGTATTTGTTTGTCTCTAACCTGTTCAGGTTGATTCTATTCTCCAGGTCACTGCTTCCTGTAGCCTACTATTTATTCCATCTATTATATTTTTTATTTCATTTATTGAGTTGTTAATCTCTGAAATGTTATTTATCTCTTTGTCAAGGGTCTCACTGATATCCTCCACCCTTTTCTGAAGTCCACTGAGAACCTTTATGGCCATTGCTTTAAATTCTCTATCAGGTGTATTACTTATTCCTATTTTGCCTAGGTTTCCTGCTATGATTTTTTCCTCTTCTTTCATTGAGGTATATTCCTCTGTCTCCTCATTTTGCCTGCCTCTCTCTATCTGTTTCTGTGTGTCAGGAAAGTCACCTACGTCTTCTGCTCTTGAAACTAGTGGCCTTGGGAATAAGAGGTCCTGTAGTGCCCTGCGGTGCAGTGTCCCCTGTTCCCCCGAACCTGGCGCTTCAGGGGATGTGTTGCTTACATCCTGCTGTCGTGCCTACGTGGCTTTTCCTTTCAGTTGCTTTTCCTCCAGATAACCTGCACTGGCCCTCTGCCTGTGCTTGCGCTCTGTGTTGTTAGTGAGACCCAGGCAGGCCGGCTCTGAAGGATGTGACTACAGGAGGGCTCAGAGGCAGGGTGGCAACGTTAGCAAACGTCATTAAATTTGCCAGATCGCCTGAGTTGCGGTGGCCCCTGGGGGCACGATGTGCAGCATCTGTGCCTGGCAGCTGAACAGGGTGCATGCATGGCTTTAACAAAATCTGCACCGAGCCCGGGCCCAACGCCAGCAGGCTGAGAGTGGATGGGTCCTCAGCATCGGTGGGGTGCACTGCTAGCAGGCTGGGTAGCAAGTATCTGTGCAGCACTGCCTCCAGCAAGGGGCTCTGTGTTTAGGCCGGGGGTGGGGGAGGAACATGGGGTCTGCTAACTCCTTTGTTCCCACAGAAGTCCACCAACACGCTCTGAAATCGGTACAAACAGATCTGCCTCTTATTTGCCCCAGGAGTTGTGCAAACTGTCACTTTTTTCTTTCTTCCAAGATTTTATTTAAATACAAGTTAGTTATCACATAGTGTAGTGTTGGTTTCAGGAGCAGAATTTAGTGATTCATCACTTACATATAACACCCCGTGCCCATCACAAGTGTTCTCCTTAATGCCCATCACCCATCTGACCCATTCCCCCACCCACCTCCCCTTCAGCAACCCTCAGTTTGTTCTCTATAGTTAAGGGTCTCATGGGGTGCCTGGGGGCTCAGTTGGTTAAGTGTCCAGCTCTTGATTTCAGCTCAGGTCATAATCTCAGGGTGTGTGGGGTCAAGCCCCATGTTGGATGTCACACTGACAATATGGAGTCTGCTTGTTATTCTCTCTCTCTCTCTCTCTCTCTCTCTCTCTCTCTCTCTCTCTCCTCTCTGCCTCTCCCCCCGACTCACACACTCGCTCCCTCTCAAAATAAATAAATAAACATGAAAAAGAGTCTCTTATGGTTTGCTTCCCTCTCTGTTTTTGTCTTATTTTATTTTTTCTTCCCTTTCCCTATGCTCATATGTTTTGTTTCTTAAATTCCACGTATGAGTGAAATCAGATGGTATTTGTTTCTCTGACTGACTTATTTCACTTAGCATCATACACTCTAGTTCCACCCACGTCATTGCAAAGGGCAAGATTTCATTCCTTTTGATGGCTGAGTAATATTCCAGTGTGTGTGTGTGTGTGTGTGTGTGTGTGTGTGTGTGTACGTGTGTACATATAGCACATCTTCTTTGTCCATTCTTCATCTGGGCTCTTTCCATAATTTGGCTATTGTCAATAGTTTGCTATAAACATTGGGGTGCATGTGCCCCTTCAAATCAGTATTTTTGTATACTTTGGATAAGTAACTAGTGGTCAATAGCTGGGTTGTAGGGTAGTTCTATTTTTCACCTTTTGAGGAACCTCCATACTCCTTTCCAGAGGCAAATTGTTGCCTCCCCACAGGCTGCTTTCTTCTTAAAGGTGGGGACCCAGCTATCACTCACCCACCTGTCTTGCCCAGTGCTGAGTCAGCTGACTTTTAAAGCTCCAGGCTCCGAGTCCACTGGTTGTAAAACTCAGGGAGTTCACCCCTCTGGTTTTCAAAGCCAGACATTATGGGGGCTCGTCTTCCCCGTATGGGCTCCCTGGTGTGAGGGGCCATTTCTTTCCTCTCTTCATGCCCACAGCTCCCTCCCTTCTGAGGGAAGCGCCCAACTACTGTCTCTGCCCTTCCTAACCTGTCAGATGTGGCTTCTTCTCTCTCTTTAGTTGTGGAGTTTGTTGTGCCAGTCGTCAGATCACTTTCTGGTTTATTTACATAAACCTAAGTGATACCTAGTTGTAAACATATGACAAGGTGAGCTTAGGACCCTCCTACTCCACCATCTTCCTAAGCTCCCTTGTTTTGTTTCTTGATGTAGGTATTTATCACTATAAACTCCTCTTAGAACTGCCAAAAGTTTGGTGTTGTATTTCCAATTTCATTTATCTCAAAGTATTTTTTGACTTCTCTTTTGATTGATTTCTTGGTCCATTGGTTATACAGTAGCATGTTGTTTTTCTCCACATACTGTGAATTTCCCAGTCTTATTGTAACTGATTTCTAGTTTCATACCATTGTGGTTAGAAGAGACGCCTGATACGATTTCAGTCTTCTTAAAATTTTTAAGACTTATTTTGTGGTCTAACATGTCATCTATCCCAGAAAATGTCCCATATGTACTTGAGAAGATGTATACTCTGTTGCTGTTGGATGGAATGTTCTGTATATATCTATTAAGGACATCTGTTCTAAGGTGTCATTTATGGCTGATGTTTCCTTACTGATTTTCTGTGTGGATGGATTGAAGTAAGTGGGGTATTAAAGTCCCCTGCTATTGTATTGCTGTCTTTTCCTTCTTTTACGTCTGTTAATATTTGTTTTATATATTTAGGTACTCTTATGTTGGGTACATAATTCCAAATGTTAAATTCTCCTGTTTGATCCCTGTACCATTATGTAATGGCCTCTTTTGTCTGTTATTTACAGTCTTTGTTTTAAAGTCTTATATCAATATAGCTAACCCAGTTTTCTTTTGGTTTCCACTTTCACAAAGTATCTTTTTTCATACATTCACTTTCAGTCTGTGTGTCTCTTATAGGCAGTATGTACATGTGTCTTTTTTTTAAATCCATTCAGCCACTCTATGTCTTTTGATTAGAGAATTTAATCCATTTACATTTAAAGTGATTATTGAAGCACTCCTGGGTAGCTCAGTCAGTTAAATGTCTTACTTTGGCTCAGGTCATGATCTCACAGTTCATGACTTCAAGCCCCACATTGGGTTATCAGCACAGAGCCCACATCAGACTCTCTGTCCCCTTCTCTCTGCCTCTCCCCCATTCCTGCTCACACACACACACATACACTCTCTCTCTCCCAAAAATAAACATTAAAAAAATAAAGTAATTATTGATAGGTATGTAATTATTGTCATTTTGTTAATTGTTTTCTGGCCGTTTTATAGTTCCTCTCTGTTTCTTCCTATTTCTCTTGCTCTCTTCCTTTGTGATCTCCCTTCTTTAATGTTATGTTTAGATTCCATTTTCTTTTGTGTATCTACTGTAGGTTTTTGTTTTGTGGTTATCATGAGATATGTAATACTTATAAGAGTCTGTTTTCAGTTGATAATAACTTAAGTTTTAATGCATTCTAAAGCTCTAAACTTTTATTCTCTTTCTCCCCATATTTTATAATTTTGATGTCACATCTTGCATCTTTTTATCTTGGGTATCCCTTAACTAATTATTATAGTTACATCTATTTTTACTGTTTTTTTTTCTTTTAATCTTTATACTAGATTTATAAATCATTAATGCACTATCTTTACTACTATTTACTTTTACCAGTGATATTTATACTTTCATGTTTTCTTTTTGTTTTTCTCCAGTTTATTTATTTATTTATTTTTTTTAATTTTTATTTACTTTATTTAATTTACATTCAAGTTAGCATATAGTGGCAACAATGATTTCAGGAGTAGATTACTTAATGCCCCTTACCCATTTAGCCCATCCCCCCTCCCACAACCCCTCTAGTAACCCTCTGTTTGTTCTCCATATTTAAGAGTCTCTTACTTTTTCCCCCCTCCCCTGTCTTTATATTATTTCTGCTTCCCTTCCCTTATGTTCATCTGTTAATGTTTATTTCTTTTTGAGAGAGAGAGATAGAGTATGAGTGGGGGAGGGGCAGAGAGAGAGGGAGACACAGAATCTGAAGCAGGCTCCAGGCTCCCACGCTGTCAGCACAGAGCCTGACACAGGGCTCAAACTCATGAAGGGTAAGATCATGACCTGAGTCAAAGTCGGATGCTTAACTCACTGAGCCACCAGGCGCCCCACTTTCATATGTTCTCTTATTACCAAATAGCACCCTTTCTTTTCAGCTTAAAGAAGTCCCCTTGGCATTTCCTGTAGGGCTGGTTTAGTGGTGATGAGCTCCTTTCACTTTTGCTTGTCTGGAAAGCTCTTTCTTTCTCCTTCATTTCTGAATGATAATTTTGCCTGGTAGAATATTCTTGGTTGAAAGTTATTTTTCTTTCAGCATTTTGAGTATATAGTGCCACAACCTACTGATCTACAGAGTTTCTGCTGAAACGTCTGCTCATAGCCTTTTGGGGGTTCCCTTTTATGTAGCAAGTTGGTTTTTTTCCTTGCTGCTTTTAAGTAAGTTGAGTGATTCTTATGCTCAGGTGACCCACAACCAGAAATGGTCATATCCAACAGGGAGAAAATCAGTAAGGACATAGTTGAACTCAACAATACCATCAATCAATTGACATCTATAGACTACTTCATCCAACAACAGCAGAATACATATTCTTTTCAAGCTCACATGACGTATTTGCTGAGATAAGCCTCATCTGGACCATGAAACATACCCAGACAAATTTAAAAGAGTGTGAGTCATACAATGCCTGTAGTTGGACCACAATGGAATTAGACTAGAAATCAGTAACAGTAAGAAAACTGGAAAATCTCTTAATATGTGGAGATTAAACAAAACACTTGTAAATAATACATGGAACAAAGAAGAAATCTCAGAAGAAATTTTAAAATATTTTATATTAAATGAACATGAAAACAGAATTTAGCAAAATTTATGGAAAGCAGCAAAAGCAGTGCGTAGAGGGAAAATATCGCATTGAATGCAAATACTGAAAAGAAGCACGATCTAAAATCAGTGATCTAAGTTTTCACCTTAGGAAAGTAGAAAAATAAGAGCAAATTAAAATAAGCAGAAAGAAAAAGAATTAGAGATCAATAAAATTGAAAATAGAAAATCAACAAAACAAAAAGCTGGCTTTTAAAAAAGATAAGTAAATAAACCTCTAGCCAGGCTAACTAAGAAAAAGAGAATTAGGACACTAATTACTATCATCAGCAATAAAAAAGGGGATATTACCACAGATTCCCTGGAAATTTAAAATTACAATAAAAGAATACTATGAACAACTCTGCCCACAAATTTGGTAATCTGGGGGAAAATGGACCAATTTCTCAAAACACACAATCTGCCAAAACTCACATGCGAAGAAATAGAGAATCTGAATATGTCTATGCATATTAAAGGCACTGAAATGATAATTAATTACCATCCAAACCAGAAAGCACCAGGCCCAGATGGGTTCACTAGTGAATTCTACCAAACATTTAAGAAAGAAATGATACCAATTCTCTACAATCTCTTTTGGAGGATAAATACTTTCCAACTCACTGTGAGGTCAATATTATTACTCCTAATACCCAAACCAGGTGAAGACATTATAAGAAAAGAAGGCTACAGACCAAAATCTTTCATGAACATAGCCTCAAACATCCTTAACAAAATATTAGGAAATTGAATCCAACAATTATAAAAAGAATTATGCACCATGACCAAGAAGGATTTATCCTAGGTATGCAAAAACAGATTCAATGTTTGAAAATCAATCAATGTAATCCATTACATCAACTGTCTGAAAAAAGAAAAAGCATATGGTCATATCAATAGATGCAGAAAATTATTTGACACAATCTAACAACTATTTATGATAAAAATAGTAGACTAGGAATAGAGGGGAATTTTCTCAACTTGATAAAAGAAAAAAACCATACAGCTAACATTATACTTAATGGTGATAAATTCAAATTTTGCCACTAAGACCAGGTACAAGGCAAAGATGTCCCAACTACTCCTTTTCAACATTGTACTGGAAGTCCTTGGTAATGCAGTAAGACAAGAAAAGGAACTACATGATGTACACATTGGTAAGGAAGACCTAAAACTCTGTTCATAGACAACATGATTGTCTATGTAGAAAATCCAAAAGAATTGACAAACAAACAAACACCACTGGAATACTAATACGTAATTATAGTAAAGTTGCAGGATATAAGTTAATAGACAAAAAACAATTGTTTTCCTATATACCAGCAGGAAACAAGTGGAATGTGAAATTAAAACATAGTGCCATTTATGGGGCTCCTGGGTGGCTCAGTTGGCTGGGCATCTGACTTTGGCTCATGTCATGATCTTGCAGTGTGTAAGTTCAAGCCCCATGTTGGGCTCTGTGCTGACAGCTCAGAGCCTGGAGCCTGCTTTGGATTCTGTGCCCCCCTCTCTCTTTGCTCCTCCCCCTCTCATGCTCTGTCTCTCTCAAAAATACACATTAAAATTTGTTTTCATAAAAAAAAACCCAAACATAATGCCATTGATATTAGCATCTCCCAAAACTTAATACTTAGGAATAAATCTAATAAAATATGGACAAGATCTACATAAGGAAAACTATAAAACTCAGATGAGTGAAATCAAAGAACTTAATAAATGGAGATATAGTTCATGTTCATAGGGTAGGAAGACTCAATATCAAGTCATCAGTTCTCAACCTGATCTATAGAGTCAATCTAATTGCAACCAGAATCCCAGCAAGTCATGTCGTAGATGTTGGCAAACTGATTCTAAAGTTTATATGGAGAGGCAAAAAACCCAAAATAGATGACACAATATTGAAGGAGAAAAACAAAGTTGGAGGGCTGATAGTACTTGATTTTAAGACTTAACTATAAAGCTACAAGATCACGTGGCATTGGCAAAAGGGTAGACAAGAAGATCAATGGAACAGAATAGAGAGCTCAGAAATAGATTTATTTGTAGAAATACAGTCAACTGATTTTTGTCAAGGACCAAAGGAGCAAAAATAGTCTTTTCAACAAATAGTGTAGGAACAACTGGACGTCCATAGGCAAAAGAAAAATAAATCTAGTTATAGACTTTACACAAAAATTAACTCAAACTGGATCGTAGATCTAAATGTAAAATGCAAAACTATAAAACTCCTAGGAGATAATATATTAAAAAAATCTAGATAACCTCGGGTATGGTAATGAATTTTTAAATACCAAAAGTACAATCTGTAAAATAAATAATTGATAATCTCGATTTCATTAAATTTAAGAACTTATCTGCAAAAGACAATGTCAAAGAACTGGAAGACAAGCCATGAATTGGGATATAATAATTGTACCAGACACATCTGATAAAGGATTGTTACCCAAAATATACAAAGAACTCCTAAAACTCATTAAAAAAAAAAAACTAAAAGGACTCAAAGATTTTCATATATACCTCACAAAAGAAGATATACAGTGGCAAATAAGTATACGAAAAGATGCTCCATATCATATGTCATCAGGGAAATGCAAATTCAAACAACAGTGAGATACCACTACATAGCTATTAGAATGGCCAAGATCTGGAATACTGACAACATCAAATGTTGGTGAGAAGGTGGAGCAATGGGAACTCTCATCAATGGCTAGTGGGAATGCAAAATGGTATAGCTGCTTTGGAACATAGTTCCACAGTTTCTTACAAAGCTAAACATAAGGCTTACCATATCATCCAGTAATTGTGCTCTTTGGGTAAATACCAGACAGTCGAAAGTTGAAACTGTGTGTCCACACAAAAACCTGCACATGGACATTTGTATTGACTTTATTTGTAATTGCCAAAACATGGAAACAGCCAAGATGCTGTTCGGTAGGTCAATGGGTAAGCAAACTATGGTCCATCCACACGGTATTATTCAGCACTAAAAAGAAATGAGCTATTGGGGTGCCTGGGTGGCTCAGTCGGTTAAACGACAGACTTCAGCTCAGGTCATGATCTCACAGTTCGTGATTTCGAGCCCCACATCAGGCTCTGTGCTCAGAGCCTGGAGCCTGCTTCGGATTCTGTATCTTCCTGTCTCTCTGCCCCTCCACTGCTCGTGCTCTGTCTCTCTGTCTCTCAAAAATAAATAAATGTTAAAAATTTTTTTTAAAGAAATGAGCTATTAAGCATGAAAAGACATGGGCCTTAAATGGATATTATTATCAAGTGAAGGAAGCCAATCCTAAAAGGCTACATACTATATGATTTCAATTCTGTGACATTGTAGAGTAGACAAAACTGTGGAGGCAGTAAAAAGACCAGTGGCTGCCAGGGGTTGGGGGAGAGAGGGATGCATAGGCAGAGCAAGGAGGATTGCTAGGGTAGTGGAAATATTCTGTATGATTTTATAATGATCGATACATGTCATGTGTTTACCCACACCCATAGAATGTAGAAAACCAAGATTGAACCCTAAAGTAAATTGTGGACCTTGAATGATCATTATGTCATCAGTCGTAACCAAAGCACCACTCTGGTTAGTGATGTTGATAATGGGAGAGGCTGGGCATGTGGGGGGGCAGGGTGTAAATGGGAAATCTCTGTACCTTCCTCTCAATTTTGCTGAGAACCTGAAACTGCTCTGAAAAAAATAGTCCTTCGCCTCCCCTCTCGCCTCCCCTCTCGCCTCCCCTCTCGCCTCCCCTCTCGCCTCTCCCCTCCCCTCCCCAACAAGGAAAGAGTTTAGACTGAACCATACTTCCTCTCCCATCCCAAGTCCTGAAAATGGAGGGTCAGGAGTGTGGAAGAATTCTTGAGAATAGAAACAAGATGGGATTTTACTTATGGAAAGAAAACTAAGCAAATAAAACTGTAACTCAAAACACGCTCCAGAGAAAATATAGTCAAGAGTAGAAGCCATAGCTCCTACATAGCTCCAGAGAAATGCCACACTAGGATGAAAACTAGGCAATGCCTCCTAAGGCAAACAGCTGGGCCAGAAGAAGGCAGGCAGTCATGGCATGCGCCCCTAGGGGTAAGTCCTAGAATGCTTGCTAACCTGAGGGATTAACCTAGCAGGGAAAAACTATATTGGTTTGAGACGGTGACGGGAGCAGCGCTAAGGTGAGCTAACAAGGCCCCCTCAACCCTGACAAGTTGAAGCAGAAATAGAAATGATGCAGCTCAGACACACAGTGATTATTCCCTGCAGGAGAAGTTCTGATCCCACATGCAGAATCCCCCCAATCTAAAGAGCCAGGGCACAGGCTAAACCATAATTTAGCAATGACAAACACGAACAGATAGAGTACAAGGTTCACCGAGCATTTATTTAAGCAAACCCGACACTGAAGTCATGAAACCCAGAGGTCAGAAGGACAGTCGCAGAAAAAGAATCTATCGAATGAACATAGGAAGTCTTTTTAAAACAAAGCAGGACTAGTATTTTCAGAGGATCGCATAAAATAACAATGGGTTGGTCAGTCACGGGATCCAGCCTTTGTCTTTGGGATGCAACCCTAAACATCATCTCTTGTGACTGGGTCCACGTCGTTGAAACAGATCCAAATATGATCCGAGGCTGTATCCGAATATTATGAAAGCTTTGTGTTGTGCCACTGTTGATATCAGCATGTAGATGCGTGGCTGGGCGGGGAGGATCTGCAGGGCAGAAGCGCTTAGGTTAGAGAAAAAAATAAATTGTCAACTCCTTCTTGTGAGGTACCATAAATGCAATAAAGTCTTGTATTACGAAATGTCTTTTCCCAGGAGCGGCAAGCCCCCATTTATTCCCAATTCATGATTTTGAAGACACTCACAATTTAGCGTAATATTCATAACAGTTGCACTTGGTGACCAAAGAACATTTTCAATGTTAGGCAATTGATAATATTCACAGGTACATGCATAGTGGTCTAGATTTAACACGAGTGAAACATGATACCAACTTGTTACATTGGCAGCGGGGTGAAATTTGGACGCTAAACTTGCAAATAGCTATAGTGTCATAAAAAAATTTGACAGGCACCTGGGTGGCTCAGTTGGCTAAGCATCTGACTTTGGCTCAGGATGTGATCTCACCGCTCGTGAGTTCGCTCTGTGCTGACAGCTCAGAACCTGGAGCCTGCTTTGGATTCTGTGTCTCCCTCTCTCTCTCTCTGCCTCTTCCCTGCTTGTGCTCTGTCTCTCTCTCTCTCTCTCAAAAAAAATAAACACTAAAAAGTTTTTTTGATAAATATTTAAATTTTGGGGAAATTAAATACAATGTAACTCTTTTCATGACGGTTTTTTGTTTCATAGCCATTGACTATCATTTGCTTCGCCTTTTCAACTTTAATAGATAAGTTTGAGTATTTTAGGATAACTTTACTATGAATGTACTTAAAAATAATTTTAATTTTCAGTTCTTTATATGGATTTCAATCTACATTGTTGCAAATGTGTATTTAAAATTTGTACATTTTTGGGGCGCCTGGGTGGCGCAGTCGGTTAAGCGTCCGACTTCAGCCAGGTCACGATCTCGCGGTCCGGGAGTTCGAGCCCCGCGTCAGGCTCTGGGCTGATGGCTCAGAGCCTGGAGCCTGTTTCCGATTCTGTGTCTCCCTCTCTCTCTGCCCCTCCCCCGTTCATGCTCTGTCTCTCTCTGTCCCAAAAATAAATAAACATTGAAAAAAAAATTTTTTTAAAATTTGTACATTTTGAATAAATTACGTTTACTTTTAACATTGAAGTATAGTTGTTTCAGATGTCTCAGATAGTGATTGGACAATTCTATATTTACACCATCCCCATCACCTGTCACCACACAAACTTACCATTTATAATGTCCTTACCATCTGTCGCCATACAAAGTGATTACTGTATTAGCAACGGCCTTCCCTATGCCATACTTTTCACCCCTGTGCCTTGCGTGTTTTATTACTGGAGGTTTGTATCTCTTAATCCCTTCACCTATTTTGCCCATCCCCCCTCCCCCTCTCCTCCGGCAATCACTAGTTCATTGTATTTGAGTCTATTTCCAGTTTTGTTTGATTATTCATTTATTTTTTTTTAATTCCCCACATGAGTGAAATCATATGGGATTTGCCTTTCTCTAACCTGACTATTTTCACTTAGCATAAAACCCTGTAGGCTCATCCATGTTGTCACACATGGCAAGATTTCATTCTTTTTTATGGCTGAGTAATATTCCTGTGTGTGTGTGTGTGTGTGTGCGCGCGCGCGCGTGTGTGCACATCTTTATCCATTCATCTATTAGTAGACTTTAGTTTGCTCCCTATCTTGTCTATTGTAAATAATGCTACAGTAAAGGTGAGGGTGCATATATCTTTCCAAATTAGTGTTTTTGGTTTCTTTGGTAAATATCCAGCAGTGGAATCAGTGGATCATATGGTATTTCTATTTTTTAATTTTTTTTTGAGGAAACTCCATACTGGTTTCCATAGTGGCTGCACCATTTACACTCCCACCCGTAGCACATGAGAGTTCATTTCCCACATCCTTGCCAACGCTTGTTATTTCTTGCCTTTTTGATAATAACCAGTCTGACTGGTATGAGCTGATATTTTTCTGTGATTTTGTTTTGCATTTCCCCGATGGTTAGTGATGTTGGTCATCTATATGTCTTCTTTGGAAAAATGAGTATTCAGGTCTTTGGCCAATTTTTAACTGGATTATTTCAGGATCTTTTGGTGTTGAGTTGTCTGAGTTGTTTATATATTGGATATTAACCCCTTATCATATATGTGATCTTAAAATATCTTCTTGGGGCACCTGGTTGGCTCAGTCAGTTAAGTAAGCATCTGACTCTTGATCTCTGCTCAGGTCTTGATCTCACAGTTCATGAATTTGAGCCCTGCATTAGGCTCTGTGCTGCCAGTGCAGTGCCTCCTTGGGATTCTGTCTGTGGTTTTCTCTCTCTCTCTCTCTCTCTCTCTCT
>NW_024412747.1:5151542-5189279 GCF_014898765.1 Herpailurus yagouaroundi | reverse complement strand
AAAAAAAAAAGAAAATATCTTCTGCCACTCAGTAGGTTGCCTTTTCATTTTGTTGATGGTTTCCTTTGCTATGCAAATCCTTTTTTAGTTTGATTTAATTCCAATATTTTATTTTAGCTTTTGTTTCCTTTGCCTGAGGAGACATATCAGAAAAATGTTGCTAAGGCTAATGTCTAAAAGATTATTGCCAATATTTGCTTCTAGGATTTTTTTTTTATGGTTTCAGGTCTCACATTTAGGTCTTTAATTCATTATGAATTTATTTTTTGAGTATGGTCTAAGAAAGTGGTCCAGTTTCATTCTTTTGTGTGTGGTTATCCGGTTTTCCCAACACCATTCATTGAAGAGGCTGCCTTTTCCTCATTGTATATCCTTGCCTCCTTTGTCATAGATTAATTGACCATATAATTGTGGGTTTATTGCCGAGCTCTCTATTTTGCTCTAGGCCTTCAGTACTGTGTTGAATAAAAGTGGTGAGAGTCGTATCCTTGTATTGGTCCTGATCTTAGAGGAAAAACATTCAGCTTTTCACAGTTGAGAATGATGCTATCTGTGGCTTTATCATATATGATGTTGAGATATGTTTTCTCTAAATTCACTTACTTGAGAGTTTTTATCATGAACAGATGTTGAATTTTGTCAAATGCTTTTTCTGCATCTATTGAGATGATCATATGGTTTTTATCTTTCATTTTGTTAATGTGGTGTAGCCTGTTGATTAATTTGAGGATATTTAACTATTCTTGCATTCTTGGAATAAATCCCACTTGATCATGGTGAATCTTTTTAATGTATTGTTGAATTCAGCTTGCTAATATTTTGTTGGGGATTTTTGCATCTATGTTCATCAGGGATATTTAACCTGTAATTGTTTTTTGTTTTTCTGTTTTGTTTTTAAGTGTCTTTATAGTTTTGGTATCAGGGTAATGCTGACCTCATACAATGGATTTGGAAGTTTTCCTTCCTCTTCTATTTTTTGGAATGGTTTGAGAAGGATAGGTATTAACTCTTCTTTAAATATTTGGTAGAATTCACCTATGAAGCCATCTAGTCCTAGACTTCTATTTGTTGGGATTTTTTTTTTTCCAATTCAATTTCATTACTAGTAATAAGTCTGTTCAGATTTGCTGTTTCTTCTTGATTCAGTCTTGGAAGATTGTGTTTCTAGGAGTTTATCCATTTCTTCTAGGTTGTCCAATTTGTTGGCATATAATTGTTTGTGGTACTGCCTTATAATCCCTTTTATTTTTGTGATATTGCTGGTTACTGCACCTTTTTCATTTATTTTACTTTATTTTCATTTCTTTTACATTTACTTATTTGAGTCCTCTATCTCTTTTTCTTGATAAGTTTGGCTAAAAGTTTATCACTTTTGTCACTCTTTTCAAAGAACCAAGTCATGGTTTCATAGGTCCTTTCTGTTGGTTTTTAACCTCTATTTCACTTATTTCTGCTCTAATCTTTATTATTTTCTTCTTTTTGCTAGCTTTGGACTTGTTCTTTTGCTAGCTCTTTTAGTTGTAATATTAGTTTATTTATTTGAGATTTTTCCTATTTCTTGAGGTAGGCCTGTGTTGCTATATACCTCCCTCTTAGAACTGCTTTTGATGCATCCCAAAGACTTTGGACCATTGGGTTTTCATTTTTATTTGTCGCCACATATTTTAAAATTTCCTCTTTGATTTCTTGGCTGACCCATTCATTGTTTACTAGCATATTGTTTATCTTCCATGTATTTGTGTTCTTTCCAGTTTTTTTTTTCTTATAATTGATTCCTAGTTTCATGTGGGTGTGGTCAGAAAAGAAACTTGATGTGATTTCAGTTTTCTCAAGTTTATTGAGACTTTTTTGTGGCCTAACATGTGATCTATTTTGGAGAATGTTTCGTATGCAAATGTAAAGAATCTGTATCCTGTTTTGGATAAAGTGTTTTGTATGTATCTGCTAGGTCCATCTGATTTAATGTATCATTAAAAGCCATTGTTTCCTTGTTGATTTTCTGGCTGGATAATCTATCCATTGATGTAAGTGAGGTGTTAAACTCCTCTACTATTATTGTTAGTGTCTCCTTTATGTCTGTTAATAATTGTTTTACGTGTTAAGGTGCTTCTATGTTGGGTGTATAGATATTTACAATTGTCATATCATCTTGTCGAATTTTTCCTTTTATCACTATGCAGTGCCCTTTGTCTCTTACTGCGGTCTTTGTTTTAAAGTCTTTTGTCTAATGTAAGTATTATTACCCCAGCTTCTTTTTTTCTTCCATTTGCAGAGTATGCTTTTTCCAGCCCTTCATTTTCAGTCTGTACATGTCTTTAGGTGTAAAGCGAGTGTCTTCTAAGCATCACATAGCTGAGTCACCCTGTGTTTCTTTATTAGAACATTTAGTCCATTTGCATTTAAGGTAATTGTTGATATATAGATATATATATATATATATATATATTGACATTTTGTTAGTTGTTTTCCAGTTGTTTTTGTAGTTCTCTGTTCCTTTTTATCTTGCTTTCTTCTCTTATTTGATGGCTTTATTTAGTGTTATATTTGGATTCATTTCTCTTTATATTTTGCATATCAACTACAGATTTTTAATGTGTGGTTACGATTAGGTTCATATATAACATCTTATGTGTATAGCAGTCTATATTAAGTTGATGATTACTTAATTTTGAACACATCCTAAAAGCACTAAAATGTAACCGACCTTCACATTTATGTATAAGATGGCGTGTTTTACCTCTTTTTATTTTATGTATCCCTTGATTGATTTTTGTAGATATAATTGATTTTTACTACATTTGTGTTGTAACCTTCATACTGGCTTTATATGTGATTAATCTACTACCTTTATTTATTGTTTGCTTTTACCTATGAATTTTTAAACTTTCATTAATGTTCTTCTAGTTATGGTCTTTTCTTTCAAATAAGTTTTCTAACATTTCTTATAAGGCTGGCTTAGTGGTCATGAATTCCCTTAATTTTTGTTTTTCTGGGAAACTCTTTATCTCTCCTTCTATTCTGAATGATAACCTTCCTGGGTAGAGTATTCTTGGTTGTAGGTTTTTTTTCCTTTTAGCACTTGGAATATATTATGTCATTCCTTCTGGCCTGCAAAGTTTCTGCTGAAAAATCAGCTGATATCCTTATGGGATTTCTTTTGTATCTAACTATTTTCTTTTCTCTTGCTGCTTTAAGAATTCTCTCTTTATCATTACTTTTTGCCATTTTAATTATCATGTATGCTGGTATAGAACTCCCTGGATTAATATTGGTAGGGGCTCTCTATGGTTCCTGGATCTAAATATCTGTTTCCTTCCCTAGATTAGGGAAGTTTTCAGATATTATTTCTTCAGATAAGTTTTCTGCCCCCCTTCTCTTTCTCTTCTCATCCTGGAATCCTTTTAATGTGAATGTTATTGTGCCTGATGATGTGGCTGACTTCCCTTAACCTATTCTCATTTATTATTAGTCTTTTTTTTTTTCTTTTTACTGTTCAGCTTGGTTGCTTTCCATTCACCTGTCTTCCAGATCACTGATCCATTCTTGTGCCTCCTCTAATCTGCTATTGATTCCCTCCAGTGTTTTTTCTTATTTTTGTTATTGAATTCTTTTTTTTTTTATTTCAGATATTTTTTTACTTCTTCAAGTTTATTTATCAGGAGTGACTGAAATAAAAACTGTAATGGAGTCCCATCATCATGGAAATGGCTTTAAGAGAAAACTGGTCAGATGAATATCATTCCCTCCCATTTCAACCAGTAAATAGTTGCTATTGATAAATAGCCAACAATCTGTCAAGAATGCTCAAGATATGTTATATAATATTGCATGCCTGTTCACACGGGGGATAAGCTAGTTAATAACCTATGTGAACTTATTGATTTCATCACACAAGACCAGCACAAAAGCACCACCTATGTCTCTGAGAACATTGGGCTGTGCACAGTTGACAAAAGCTTTGACTCTTTATCCCAAGCAATCTTCCTCCAGCAGTCAAGTGAGCCTGCATACATGATGTCAGTTCATTTGCACCCTGACTACCTCATCATATGACAGTGAACAGTGTCAAACAGATAGAATGTCAACCCAGCAGCCACTGTGACAGAATGTGTGAACATCCAGCTGATGAAGATGTGAGTATTGTTGGGATCTGGAAGCATTCCCTTTGCAGTGTCATAGATACCGAAGTAGACAACTTGGTAGGTGATAATACCCTACAAAGACACACTAAATGCTTGGCACAGGCCCTTAATCCCATGAGATTTGTAGATCTTAACCAGGCAGCCACTGAGGCCTCTGAATTCCCCTTTAGCTCCAGCTTGGCCACATCAGCTGCTAAACGCATATGGGCAAAATTAAGAGGATACACAAAACACAAGGATCTATAACCCCAGCAGCACTACCTGATGCCAGATTCCCTGCAAAGTAGCACCAAAACTGGGTTCTCTTGTCCACACCACCCAGGAAGGTCTGCTTGTGTTTATCTTTGAAGGCAAAGTTGAGAGCCTGGGTAGGAAAGTATCTGATGACATTGGCCAAGTTACCACACCAGGACAGGGCTGCCTGCTCCTTAGGGATATGAGCCATGCAGTCTATAGTGCCCTTGTATTGCTTATCTGTGGTGATTTGCCTACTGGCATGCTGCACCTGCAGCAGCAGCTTGACCTGCTTGATGGGAAGTATCGTGGTCTTAGAGATGGCCACGGCCAATTCACCCACCAGGAAGTCCTTGGCAATGAAGGATACAGCAGCATCTGTCATGCTGAAAGGAAAGAGGAGGGAGACAACTGCCTGGTTATTGAATTCTTCATCTCTGACTTGTTCTGTTTTATGTTTCCTATCTTTTTGTTGAAGTCAAAGAACTCCACTCTTCTCAAGTCCAGTAAGTGTCTTTATGATCATCACTTTGAATTCTTTATTAGACATATTGCTTATCTTCCTTTCACTTAGCTGTTTGCTGTGATTTTGTCCTGCTCTTTCATTTGGGACATATTCCTCCATATCCTCATTTTGTCTAACTCTCTGTGTGATTCTCTGTATTAGGGAGGCCAGCTTTGTCTCTTGGTCTTGAAAGTAGTGGCCTTGTATAAAAGAGGTACTGTGGTTCCCTGAGCGCAATGCCTCCTAGTCACCAGAACCAGACGCTCCAGGGGGCCTTCTATATGCTCTGCATGCATTCTACTGTTGCCTGGGCTCCACTTGCCTTCAGCCCAATCTTCTGGAATAACTTGCTTTGCCTTCTTTGGGCCCCTTGGGCAGGGTCTGGTCCGGGCACTATTGAGAGGCATATCTGAGGCTGCTGTGAGCTCCTCAGTGGGTGGGGTCAGAGTTGTGCTAAGTGGTTGCAATTGGCCTTTCTGTTGCAGCTGCAGCTGTACCAACAGCAGGGCTCTCCCCCTGCATGGCCTGCTGAAAGGCGTGGCTGCTGGAACAGCAGATGCACTGGGGTGTGGGGTTATCTCCCCCTCTCCCTCAGACTTTGGAGCAGCACTAGTCCCTGCAGGGGCTGCTTTGGATGGATGACTGGGTGGGTTGGCTGGGAAGGGTCCCCAGGGGAATCCAGGGATAGGTCACGTGTTGCTGGGAATATAGGTGGAGAGTGTTAGGGCTGGTTCCCACCAGCATCTTGCTCCCTAGGCTGGGGGAGGGGAAGAGAAAAGGCACCTACCAGCATTTTTGTTCTTGGAGAAGTCCCCTGACAACCCCTGCCCCTCCAGCACGTGCTTTGAGATTAGTAAATAGGTCTTCATGTATACGTATACCCCAGGTGCTTTTCAAGTTGCTGCTTCAGTGCTGTGTTTCAGGCCAGGTGGTTACATATGCTGGCTCTTTAAGGACATAGATTCCATTTCCTACCTCACTCTGACTCTTTTCAAGTTAAGCCTGCTGATTTTTAAAGTACCCAGAGATAAGACCCACTGGTTTTCAAAGCCAGAAGTTATGGGGACTCACCTTCCCAGAGCAGATCTCCAGTGCCTAGGGTGCCGATGTGGGGTCTGACCCTCTGCTCTCTCGGCTTGTGGTCTCTCGCCTGGGGTTTGGTTCCCAGCTGCTTCTCCCCCGCTACCCTTTTCAATGTGGCCTCATCTCCACGATTCACCATGGAAGGTCTTAACACACCTTCCAGTCTGTTGGGTCTTTGGGTCATTTCCAGAGTTTGTTGCACAAATGTGGCTGTTAGCTCGGTGTGTCTGTGGGATGAGGTGAGCTCAGGATTCTCCTCTACCATCCTCCTTTATCTCTCGTGAAAATACTTATTTAGCAACATAATTTTGCTGAAATGAAGGCAAGAAAATGCATTTTGTAAAATAAATATATACTTTTGTACAAGTTAGTTAAATACCACTAACCCATTTCTAAGGTCTAAATATTTGTGTCCCCCTCCCCCCCCAATTCATATGTTGAAATCCTAACCCCTCAGGAGGTAGGGCCTCTGGGAGGTGATTAGGTCACAAGGGAGGAGCCTTCCTGAATACTATTCGTGCCCTTATAAAAGAGATCCCACAGAGCTCCTAGCTCCTTCTGCCATGTGGGGATACAGGAGAAGTCTGACCAGAAGAGGCACCTTACCTGACCCTGCAGGCACCCTGACCTCAGACTTCCAGCCTCCACAACTGTGAGAAATGATTTCTGTAGTCTATAAGCCACCTAGTCTGTGGCGTTTTCTTATAGCAGTCTGAACAGATACCCACCAATAGGACTCGCAGATACGCAAGATTTTAATTCATCCATCTTTGACTTTTTGCAACTTTTAGTCATATAAAAAGTATACCTTTAAATGTATTGTGTAATGTTGCCATGATGAAGCCATACTTATCAAGGTAAAGGATAGAACATATTTTGTTTTCAGCTTGATTCATAATCTTTACTAGCCATATGAACACGAGCTCCCATTTGTTCCAATTCCTAGAAACAGGTCAGGATAGGCTGCAATAATGTGCAACATATTCATAATCCTTGTGAATGAAAACATATTGCAATCGCCCATTTAAAAACAGATTCTCAGATGAGATTTTAAAATGTCACTGTAGGCTGTGCATAGTAGGTAAAAATGAACACAAAATCATAGGGAAAAAAGGTAAAAATAAAGGATTGAACAATATATGTACCGGGGAAATGCCACAAAAAAGAAAGATGAGATAATATCAGATAATGTAATATCATTCAAGGCCAGAAATATTAAACAAGTAAATAGGGACTTCATATTGGTGGAATATAGAATTCTATACACCTAACAAGACAACTGTGAGCTACTAAAATGGTTTAGGAATACAAAAAAGAGAAATAGATAAATACATAATTATAGTGACATACTTTAATATACTTCTCCAAGGAATCAACAAATAATTCATAACAACAGAAATGCATGGGGTTTATGGGGCGCCTGGGTGGCTCAGTCGGTTAAGCGTTCGACTTCGGCTCAGGTCATGATCTCATGGTTCGTGAGTTCGAGCCCCGCGTCAGGCTCTGTGCTGACAGCTCAGCCTGGAGCCTGCTTCAGATTATGTGTCTCCCTCTCTCTCTGACCCTCCCCTGTTCATGCTCTGTCTCAAAAATAAACATTAAAAAAAAAAAAAAAAAGAAATGCATGGGGTTTGAGTGAACAACATAGTGTAAGCTTAGATAATAGATTCATAGATATATAAATAGATACATGTATACATATATAGTAGATAGATAGAGTGACAGATTTACCTCGCAGAGGCTATAAACATTACAAACACCCATGGATTCATTTGAGATCTTAATGCAGCAAGAATGGAATGTTCATACTGGTATGGGACAATGGAATGAAGGAGGTGGGCGCAGATTTCCATTTGGGGAGATCTGATAGGATCTGGTGAGCAAAGACTTGGAGGAAAACAGGTGGTTGGGAGGAAATGTTCCAGGCAGAGGGACTCCAGGGACCAGCCGGCACAAGGGCTCTAAAGCAGGGAAGTGCTTAGTGAGTTGGAAGAACCATAAGATGGTCCGTAAATCCCTTTGACAGACAGCTCCGGGCCTTTCACGTGTGGGTCTTTCTGCTGCAAATGCACTCTTTCCCATTCATATCTGGAAAATGTCCATGCACACTTTAAGCTGAGCTCAAAGTTCACGTCCTCAGCGAAGGTCCCCAGCTCTCCCGGGAAGGATGTGTCCCTCCGTCCTTTGCGCTCCCAGCACTTTGGCCCGTAGCTCGGTATTTGCATTGATCACCTTGTGGCTTGTGGATTTCATGCCTGACTCCCACCTCCAAACTAGGAACAAAGGAAAGGTAAGGACTCAGCTCTGCTTCCCCGTAGGTCAGGCTTGGTACCTGAGACCTTGAGGAAGTGTTTGTGGATCAAGCGAGGGACGTCCTGTACTAAGCGATGCAAGTCCTCTTTCGGCTACTTGTTTCCTGTCTTGCGTGCAAGTGGCAAGTGTGCTCCTAAGTGCCTTCTGCGGGCAGTGGCAAGGTCTCTGTGCCATGCGGAATAATCGGGAGCTAATCAACCCCTGCTCTGGGTAGAGCTGGGAGGATCAAAGGACAGACGTGAAAGGAGTGGCGAGGGTTAACTGACAGCACAAAATGAATGTGGTGTCCTATCCCCCAGGCTTCTGGAAGGATCTCTGTCAACTAAGTCTGGCAGAATGTATGGGATAGGCTGCTGAGAGGAGAAGGGCATCAGGGAGGCAACCTGAGGCCAGGACTACATCTGCGTCACTGAATCAACCCCAGACCGGTGGCACGGTTGAAGAGATGTCTGCTGATATGTGAGTGGGTGACCGAAAGGGTCAGAATTTGGGCCAGAAAGAGTTGAGATGGGCTCCAGTGAAGGAGGGGACCTCATATCCGATGTCCCAGCCAAAGCCAGCCATTTACAATTTTAAGAGACCTGCTTTGCCCCAACTCTGAACATTTGCATCCCCTCCTGCTCCGCCTAGAAGGTTCTTCCCTCCTGTAGGAGGCAGGCCAGAAGCACAACCTTTTGTCAAGATCCGAGTTGGAGTTTGTACTCTGCCCCATACTTAATGTGAGTCTTACAATTTATACCTGCCGTCTGTAACTTTGCTGTCCAGATGCTGGCCATGTGTGGCTATCAGGCATTTGAAATGTGACTAGTCCAAGTTGTGTTTAAGTTAATGGGCGCCTGGGTGGCTCAGTCGGTTAAGTGTCCGACTTCGGCTCAGGTCGTGATCTCACAGTCCGTGAGTTTGAGCCCCGCGTCGGGCTCTGTGCTGACGGCTCGGAGCCTGGAGCCCGCTTGGGATTCTGTGTCTCCCTCTCTCTCTCTCTGCTCCTCCCTCAGCTGTGCTCTGTCTCTCTCTCAAAAATAAATAAACATCGAAAAAAAAATTTTTAAAGATGTGTTCAAGCTAAAATACATGCTAGATTTAGAAGACTTAGTAGTATGAAGGGCACCTGGGTGGCTCCGTTGAGCATCTGACTCTTGATTTCAGCTCAGGTCATGATCCCAGGGTTGTGGGTTCGAGCCCCATGTCAGGCTCTGTGCTGAGTGTGGAGTCTGCTTGAGATTCTCTCTCCCTCTGCCCCTTCCCTGCTTGTGCTCTCTCTCTCTCTCAAAAAAAAAAAAAAAAAAAGACTTAGTATGAAAGAAAAGTAAACTACCTGATTAATTACAGGATAAAATGATAATATTTTAAATATATTGGGTTAAAGGAAATATATTACTGCAATTAGTTTTGTCTCTTCCTATTGTACTGTGTTAATGTGGCTACTAGAAACTGTAAAATTGCAGCCCTATAAAAGGGGGATAATGGAGCGCCTACTTCAGGGGGTGCTTATAGAGAGATTAAATGGGATCATAATTATGAAATGTTTAGCCCAGTGCCTGACAAAGAGCAAATGCTCAGAAAAGAGATCACCACGTTATTACTGCAGTATTTCATGGACTCTAATACCCCCATTTTTGTTCCCGCATTTCTGCCTCTTGGACACTTGGATGTGTCCTAGAGTTGACAGTAGAGTCCCCAGATCCCAGTTATAAAACATAGTCGTCACCGACTGCCTACCCTTAGCCATCCAAACTTGCGGCGTCAGTGGCTTAGATGAAAATCTAGGAGATCTGAAGGGGGCGCTCTTAACCTCTACCAATCAAAATGTTAAGGGAAGGGGGTGGGCAGAGGGCAACTCCAACTTGTTGAGCAACATCCCCAAAATAGGAATGAAAACTGGGCGCCTTTATACCTACTTACAAAGTGGGCAGCATTGTTCATCACCCTTTTGTGGCTCTGAAAAGTTTCACAGCCCAGGGAGGCGGGGCGCCTGGGTGGCTCAGTGGGTTAAGTGTTTGAGTCTTGACTTCTGCTCGGGTCGTGATCTCACAGTCGTGAGCTTGAGCCCCGTGTTGGGAGGCTTCCCCAGAGAGAATCAGCTTAAGATTCTCTCTCTCTCTCCTTTCTTTCTGTCCCTCCCCCATTCTCTCTCTCTTTCTCTCTCTCTCTCTAAAAAAACAGCAAACAAACACACAAAAAACTTTTAAGAGCCAAGAGAAGGGAAGGGGAGAAGATGAGGACTTGCTCAAAGTGCTTGAAAGCATAGGTGGTGAGATTGGAGGAAAAACACATTGGTGACTAGGTCAGAGAGGGACTCCAGGGACTAGAGCTCTAAATATAAAGAAGCTTTAGGAATACAATACCTTAGTCAATTTCTATTTGTTTTCCTTCTTATGTGTGTATGTAATGATATGATTTTTAAAAATTCATACATAAATATGCCTAAATAAGTTTACTAAATTTAAGATTAGAACCCTAGTTAAGAAAAAGGAATTGCATTACGGTTTAATTGGGAATGCTTTTTCTTTTCTTAGTGGAACACAAAATGACAGTGCAAATTATTTATAATGAATGCATCTTTGATTTGGTGAAACATGGTATTCTCTTCAAAGGACTTCTCTTCCTTGAAGTCCAAGGTCAAGTGACCTCTCAAATACAACATTAATAACTTAGACTTACCTTTTTCTTTGTCCTGTAATACTTCTCTATAATACTACCTATACAATTTCTTTTTTGTGTTTGTTGTTCGTTGTCTCCCTGTTAGAATGCACATTCCACGAGGGCAGGAGTGCTCATCTGTATCATTCCCTGATGTCTCGCAAGCCCCTAGACCAGCGCCTGGCACACAGAGAATAAGCAGACGAGTGAAATCCTTTTGTGTGTCGGGCACTGTTCTGAGTGCTTTGCCGGGATGATTTCATTTAACATTTACAAGAAACCTAAGGTAAGTATGACTACCATTCACATTCTCCGTTGAGGAAACCAACATGGGCAAAGTTCCAGTAACCTGCCGAAGGTCACATAGCTTGTCTTTGGGGGAGGCAGGATTCAAGCCATCTTGGCTCCAGAATCTACACTCTGCTGCCTCTACTACAACCTATATTTCCCTTCTGGATCGCTTTGGGAGAACTCCTATGTGAGCTCCCCCTCTCCTGGGCACAGGCATGCCTCTACCATAGCTCTACACTCCCGTGTGTTAGAGGACGACGTGCCCCCCGTCCCCCACTAGACTGAGCTTCTTGAGGGATGACACCTGTCCTCGCTCATCTTTTCCCCCCACAGCCTGGCACTGTGCCTGGCACTGAGCAGGTGCCTAATGTCCATGAAATAAACTGGCTGCGTGAGTACAGAGCAGGAAGCATGACGGAGGATTCATAGGTCCCTGACTGGCAGACAAAAGACCTGCGGAACCAATGGAAAGGGAAAAACTGTTCTGGAGAGAAGACACCATGGGTCCAGTTTTGAGCTTACTGGACTAATGGAAGGACATACAAGTGGGGATGTCCAGGAGGGACTTGGGAAGAGAAAAGTGGCACAGAGGTTCCCTTAGGATGAAACTGTAGGCTCAACAGGTCTTTCTGATAAGCGTGAATCAGCTCACCAAGGAAAACAGAGCAAAGAAAATGCAAGCACAGGAAAAAACGAAGAAGGAAGAAGGCCAGCGCCTTGGAGAGCAGATCTGTAGTTCACAGGAGGAGAGAGACCAGGGGCTGGCGCAGAGATCGCCGGGAAATTCACAAGGATCTCTGCAGCAACACTCCAGTCAAGGGAGGCTTTCTCCTGTTTGTGTGCCTGCGTAGGTGTCCGTGACACTGGTTGGTACAACAGTGCAGATTATAAATAAAAGTCTGTGGGCAGCAACAGAGAAACAACACATACGCTTTCCGTGCTCCGGGGTCTGTCTGGCCCTGCCCAGCCGTGCTTTGGGGATCGACTCAGCTCAGACTAGAGATACACCCACACGAAGTTTCCTCTGGATGGCAACAGCCAGCACAGCTCTCTTCCACCTGTTCACGCGGACCTCTCTTCGCCCCCTCTCTCCTCCATACACGCGGGGAGACGACACTCCCTTCGTGGCAGGACAACACATGTGAAGTCATCTCTTGGCAGCCCCGTTCTCTTCCTTGCCCACAGCCTTCCAGATCTTATAAGGCGAGTCTGGCTTTTGCAGTTCTTACCCTGTGTCATTTTTGGCTTGTCTTGTCAGCCTCTCAAAATGTCTCTTTCCTAGCTGTTTTGTGCTCTGTTGGATAAATCGGGCTTTCTCCGTTGGTGAACCACGGACCTCCTTGGAGGTAAGGGTGGGGACCATTACTTTAGTTCATTGAACCTCTTTAGTAATACTTTCCTGACTGGGGGCGCCTGGGGGAGGGCGGTGCTCAGTCACTTCAGTGTCTGACTCTTGATATCGGCTCAGGTCACGAACTCACGGTTGTGGGATCGAGCCCCGCGTCGGACTCTGTGTTGACAGCTCAGAACCTGGAGCCTGCTTCAGATTCTGTGTCTCCCTCTTTCTCTACACCTCGCCTGCTCACACTCTGTCTCCATCTCTCAAAACTAAATAAACATTTTTAAAATTTAAGAAATAAAAACTAAAAATTGTGGCATATATCACTCATACAGAAGAGTGAATAAAACATGCTTGTACCATTTATTTAAAGAATAATTAGAAAGCAAGCACCCAAGTCCAGAAATAAAACTTTGTCGGCCCTTCAGAAGGCCCCTGTTCACCTCTTCCTTTTGCTAATAGTTTTACTACTCGTCTATGTGTGCCAAACATAGCTCAGTTTTGCCAGTTTTTGAACCTTAGGTAAGTGGAGATACACGGTATCTATTCTTTGGTTGACTTGCTTCTCAATACGAGATACATCCTGTTATTGTAAGTGGACTATAAATGCTCCTCTCATTGCTGCATCATGTTTCATAGTATGACTATACCATGCTTTATCCATTCTATTGTTGATATAAGTTTAGGTTGTATATGGTCTCTAGCTTGAACAGACATGTGCATGTAGAAGTCAGTCTGTAGAAGTGCTGAGCCATAGTGAATGTGTATCTTGAGCTTCACTAGACGATGCCACACTGTTGTCCAAAGTGATGGCATCGATTTATATAACCATCTGTGTATGAGGATCCTTCTTGCTTCATTCTTAAACTTGTTACTGTCAGATTCTCTAATTAATCACTCTTTGGTCTGGTTGGTGTCTAACAGCATTGCATTGTGATTTGAAAGTTCAAGTCCGTGGTTACTAACAAGGATATGGGTATTTTATTTTATCGGTCATGTGTATTTCCCCTTGTGTTCTGTGCTTATGTAAGCTTTGGCCTATTTTAAAAACTACATTGTCCCTTTCTTATTGATTTCTAAGTGTTCTTTATATATGCTGGGCACCAATTCTTTGTTTTACAAACTTCTCCCACGCCGTGGTTTTGTCTGTTCTACTTGCTTTACGGTATTGTTTGGTAAACAAAAATTCTTCATTTTAATACAAATTTATTGATCTTTTACTTTATGGCTAAAAATACTTCTTGACCCCTAAGTCATAAAAACATTCTTCCATACAGGCCTATGCATTTTATCTGAAATTCTTGGAGCCAGATGTGTTTTGGAATACAGACTTTTTGGACATTGGAAAGGTACTGTGGAAAACACAATATATATTATTTATGTAACAGTCTCAGCAGGAACTGGGAGAGCACCTATAGTCAATAACCAATATTCAAACATTACTATTTCTGCAGCAAAACATGTAATCACCTAAGTACATAAAGAGCCTATATAGGACTATAAAGAGCCTCATGTCACTAAGTCACATTTTCACCTAATGAGTTCCAAATACTTTGGTGTTTCAGAAATGGGGGATTTTGTAATTAGCACAAAAGTTATGGCAGCCTCATACAGGAAGAATGTAATTATTTCAGAGTTTAGAGGAACTTACTGGTGGAGCTGTGGACCTGGAATTTGTGTGTGAAAATTTTTTACTACTGATTGAAATTATGGTTTAGGCAGATTCATATTTTCCACTCTTGAGTCAGCCAGCTGTGTTTTGCTTGAATTTGTGCATTTATCTAAATTTTATTTGCATTGAATTGTTCATAAGATGTCCTAACTTTTTGGATGTCTATAGTTTTCATTACTAATACCGGTTAACATCCCTTCTTTTATTGTTCAATACTCTCAGATATTTGTCAATTTTATTAGTCTTTTATTGTGTGAATACTACCATCATGGGCAATTCCAAACCACTAACGTGATGTTAGTGACCATGGAGCTGGGGAGAGGTGTGCACAATTTGCTCTCCTGGGTCAGTACCAACTGTCTCTAGCACACTACTTTTGTTTCCCATTTCATTTATTCCTGCTCTTAAAATTATTTGTCCTTTAATTTTTTGTCCTTTTTCTTTCTTTAAATTTTCTCTCCTTTTTCTAACTTCTTGAAAAGGGGTGTTTCGCTAAAAACCTTTTAGCCTTTTTCCTAATATACTTAAGGCTACAAATTTTCCTCTAAGTTCTGTTTTAGCCTCACTCCACAGGCATTGCTGTTGTATTTTATTGTTCAGCTCAAAATATTTTCTAATTACCATTGTGACTCTTTATTTAACTAGGTTTTATATGGACTTGTTACAGTTCTTTAAAAAAAAATTTTTTTTTCATGTTTATTTATTTTTGAGGGAGAGAGAGACAGAGTGCAAGTAGGGGAGGGGCAGAGAGAGAGGGAGACACAGAATCTGAAGAAGGCTCCAACCCCTGAGCTGTCAGCATAGAGTCCGATGCAGGGCTGGAACTCATAAACCGTGAGATCATGACCTGAGCCGAAGTCGGATGCTTAACCGACTGAGCCACCCAGGTGCCCCTGGACTTGTTATAGCTCTTTATTGATTTCTAGCCTAATTGTGTCATGGTCAAGAAACATGTACCAAATGATTTCAATCTTTAAAATTTGATGAGCGTTGCTTTACAGCTAAGTATGTGGTTGATTTGGGAATCATGCCAGGTTTACTTTGGAAAAAATGTACATTCTGATTTTGGTTGTGTTCAGTGTATATTCATTTAGTCAAGTTTATTAATCATGTTATTCAAATTTTCTATATCCTTATTGACTTTTCTTTTACTTGTCTTAAAAATCACTGAGAAAGGCTTATTAAAATAACCTAATAGGACTTTATATTTTTTCTTTGTAATTCAGTCAAGTTTCACTTTTATATATTTATTATTAAGTACAAATAACCTTAAATTTTTTTAAAATTTAAATGTATTTTTTTCAACTCACATGTCATCCAAGACCCGTTCTTTTTTCTTTTCATCCTTTTTATATTTCATCAGTCATACTTAGAAGATATTATCTTTTTTTTTTTATTAAAAAAAATTTTTTTTCCAACATTTTTAAATTTATTTTTGGGACAGAGAGAGACAGAGCATGAACGGGGGAGGGGCAGAGAGAGAGGGAGACACAGAATCGGAAACAGGCTCCAGGCTCCGAGCCATCAGCCCAGAGCCTGACGCGGGGCTCGAACTCACGAACCGCGAGATCATGACCTGGCTGAAGTCGGACGCTTAACCGACTGCGCCACCCAGGTGCCCCAGAAGATATTATCTTTATATAAACTATCTTTGATAGACATAGTGTAAAAGAAATGAGTGGCTGCGGTAAAGCTAAAGCATTCCACTATCATCTGAGTCCATTAACTAGTACAGAAATACTTCCCATATTGTAGAACATATGTTTGGTAGTACTTAGCTTCACATAGCTGCCCTGAAAATCTGCATATATTTAATTTGGAAAATATCAAACACCTGCATCGAATGCAGAACTGTACATTGTTTATGAGTTTTATAAGCACTTCAGAACAGGATTAGATGATGCAGGTGGAATATGTTAAGAGAACCAGACAGCAGATGACTAACTGATCTTTATCCATAAACGTGCTTTTAAAGATTCTGCTCAGAGATATTAACTTGTTTATCTATTAGAAAAAGCATACTTTTGAAATATCTGGAGCAGCTCTTTTCATTCTGTTTAAAATTTTTTTTTTCAACGTTTATTTAATTTTGGGACAGAGAGAGACAGAGCATGAACGGGGGAGGGGCAGAGAGAGAGGGAGACACAGAATCGGAAACAGGCTCCAGGCTCTGAGCCATCAGCCCAGAGCCCGACGCGGGGCTCAGACTCACGGACCGCGAGAACGTGACCTGGCTGAAGTCGGACGCTTAACCGACTGCGCCACCCAGGCGCCCCTTCATTCTGTTTTAAAATACCTTGGCATTTGGGGAGTAAAAAGCCACAAGACTAAATCAATATTACAGATACTGATTTTCTTCATTCTCCTGACCAATTTGTGCTACCTTTCCACAAATTTTATATCCAAGTCCACAGATCCTATCTGTAAACTATAATCAGGCTCACATTTTACCTATCACATCTCAGCCGAACGGCACTTTGCTTTCACATTCTCTTTCACTAGATGTCTCCCAATACCAACTACAAAGACATTTTCTTTGCACAGAAGCAAGCCTCAAGGGTTCAAGGCAAGCTGGTGATGTTGAGAAATGTACCAAGATGAAATCTCAACCAGGGGGCTAGGGGCTCAAAGCCTAGGGTTCGCAGCTTGATGCACTTTTTTTTGCCAAGTCTTCTGGGTCGTGTCCCTTTCCCTCTCTACCCATCTCTCTTCCCCTCTTTCCTCTCCCCCACCTCCCCTCCCCATCTTTCTCTCTCTCTCTCTCCCTCTATCATCTCCATCTCTGTCTCTCTACACATCTCCCTCTAGGAAGCGATGAGTCAGGCTTTTCATCTCTAACGCTTTGTCTAGCTCTTATCCCTCAGGGGCAAATTTCCACCCCAAACTGCCTTCTCCCGCAGGGCTGGCGAGTCAAGCCTTCCAGGCGGCGCTGGAGGAAATATACATAGCCATTGATATTTACGAAAGGAGCACAGTTCCTCACAACTTTTCAAAGCTGTGGGGGGGAGAGACTTTACACACCAATAAGGTTCAGGTCTCTCTAAGCGGTGACAGAGTCACACCCAGCCTCCACCTCCACACCCCCAGGCGCCGCCTCCCACAACCCCGGAGATCCGGAAGGAAGTAGCTGCAATACGAGAGAGCGGAGCCGGAAGTCCCGCCTTCCTCGAACCGTGAACGGGATCCCATAAGGGTCATTCCAAGCTGGAGGGCGGATTCACCGCGTGAGTTGCTTTCTCAGGGTGGGGTGTTCTAACGCCGCTCGAGCCCCAGCGGGCGAGGCGACCCTCCGGCGCCAGGACTCGGCACCGCGCCTTCTTCCCCCAGTTTGTCGGGCTCCATGACCCCTGCCTCCCCCCACACCCCCGTCGGTGCCGAAGGGAACCTGGTTCTGGCCTTGTGAGAGTTCAGCGCGCGGTTGGGTCCGGGCGGGCGAGCGAGCGTGGAACAAGGACGCGGCGGTCCCCGACTCCGCGCTCCTCGGGCTCCTCTTCTGCAGGCCTGGGTAGCACTCCTGGCCCTTGCGGGGTGATTTCGCCCCCCGTGCACTTGTTTGTGCAGAAGTTTGGTTCCATCGGCAACCTTGTAAACTAGGCACTGCTACCCCGTTTCACAGATGGGCAGCAGGTCCTAGAGGATAAATGAGCTCCCCTAAGTGACAGCCCCGTGCCAGAGCCGTACTTGTAACTCGGGCTTCCCGAGACCAGGCTGGCACCCAGCAGTGCATGCGGTTCCATAGAGTAGGAGCTAAGCTTCAAAAGCAGGTGTTCTCATGGGATCGTTAATTTAGAACTGATTGATGTCAGTTGCATCATTAAAAAGAGGAAGTGGGAGGGAACTGCGGCGTTGTCTGTGAATTGACCAGTTCCTCGTTAATGTCACATGTTGTTTCGTTAATGTCACATGTTGTTTCGGCCGACAGCTGGAGCCCACTGGGAATGGCAGCCCCTTCTATGAAAGAAAGGCAGGCTTGCTGGGGAGCCCGGGATGAGTACTGGAAGTGTTTAGATGAGAACACAGAGGACGCTTCTCGGTGCAAGAAGTTAAGAAGCTCTTTTGAATCGAGTTGTCCCCAACAGTGGGTAAGGCACACTCGGATGCGTTTCTCTCCGCTGTTAAAATGCATAGAGCTTACAGGGTGAGTGGTCTATGACGAAATGAAGCCCTGTCCGAGGCGTGTCACATCTAGTTTCTGTGAGCAGCAGAGAGACCTCTGGTAATCCCGGCGTGTTTTGTGCACTTACATCAGGGAGGCATTTGGGAGAGGTTACCTGACACTTTAAAGATCACTGAAAACAAACATATAGACAGTAACCAAAAATTGTGACCCACTACATGGGTAGGTTTCTCCAGGATCTTAAGAAGAGTCTTGAATCTTGGGCAAGGGTCGGCAAATTCATGGGCCTAGAGCTACTGTCGGAAAGAAAGCATTCCCTGTCGCCCACCCCAAATCATAGGGCCATAAACCCAAAATGCTCTGAGAATGGTTTAGAAAATAGAAGAGGATGCCCTTATGATGGCTTCTGCCACCCTCCGCCCCAGATGCCTCCCCGGCAGGCCTTTCCCTGCTCTGTACTGCCTGCCCTTCTGGGAGTGGGTGGAGAGGGGAACTAACATTGAGCTCAGCCAATGGTCCTAAGTGGTGGACACTCCTGTATCCGTCTCCTTTCAGATGGGCGGTTTGCTCTTTGTCCGGAGGAGGCATCTGAAGCTTGGGGTATTGAAATAACTTACTCTATTGGTCCGTCAGTGGCAGAACTGCAGTTCGAAGTCAGGCCCCGCTGGCCCATGGCAGATTTGAACCTGAATTTGTCTGTGCTTTTTCACTCCCATCGTGCTGCTGCAGAGTGTGCTAGGTAGCGTGCGAACAGATCATCCTAGAGAAGAGACGTGCTTTTAGGGTCTTTGCCACATTTTTAGATGAGGAGCGGGAGGCGTGTGGGAGACCAGGCGGAGGGCGGGCCCCCCGGTTCCTACCGGAGGGCAGGGCAGGGAGTGAGGCAGTCCGAGAACCTGCTTTAGATGAGCTCCTGGTCAGATCAGCATCATGCCATGTACCTCATGGGATTCCCATGGAGAGTCGATGTCTAACTTGACACAGAAATAGAAACCTGATAAATGTGGGGCTTTGTGATCAGATTGCATCATGATTTAGGGAAAAAAAAAAAAATGTTATACCTCCCTGGTTTGCCCACCAACCGGATGCACCGTGAACTGCCTGGTTTAACGAGCAGGTGGAGTTTGGGCTGATCAAACCTGATTCCTGGAAGGCCCTGATCCCTTTACTGCCTGTGCTGCCCCCTTCTCACTGGGCCCTCCGGGCCTGTGGTCACAAGGGGTTGCTGAGAACAGGGCAGGACTAGGCCCCCCGCCAGGCGGGTCACAGCTGCGGTGTTGGTAGGTTCCGTTCTCGCCCCACCCCCGCATTTTCTCAGGAGAATTTTGTCACTAGACCGGTCTTTTGACAAGTGTTGCCCTGATTTCCACTCAGATTACGTCTTAATCATGTGGACGTTTGCTGAACAGCCATGTCCCAGACCTCACCTCCGATTTGCTGAATGTCTGGAAATAGAACCCGAGCTTTTCAAACTGGCTGTGGTTCTACAGGTGATTCTGACAGTAACCACCCTTGGGAATCACGGTCTTAGCCCCTGGCAAAGTCGCACTTCAGTCCTATTTTTATCCTTTCTCCATGGAAACCCACTGCTTTCTCTCCAACCCAGGGTTTGCCAGACCCTCTCCTTCCCCTACCTTCAGGGCACCTTCTGTTCTCCGCATCATGAAGGGTTTGGTTTTGGTTTTTGGTTTTTGTTTGTTTTTACTGCCAGCCAGTTGCTTCTTCATTCTGTGTCCCTTCCATTCTGACACTGGCTGAATGTTGCAGCCCGAGGGCCAGCCCTCTCCCCAGGTTCCTGTGTCCCTGTCACGCCTCTTATTTACTGAGGAAGGGCTCTGAGCATCTCAGATGTGTTCCTCCTAGCAGCTGTCACCTAGTTTTGCAGACAGGGACCCCGGGCACATTGAAAGGAAATCACCTGTAAGCGCGGAGCCTGGATTTGAGCCTAGGAGTCTGAGTCCGGACCCCACGCTTTCCCCTTCTCCACACGCTGCCGCTTGTGCTTGCCCCGTGACACCGAGATGCCTGAAAGTAGCCTGCGTGAGCCTCCTGCTGATCTTGAACCCCAGTCCTAAGTTTCCAGTCCGTTGAAACGCAAGAGCCCCTTCTCCCTGGGCGCCTTTAGGGTTCACTGCCCTAGTTCCCCCTGCGTGTGTAGCAGCCACGCCTTTTGGAACGCCTGCCTACGCGTGGTAAGGGCTGTGCCCGCTCTCCCGGGGCAGGCTGGTCTTAGTTGGTGCCCGATCTGCAGCTCCAGCTCCAGAGGCACCTGTCGAGCGGTCTAGTTAGATGTTCACAAGCACCGACCTTGCCCTCTGCGTACACAGGACTGAACTCCTCCCCATCCTGTGCCCAGCAGGCCTCTCCTCCCGTGCCCCTCACCTCGGTGATGGCCACCTGCATCGACACAGGCCCGGAGAGCAGGGCGAGAGCAGGGCGTCAGCCTTCACTGCGGGGCGTGCTGAAGGAGCATCCTCAGGAGGGCGGCGGGACAACACAACGGCCCTGCCGTTTAAGGAAGAGCAAGGAAGGAGTAGCGGAAGTCAGGGTCGGAGAGGCGACCGGAGGCCAGGGGCCGTGGCATTTACTCTGAGTGCTGCGAGAAGCCATTGGAAAGCTTGGAGTTTGGCTGTGAGGTGGCATGAGGAGAGGAGAAGGAGCCAGTGACAAGGTGGCGGGTGGGTTATTGGCGTCTGGGTCTCACAGAGAAAGGGAAGAGCTGGTGGTTGGAGAGCAGGATACTCAGAATTGGGACTGCGGACAAGCTGGATTTACTGGGAAGGCCGAGGCCTACACTTTGGTCCTGGGAGGAAGGTTGGGGGACAAGGTCACGGATGAGGTCAAGGAGCCGGGAGGCCTGGGCCACGGAAGGACTGACCCCGCGGATGCTGGAGCCCCCCCGAGCACTAGGACGGGAGTGTTGGTGGAGAGAACGAGAGTAGCCTGCAAAGCCAACCCCAATGCAGGAGGGCGGTGGGTAGTGCAGCAAAATACTGGAATTGACTTCTGCAGCCTTTGACCGTGGTGGCCACTTTCCTGGTTAAAACGGTCTGATTCTGCAGTGCGGTGCTCTTTCTCAGCCACCTCCCGCCTCACCGGAGCGCTCTGCGCAGGTATCAGCTGTTGCAGTCTTACCCCAGTAGCCAGAGTCTAGAAACGGAAAGATGTTTTCCGGAGCAGTGTGTGAGAAGGCGGGGGGGGGGGGGGTACATGGGCAGGGAGGAGTCAGAAATGCAAGTATCGTTTGGGTCCATCCTGGGTGAGACATTTTTTTTATGAGCTTTATTTTTCATTCAGTCTCGTGAGTACTTGTGTGTTTTACACGGTAGGACCTCAGGCTTAGAAAGGTGAAGTGACTTGTCCAAGATCAGCTGAGGTCAAGTAGGAAAAGGACCTTTGTTACCTAAGAAGCGTGGCAAACAGCTGAAATGCTAGCTGTCACCACAACGAATTACTCTTCGCTCTTGCTTTGTGGCTTTTAATGGCCCTCGTCAGCCTAACTTGTGTAACAGGCCTGTGTAAAGTCTCCTGTCGGTTCAGCAGAGGAAGGAGCAGGGATGAGATCCATCATTCCAGCATCATCCGAGAGACCCGATCCCATTATCAATTTCAGATACTGTCTTTTTCGTATAAACCTTTGATACGTTGTAGAAATTCCAGAGCGTTGGCGTTCGCACTGCTGTCCTGTATCTCATGTAGCGGCTTAGAGGATGCTAGCATTTCGCGTACACGGTCCTTCTCGGTAACTGCTCGTTGGCTTACTAGCTTGGAGAGAGAGAGCGCGTGCGCCGTGTCGAGGATCCTGGACTGTGAACCGAGGAGGGGAAGGCCTGGGAAGAGAGCGGTTCAGGCAGAGGGTGGAGCACACAGAGGCCTGGAAGTACAGTGCGCAAGAAAGAAGCGCATCTAGGAGCTGGAGGGGCTCTGTTGGGCCGGCATTTCCGGGACTGGTGGCACATTCAGGGAGGACAGAGACCAAGCCACGAATGGCCTTGTCTGTCTTGCTGAAGAGTTTGGATGTGGACCTTAAAGCGCAGGGATACCCGGAAAGACCTTCCAGCAAGGGATGGGACCAGCTGTGGGCTGCGGAGAGACCATGCCTGGCAGCAGCACGACAGACGGATCGAGGGTCAAGAACCCAGTTCGGGAGCTGTTGGGACAATCCGAGCTAGAAGGGAGGGCCTGTACTGTAGTGACGAGGAGGGGGTGGGATCGAAGTGTGGGGGTGCGTACGGGCACATCCACTGAAGTGTTAGAGGACAGACGCGTTTGAAGCGGCGGCTGGGACCGAGGTGTTAGGGCGTCTACGTGGAATTGTCGGTTAAGCGGTTGGCAATGTGACAGATGTCACAAAGATCTATTAACTTGCCACAGATGTCCAGACCCTGTCCACTTCTTTCTGTGGGATCTTTAGTAAAGGACACCCGTCCCAGCCACCAGGGGTGAATCTGTAGTCTGACAGATGTATTAACACATAACCGGGGAGGGAGGCCACATATCAGAGGAACTGTGGGCACCTCACCAACTGGAGGAAGGGAGTCCTCCCCAGGCATAGGGGCAGGATGGGATACAGGCAAAACTGAAATGAAACAGGGCTGCATCTAAACAGGTCCTTGTCAGCTCCAGACTGAGAAGGGGACCAAGGGTCCTGTTTTCTTAAAGGTGAACATCGTGTTCAGAAATCCCTTGAGATCCTGCCGCTGGGTTGGAAATGGAGGCTGCTGCTTTGGGTTAGATTGCCTTAGATCCTCCAGGCAAAGGTAAGAGGTTTCACTTTTATTGATAGAACCACTAAGAGCAAATTTCTGATAGTCTCTGGTTGCAGAGGACAAGGTTTCTTGGTGAGGCAGAAAGCAGTAGTCCCTTAGTGGGGTCTGTCAGGACGTTCTGTGGCTACGGTGTCCTGGGGAGAAATGGTCTGTGTCTCTCATTCCAGCTGGAGATAGGTTTACATTCTCAGTCTGATTTTCACTTAGGATATAATTCTTAAATTATTTAGTAGAGCCTAAGGAAAAATTTTATCAAAAGAACTAGTGTTGTTTATTCTGACAGTGAAGACGTGTAGTGTTCTGCCTTTGCCTGGTCTGCAGAGCAGCTCAGATACAGACACGGAGAGTTTTGTGATTGACCTTGATTTTCTGCTGGAATTTTACTGTTTCAGGATATGGGGCTTTAAGATACTTCAAATTCCCTAGGCAAGAGGAGGATGTAAATAAGAGGACGTCTTTGAATGGATGGTAAAATTTCAATAAATTAGTTTATAAGTAAAATTTATAAGTATAATTTTTAACTATGTGTTTCTGGATGAGATCACCTTGCTAAAAATATGGTTGGTGAACTACAAAATTTATTGAAACTACAGTTGATAAGAAAAACTTGTACAATGTCTTTAAATCATGAGTGTTATGACCTATGAACTCTCAGCCTGCATGGCAAGATTCATACATCCAGGCACAGGGGCATTTTTCGAGAAGGTTCATGGGTTCTTTGAAGTCTCAACAGGATCTATAACTCAAGGGGTCAGGGCTCACTGGTTTACATCCTCTTTGGAGACTCATATATCATATGCACAGATTCAAAATGATTCTAGAATGCAAATCACTTATACCACTTACTCAACTAAATCTGTGTTTTTGTTTAAACTGCAAAACTTTCCCTTCACTTTTTTTCTCAACAGATAAAATATTTTGATAAAAGAAGAGACTACTTAAAGTTTAAAGAAAAATTTGAAGCAGGACAATTCCAGCCTTCAAAACCAACTGTGAAGTCCTAGGCTATTCCTGAACTTGTCAGAAGGGTTGAAACGATTCTCTCTGCACCTGCAGCAATGCTCTGCTGACTGTGGCAATGATGGGACTCACCATCAGTACTTGTTCCACACGCAAATGGTCAAGTAACAGATTCCATCATTCACACTATGAAGAGTCGAAATGGTATGAAGTACACTTAGTTTTAATGTAGTCAGAAATCTATATTTTAAGAAAAATTAAAGCCTATTATAAAAACCCATGTACTCTTGTTTGTTTTGGTTGGAGCGTCAGTAGTAGGCAAATACAGGCAGACCTTGGAGATGGCGCACGTTCGGTTCCAGACCACTCGATAAGGCAAAGAGTACAACTAAGCAAGTCAGATGAATGATTGCTCAGGGTACATAAAAGTTACATTTACACTATACTGAATTCTTAAGTGTACAAGAGCATTATGTCTAAAAAAAACAATGCACATACTTTAAAAAAGATGATAACCATCATTTGAGCTTTCAGTGGGCTGTACTTTTTTTTTTTCCCTGCTGATGGAGGGGCTGGTCTTAATGTGGACGGCTGACCAGGGTGGTGGCATTCTCTTAAAAGTAATGAAGTTTGCCCCGGGTTGACTCTTCCTTTTACAAGCGATTTCCCGTAATATCTTAATGCTGTTTGATAGCATCTTGCACACAGTACCGCTTCTTCCACATTGGGTGTCCATCCTCTCAAACCCTGCTGCTGCTTTATCAACTAAGTTTCTGTAATACTCTATTGCTGTTTGTTAGCATTTCAAGAACCTTGACAGCATCTTCATCACGGGTGGATTCCGCCTCACGAAACCACTTTGCTCGTCCGTAAGAAGCACCTGCTCATCTGGTCAAGTTTTTTTTTTTTTTAATTTTTTTTTTCAACGTTTATTTATTTTTGGGACAGAGAGAGAGCATGAACGGGGGAGGGGCAGAGAGAGAGGGAGACACAGAATCGGAAACAGGCTCCAGGCTCTGAGCCATCAGCCCAGAGCCCGACGCGGGGCTCGAACTCACGGACCGCGAGATCGTGACCTGGCTGAAGTCGGACGCTGAACCGACTGCGCCACCCAGGCGCCCCACATCTGGTCAAGTTTTAACATGAGATTGCAGCTGTTCGTTCAGTCCCGTCTTCGGGCTCCGCTTCTGATTTCCGTTCTCTCGCTGTTTCCACATCCGCAGCAACACCCTCCCCTGAAGTCCTGAACCCCTCACAGTCATCCGGGAGGGCTGGAGTCAACTTCTTCTAAACTCCGTTAATGATGTTCACCTCTTCCCATGAGTCATGAATATTCTTCATGGCATCTAGAGTGGTGAGTCCTCTTCCAGGTGTGCTTTGCCCAAATCTGTCAGAGGGGTTCACTATTTCCGGCAGCTCTAGTGTATTTAATAAGATTTGGGAGCTGAAATTTCGTGATCCACGGGCTGCAGAATGGATGCTGTGTTAGCAGGCATGAAAACCACAATCTGGGTGCCTCTCCAGAGCTCATAGGTGACCCGGTGTATTGCCAATTAGTAATATTGTGAAAGGAAACTTTTTGAGTAGGTTTAAAACCTGCAGTAAAACTATGTTGTAGACAGATGTGTTGTCATCCAGGCTCTGTTCCATTTATACAGCACAGGCCTTTATTTTATTATTATTATTATTTTTTTACTTTGATTTTAGAGAGTGGGGGAGAGGGAGAGAGAGAATCCCAAGCAGGCTCCATGCTCAGCACAGAGGCTGATCCCATAACCCTGGGATCATGACCTGCGCTGAAATCAAGAGACGCTCAACCGACTGAGCCACCCAGGCGCCCCAGCACAGGCTTTTAGTTAAAGGCACTGCGTTTAGTTAAAGCTGCGTTAGCCCCTAACAAGACAAGCAGCCTGTGCTTTGAAGCCAGGCACTGATTTCTGCTCCCTAGCTAGAGAAATCGTAGATGGCCTCTTCTTCCAATAGAAGGCAGTTCTGCCTACACTGACAATCTGTCGTTGAGTGTAGCCGCCTTCACTGATGATCTTGGTAGGTCTGGATAACTTGCTACCTCACTTTATACTTTGAGGTTATAGAGACGGCTTCTCTCCTTCAACCGCATGAACCAGCCTCTGTGCGCTTCAAACTTTGCAGCTTCCTCACCTCTCTTGGCCTTCATAATACTGAAGAATTAGGACCTTGTTCTGCATTCGGCTTCAGTTTTAGGGAACGTCGTAGCTGGTTTGATATTCCCTGCACACCGCTCAGATTTCCTCCGTATCAGCGGTAAGGCTGTTTTGCTTTCTTACTATCCATGTGTTCACTGGAGCAGCACTTTTTAACTTCCTTCAAGGGTTCCTCTTTGCATTCACAACTTGGCTGTTTGGCAAAAGAGACCCAGCTTTTGGCCTGTCTTGGCTTTGGACATGTCTTCCTCACCAGGCCCAATCATTTCTGATTTAAGGTGAGATGTAGGATTCTTCCTTTCACTGGGAGACACTGTAGGGTTATTAACTGGCCTAATTTCAGTGTTGTTCATTCGTTCTTAATTGCCAGTCAGTGGAACAGTCAGAACACACACAGCTTTAAGTTTGCCACCTTCTATGGACACCCTCATGGTGCCCCAGAACAATTACAATAGTAACGCCCAAGATCACGGATCACCGTAACAAATATAATAATGGAAACGTTTGAAATACTATGAGAATTACTAAAATGTGACACAGAGACATGGAATCAACGGTGTTGGCAACATGACATCAATAGACTTGCTCAACAGAGTTGCCATAAACCTCCGATGTCTAAAAAAAATGCAGTACCCGAAAAGTGCAATAGAACGAAGTATACCTCTATAGTTAAGATAGTGAAGAAAGTCGGCTGGCGTGTGTCCTGGGAATTAGCATTTTAATATAGGCACAAAAAAAATGAAGACTGGAAGAAAAAAGTCGAACTTAAAACATAGAGGTAAAATAACAAAGACCATCTATAAAAAAACCCCTACAGCTAATATCATACTTAATGTAGGAAGATAATACATGCTTCTTCCCTAAAATCAGCCGTAGGGTAAGGATGTCCCTTCTCATGTCTGTTCAACATTGTGCTGGATTCCTAGCTGCTTCAAAGACAAAAAAGAGAGACCATACAAATTGGGAAGGAAGAAATGAAACCGGCTCTACGAACGTAAGACACAACTGACAAATGTGGTAAGTTCACCGTCTTCTGTGGGCATGCTTAACTGCTCCCCAAGACAATTTCAATAGTGATGTCGAAGATCACGGAGTGCAGATCACCGTAATAAATATTATAATGAGAAAGTCTGAAATATTACAAGAATTACGAAAATGTGACAGACACAAAGTGAACCAGTGCATTGGAAATACGATGCCTAAAGTCTTGCTGAACACAAACTTCAGTTTGTGGCAATGATGGTGTCTCTGTAGAAAGTCTCAAAGCACTGACCAAAAAGCTCCTAGAACCGAGCGAATCTTAGACGGCAAGAAACAAGGTTAGACGGCAAGAAACAAGGTCAGTATACGCAAGAAAATCCTATTCCTGTAGACCAACAATGAATAATTGGAAGTTAAAATAAAAAACATACCATTTATAGTAGCACTAAAAACATTAAAATACTTGACATAAATCTGCGTGTAGGACTGTATCTGAGAACTACAAAGCCCAAAATATTTGAAGTCAGAGAAGATCTAATTAGATATACTGTAGTCAAGATTTAGAAAACTCGTCTTAATTTTGTCAATACTCTTAAATCCTCCCAATTTGTTCAACACAACCCTAATCAAAATCCCAAGCTTTTTTGTGTAATTATTGACAAAAGCTGATACTAAAATTCGCATGGAAAGGCAAAGGACCTAAGATAGCCAAAGTAATTTTGAGAAGAACAAAAAGTTGGATGATTCATGTTACGTGATTTCAAGGCTTATTATAAAGGTACGGTTATCAAAACTGGTATTGGCAAAGGACTCCCACTGAGCTCAGTGGAACAGAAGAGTCCAGAAATACACCCACACAAATAAAGTGAACCGAACTTGAGCAAAGGTGCAAGGCAGTTCAGTGGAGAAATAAGAATTGCAACATGTGGTGCTGGAGAAAGTGTCCTCCCACACACAACAAAGCAAACCTTGACACCACACATCTTACTAAAAACAAACTCAAAATGGATCATAGACCTAAATGTAAGATACAAAGCTACAGAATCCCTAGAAGAAAATACAGAGGAATTCTGCATTTTCATTTTTATGTAATGACATCACAAGCACAATCTGGAAAAGGACAAAAGTTCTGTAAAAGCTGAAACTGTTTGAAAACTAAAAATGCTGTGTGAAAGATACAATTCAGAAAACGAAAAGATAAAATTACAGACTGGGGAAAAAAATATCTACAAATCACACAAAAAATTTGTATACAGAATAAAGAAGTTTTCCAACTCTTGACAAAACTAAATCACCCACCCAAGCTTTAAAAAATGGGCAGATTACGTGAATATTGTTGCATATCTACTCATAGGGTTGAATAGAACATTAGGAAAAGAAGCTCCATGTTAGTAGAGTAATGCAAATTAAAATGAGGATGATCTCTCACACCTATTAGAATGGCTTAAAATTAAAAAGCTGATGGTACCAAGTGCAGATGACACGACCGAACAGAAACTCGTAGTCACTGCTGAGGGGAATGCAAAACAATAAAACCCCTCTGGAAAAGTTTGGAATTTCTTATAAAGTTAAGCATCTGCTTACCTTATGAGCCACCAAGCACACTCCTAGGCAGTTCACCAAAGGAACTGAAAACAAAACCTATGTTTATAGCAGCTTCACTTATAATTGCCCCAAACTGGAAACAACCCAGATTCCTACAACAGAGGAGCAGAAAAACAGGTATACCACTCAGCCATAAGAAGGACTGAACTTCTGAATCTCACAGCAACAGGCACGAACCTCCCATGCATTTTTCTGTGGGTAAAAAGCCAGACCCCAAAGGCTATGTGTTATATGCTTCCATTTACAGGATTCTGGGAAAGGTTAAAATTAGCACAGAAAACAGATGAGTGGTTGGGAATGGGGAAAAGGGTCTTCTCTGGCCCTGTCGTGGGGGATTCGTGAATATACACTCGTCAAAGCCCAAAGAACTGTGCACGCTAAAAAGTGACTCTGTATGCACATTAAAATCAGCCAGGATTTTGGAGGGATTCCGGTTTGGAAGGTAGATAATGACAAATGAGTCTACTCGTATTAGAAGCGTATGCCATATACTCCCTGGAAGGGATGGCTAAGAGAGGAGCTGACCCATGTGACTTTGAAAAATGGTGATCTGACTGGATCCTGTAAGGCTCAAGACAAAAAGAACTCACAGAAATTGTGACATTTCACAGGTTCCGGGTTAGCAACTCTCAAAGTACAATAATGAGAAGCATGTGCAAGTCAGAAAAAGCAGTTAAAAATAAGCTGTGTCAGAATTAACCTTGTAGAGCTGGACTGGTGTCCGAGAGCTCTAAGAATCCATGCTTACGTTCAGACGTAGATGTTGTATTTCTGTGCACATGCGTGGCAGACGCCTAGATTCCTTAGCTCCAGCCGCCAACAGGGTCTGCAGGGATACTCGGGCAGCCACGGGCACATCTGGAACCAGTGGTCCTTGGAGAAATGTCTGATTCTAGAACGAGGGTGGAGAAAATAAAAGAGCCTGGAGCACTGTGTACTGCCAGAGAGTAAGGAAGGTTTAAGAAAAAAGAATGGAAGAATGGGAACAGGTCAAAAGGACAGGAGCCAGCCATCCATGCTGATCTAAACAAATGACTGAATAAGAAGGGACTAGTCTTCCTTCTAGCAGAATCCCAGGTCATGGATGCAGAAGAAATGAGGGAGACGGACTCTCACCGTGAGAACACGGCAGGCAGTACCCACTGACAAGTACTAAAATGAGTGGGCAACACACTCAGGAGCCACCTATCAGCATAGCCTCCCAAGTATCTCTCCCACAGTATTAATTACCATGGTCGTTTTAATAGGTGCCCCCAGCAGAGGTTGAAGCTTATCTTCTACCCTTGAGCGTAGGCTAGGCTTAGTGACCCCCGCTTCTAACAAAGAGACCACGGGAAGCAAAAAACAGCAACTTCACTGAGCAGAACACGGCAAACGTTGCCTTCAACAAATGGCCAGGGTGACGGTCATGCTGCGATGTGAGGACAAGGGCACGTCATCCCTGCAGTGTCCTTCCTGAAACCCCAGACGCCTCAGTCCGACCATGAGAAGACGCTAGACAAACCCAAATTATGAGACATTTACAAAATACCTGGCCAGTACTCCTCAAAAGTGTCAAGGTCAGGAAAGACAAGGAAAGATGGAGACCCGTCACAGATCACAAGACACTAAGGAGACTTGAAACCCTAAAGTGATGTAGCGTCCTGGAGTGGCTCCTGGGACAAAAAGAGATGTCAGTGGGCAAATAAGAAATCTGAATATAGGTCCGATTTGTAGTCTGCAGTTAGTGAACGGCACCGTTACCAAAGTTAATTTCTTAGTTTGGATAAATGTCCCCAGTTGGAGAAGATGCTACTACAGGCATCTGGGCGAAGGGCATACGGAAACTGTGTACTTTCTTTGCAACTTTTCTGCAAAACAAAAATTATTTTAATAAACCTACAGAAGGAAACATATACACTGGTAACAGATTCTGAAATTTAGCTATTATTAAAAAGGACCCAGACATGACTGAAGTTCCTTGCTGGATGGTGATAAGTGGTCACCATTAAATACTGAGGTAATTGCAGGATCAAACAAAAGCCCCCTCAGAACGAGAGAGAGAGAAAATCAGCCTTCTTGGGCTCCATTCTCACTCTTGGTGATGATGTGCAAGAAAAATTCACGGTCTTTGGTCTTTGGGTGGAGAGAGTGGGGAGGGGCAGAGAGAGAGGAAGGAGGGTGGGGCGGAGAAAGAGAATCCTAAGCAGGCTCCGTGCTGCCAGTGCAGAGCCCAATGCAGGGCCTCAAACTCAAGAACCGTGAGATCATGACCTGAGCTGAAATCAAGAGTCACATGCTTAACCAACTGAGCCACCCAGGCGCCCCAGAATATAGTCTGTTTCTGTGAACTCTGTGACCAGAAGTAGTATATGAAAAATTTCCCAGAACTTCCTATGAATGATAATGGCCTATTATCTGAGTATTACGCATTCAGGAGGGGAGCTGGCTCAACATCCTGCTGAGCAGGTTCCCTCCCTGGGAATAAGGCGACAAAAAAAGCAGCCAACAGGACCTTCTCCCGTGCAGGACTTGGCCTCCACCCCACCGTGTTTCCCGAGGACGTTCGGGGGTGGTGTTCACAGGTAAGAGCCGCTGTCATTCTGCCTTAGTCCCATCACTGTCCACATTTCTGACAATGCTAGCCCCTAGGAAAGAAAGAAATCTTAAGACACGTTGTTTTATTTCCACAATTGCTTAAAATATTTTATTAAAGACAATGCAATTTAGCTAAAAATATTTATTAAAGGGGACGATATATAGTAATGTATTTAAGGCACATGAAGAAGTTTTGGCATTAAGTTGCAAGAAAAGGAATACAAATTATCTCAGTAAATTTCAGACTATTACATTAGCACACGTAGTTTTTCAAAAACGTTTCAAGAGCACCAGTAATCCATCCCCGATAAGGCACAAGCTTCATGACTCGGTGTCCCCATGCTTGAGCAGCTGCTGTCTGGTATACTCCCAAATCAGCAGCGCCCCACTCACGTGGACGTTGAGTGAGCGGATAATACCCTGCTGAGGGATTTCCACGCAAACATCCAGCTGCTGGATCAGGTTTGCTGGAATTCCTTCACGCTCATTTCTGATGAAGAAAAATGAGAGAAGAAAGGTTAGTTTTTGTGTAAGACACTAATTTTTTCTTAGCTGTCATGAACGTTAGCGCAGAGCCAGATTAACAAAACGAAGTCTGTGGCCCCGGGAAACAACATGGAGATTTAAGGGTTGATCTCTGTTCACCTGACCATCCCGAACAGGTGACAGAAAACAAAAACCAGGGGTCTTTCCATAAGCGGGACACGTGAGAAGTCCTGATGTGGGTATAACATCAGGAGTCTTGGTGAATCCTAAGATTTCCGAAGCATTTTCCAGACCGACTGCAACGCATCTTCTTACCCCAACAAGAGCAGAGACCGCTCAGGAAAGCTGTACTGGGTTAGGTCTACACTTCTGGCGGTTTGTTCCACACCGATGACGGTGTAACCTTCCGCTTTCTTCTGTTGCAGAAAATCGATTAGCTGAGGTGGTCTTACCTTAAAGTGAGTTTTAAAACAGAGTAGTAAATTATTCATTTATAGCCTTGTCTGGAGTAAAATCAATTTCATGCAAGTTATTTTGAAACTCTTAAGTCTTTTTACAAGGAAAAGGAATTATGCACCATAAAAAAGAATTCTCCCCAGCATCATATATATTTATAAAAGTATTCCTAAGAGTGAGTTGCAACTCACAGGACATATGTTACTGAAAAGAATTCTATGTTATTGAGGATCTCTAAAAATACCACAATGTGAAAGATAATTTGGACTAGGAGAACAGAGGGGGCTGTATTTTAATTTAAGTTTATTTTAGGCTGTTGAAGGCTGGACAACTGTAAAATACTCCAAAAGGACGGACACCTGAAGACAGAGGGCAATGAAAGACTTTAGTGAAGAAACATTTTAATAATAAGTTACTTTCTACCCACCTCCACTAAAGGAAGCCACTGCTCGGCCGAAACACTCAGGCACTGAAACTGCTTGTCTCGGGTGCACTGCAGGCTGCCTACTGTGAGCGCCGAGGCCCCGAACACCTCGCAGGTGCGGCACAGTCCTGCAGAATGGGCCGCATTACTGTTTCGCACGGTGCCGCGCTCACTGTGGCCCACGTATCCCTCCAAAGCTCCCAAGGACGGTTAAATGTGGAAAAGACAGGCAAAGTGGCATGGGACTGACTGTAGGTTTTCAGGATCCAGAGATTTTAAGCAACCCCCCTGGAAAACTAATTTTACCTCCTAAATTAGTTGGCTTATCGATGAGTGAGGCCACTACAATCAGTCTGCTAATCGACTTTCCAAGTTTGGCAACACGATCCTGAAACACAAGCTCCAGATCTAAATCTGGAACGTTATTTTTCCACGGGATAATCTTCTTCTGAACATCAGTCCACTCTGACTGGTCATCTGCTTCACCTGAGTTAGAACCTGGGAGGGAAAAAGAAAATAATCCCGTATCTAAAAATCTATTTATTTAAATACACACTTTTTTTTAAGAGTTTAAAATGATAGTTTAGGATGAGATTCATTAACTAAACAACTTTACTTGGATTGGGACACAACTGCCATTTTCAATAGTAATTTTAAATGTTCCAATTCAACTCTAACAACCAATACTACATTTCATGAAAATTTAAGATGCACTGTTGTTTACGTTTTTAGCATATGCAAACTTAGGAAGCATATTAGTATCCACAGGGTCTCATAGTTTGGGAAGATTTTCACATTTTTTCTTAGAGGTCCATAAAATAATGGTGTATCTTAAAAACAACAGAGTATTAGTATGGAATTTTCTGTAGAAATAGTGTATTCCTGAAAACAAATAGACAGTCTTTATCTTAAATTATTGGACAAGTACTTGGGCGAACTTTTCTAAAACAAAGGATATTCTCCGAAGCGATGCACCGAGTACGCAGAATGTTGTTGACCTTTCTCATGCAGTGTTGTGAGCTGTAGTGCAGGACTGAGACTATCCTTCCAGGCTCTTCCTCAACTGCTCCACTCAAAAGTGTTCACTGAACCATCAAGGAGCACTTAGCTCACGGGGATGGAAGAGACACACAAATACTAGAACACGGTATGACAGTGAGGGTAGGTAATGTCTGCTGGGGGAGGAAGGGAGGCGCAGAGACCCAGGAAGACTCAAGGGAAGTAAGAGTTTGCAGAGAGGGGGAAGGGCAGCACTGACTGTGGGGACGGCGTGTGCATGGGCACAGGATGTGGAACGAAGACGACGGGCAGTGGCAGGACTTTGGTATAAGCTCACAGCCTGCCAGGATGGAACGAGGTGGCTCAGACCATGCGAAGAGCATGAAAAGCATGTAGACAATGATAAAGAATTTACAGGTAGGAGCCATTAGAGGCTGTTAAGAAGGGGGAGAACAGTACTGGTTTTGTGTTTTAGGAGAAACCCCTCATAAAAGTGAGGTGGAAGGTCAGCTGGAGCCTTTGTACAAGTCCAGGCAAAGACAGAGACAGTCTAAATTAAGGCAAGAGCAGAAGCAGCCCGATCTGGGAGGCAGAATTCCCACGATTCAGTAACAGATCAATGTGGCTGGCACGAGGGAAAAGAATGACCTCTGTGATGATCCAGTGACACCCGTAATAGAAAGCGTTTATAGAGGAGGCAAGTTTGGGCAGAGAGGGAAATCCAATTTGTGTATGCTGAGTTTAAAGAGTTTATGGTGTATCTGGGTGTAAATGTCCAGCAGGCTCAGGAAAGAGGCCACAGAGAGATACAGATTAGAAGTTATGCTAACTGGCAGTGGTTCTGCATTGTGGAAATTAATAAAAATGTTCAGGGAGAGCATGCAGAATAAGGAGACCAGGCCCATGAAAACATTCAGGGGATACGAACACCTAGTCCTGCCATAAATACCGCACTGTGATACCCTTCTCCTTACCACACACCAAACAAAACAGATACAGACCTCCTCAGCTTTTTTCCAAACAACACCTGATTTCTCAGCTCCGCTCTGTGGCCCAGCTCAAACCAGCTGCCCGCGTGCGTCGTCCTTGTCTCTCCTCTGTCTCTGCTCAGCCTGCCCTGGCGGGGCCGTCCCCACTACACTGATGAACTAGCTTTTGTTGCCATCTTTTGCCCCCAAATCTCCCTGACTGATGTCCTGCTTTGGGAAAGCCCTTCCTCCAGATCTCTGCTCGACCTGCTCTCCCTTCACATGGGTCTCTGCTCATTGTCAACTCCGGAGAAACGTCTCCTCGATCCTCTGTCACTATCTCTATCTGCTCTGCTCTCATGGTACTGTTTTCATAGGAACGTAAGCTCCTCGAGGGCAGGGACTTGGTCTATGTCTAGCACACAGGAGGCAATCGCTAAATCTCTGTTGAAGGAATAAATAAACTTAAGGTGGTAGGTCGAAAAATGTATTCACGAACCATCTAGAGTGTTTGATAAAAAAAATTCTCCAGACATAGTGACTTAAAATCTAAGGGTGGCCCCCCAGTATCTGTACTTTAACAGGCTATCCAAGGGATTCTTGAAAACATTAGCATTTTAGAGAAGTACAGACCTAAGGGACAAAGAGGGGAGCTCCTGAAGGGGCTCAGAAGAGTCAGACTGAGGAGGAAAATCATAGCAAGACGCTAGCAAATACATGCCCCATAAAGGGCAGTCCTGGGGCGCCTGGGTGGCGCAGTCGGTTAAGCGCCCGACTTCAGCCAGGTCACGATCTCACGGTCCGTGAGTTCGAGCCCCGCGTCGGGCTCTGGGCTGATGGCTCGGAGCCTGGAGCCTGTTTCCGATTCTGTGTCTCCCTCTCTCTCTGCCCCTCCCCCGTTCATGCTCTGTCTCTCTCTGTCCCAAAAATAAATAAACGTTGAAAAAAAAAATTAAAAAAAAAAAAATAAAGGGCAGTCCTTAGACTTTGTGAAGGAGGCGAAACGACCACTTCTGATTTTCTGAAAGAAGCTTCGGTGGTCGTGGGTCAGGGAGGGCCCGAGCAAGCAGCGGCACTGCGACAAGCGTGGGGACTGCGGCCCATGGCTACAGTCACTCAGATCAGCTGTGGTGTAAGAAGAGGTGGCATTGGTCCTTGGATGGGAGGAAGAGGAGGAGATGAGCAATGAAGGAAATGAGAAAAAGGCCCCAGGGAAGCAGTAAGTGTAACAGAAAGTTGGGGAGACAGGAGGAAGAAGTCCGAACAAACGGGTGAGGTCCCACCAGTCCCCACAAGGGACTAGAATCAAGGGCTCTGCTTTACTCCTAAATGGGCCAAGAAGTGAGATTTCATACTTTGGCCCTTTCTAAACTCTATACTTTTACAGGAATCAGGCTCTCTTGGCTTTTTAGAGCAAAGCTAACACATTAACATTGCTAGTTAGTTATACCACGTTTTTTCAGTCTTTTCTCTAAGCCGTCAAGCAGAGTTCACTTCAGTGAAAAGTGGTCTTATCAACTATGTGCTCTCAGTAACTGAACTGAGTAAGCTGAACCAAGTCAACAAGGGGAGGGAAAAATAAAATTTTTTTTTTTACCTATGTCCTGCTGAGCCCAGTCACCTGGTTTCCGTTTACAAAGTTGAGTTGGAGAAAGATACCACTGAAATCCTGAGTCTAAAGGAATGTCCGTGAATCTGGTAAATTTACCAATGGCAATCCATTCGTCTTCAACAAGGCCTGAGAGGCGTGGAAGGATGTAAAATATGGTCTGAAAAGAGAATTGTAAAATCTCAAATTTTTTTCCTTCAAAAATAACAAAGAAACACACGGTAACATGTCTAAAATACAACTTTTACTTACTCTTACTGATGTATTCTCCCAAACTACCACAATGATCATATTATGTACTTTTATGTACATTTTATCTTGTAGCAACTCTCTCGACATATTTCTCATCTACTCTAAAGAATCAGGGGATTCATTTAGGAAAGCCTTGAGGGCAGGCACATCTTCCACCCTGGTACTTCTGTGTAATAAACCACTCTGTGCTTGATAAAAGCAAAAAGGGTTCAGTAGGATTGAGCAATATTCATGGTGGCAACATTTAGATAAGTGCTTATTGATAACCGAACACCTCCATAAGCGGTCAAAGTCAAGCTCTTTTGATGCCAAATCTTTACTCTTGTTACCATGAGACAAATTTGGAATCTAAACTTTGCATTGGCCGTAGGTTAGCTGTGACGTTAGGCAAACCACTTAGGCTTTCTTGGCTTCAACTTCCTCATTTGTAAAATGAGGATAAAATCAGGTTCAAATGGCACATCGAGGTGTCTGTAAACTGCACGTTATGACACCACTGAACATGGTAATTATTTAGTCATTACATAAACTATCCCCCTTTCCTTTCTTTACCTACAAAAAGAAACAGAACCAGAGAATCATCAAAGGAGAAAAGGCACATACAAAACAGAAGCACAAGTAACAGGCAATGTAAAAATGAAATGATGAACACCTGACAACGCGAAGCCTTCATGCTGGCCCTACTTGTACAAATTTAAACTGGTGTGAGGACCGCCCCACAGTGTCCACGGAGTAGAAACCAAGTACAGTCCAAATGCAGAAAGAGGCGGAATTTGTGAGCCGCTGTGTTATTTACACATACAAGTACAGCTCCTATCGTTCACAGGGAACAGAATACACAGAAAGGAGGCGGTGAGGAGTCGGACAGGGAGGAAGGAAAGAGGGAAGAGGGACTTACTCCTGCTGCAGAACTGAATACAGAGTGCTGACTTAACACTAGAGAGCTAGTAAGAGTCCTTCAGAAAGATGTCAAACAAAGCATTCTGGGCACTAAAGAACACAGAACAGAGCATGTTAAAATAATTGAAAAATCCTACATTTTTTGCGACGAAGCAACAGAAGCGCACATTAATATTCTGGAGCAAATATCTCACAATATAAAGATTAATATTTTTTTAAAGGCCAGCTTATT
>NW_024412747.1:5067450-5151142 GCF_014898765.1 Herpailurus yagouaroundi | reverse complement strand
GATTCTTAAAATTAAGTGAACACCTTTGGATACAATGAATGCAGGGGTGTGTGTGTGCTGTATAATTCTAGTCACCCAGCATCGGGAAAATGCGAGTGACAAAGGGACAGATCTTTTTGCTTTCACAAACAGCTTCATCACAGCAAAATCTCACCTGCACAAACGTTCTCACCCATCTCCTTTTAATGTCAGAACAGATTTCTGTTTAGAGTTAAATATTCCCCCTTCCAGTGTTTACAAGCCTGAGAAATAGAAAGTGACGGTGACTCGCCAATTTTCACTGCCTATGAGCGAAATGCGAGCAAGAGTCATCTGCACGAAGTGGCAAAGTTAAACTTAGGACTTTACACCTTGAGGGTAACGCTGTAAGGGGGAAAAATTCACCTCACCCTCCAAGAACTGTGGCAGAAAGCACCAGGATTAAAGACACGGTAGGGAATTGACAAACGACACTCTCCACTCACCTCCAGACAATAATCCTTAAGCGGGTGAAATGTTTCAAAAAAGAAATGCTCTTGGATGCGTTGCCAGTTCTTCTTGGCGTTCCTAAGGAGTAAAGATACGGTGTCAGGTCCAGACAAGTGAGAGAACTCTGGTGGGGGGCGGGGAGGGGGAATCAATCAGATAATCCTAGGGAGTGCAGAGGTTAGAATGCACGGAAAATCTTGGGAATTTTATCCTAAGATTTATACACCCCCTGCCTACCTCCCAGATCAACGTACTTCACACAAACTGACACTGAATTTGACATTTTGAAATGAAAGTCAAAGAAATGACTTTTCACAGTCCCACAACAATGACTCAACAGGACCCGAAGCCAGGTCTCTGCGCTTAAAAATACAGGGATCACTCCCATAGATGGTGCAGAGGCCTGCGCTCCATCAATGCTGATGGGATGCGGAAATGGCTGTCCGTTGGCAGTGATGGGGAGCCCTCACAGGAGCAGCCTGTGACATGTAGCACTTACGTGCTCGGGGCAAAAGAGCTCTAAAAGGGAACCGTGTGAGAAACCTGTCCTTAAAGAGGACAGTCCTCAAGTCCCCACCTGGCAGTAAGCGCTTTTTCTACCGCGAAGATTCACAACGCATGCCAAACCACCGGAGCTCCTAAACCACACAGAATAGGGAAGGTTTTAAAGTCTTAACACATCTGCCACGTTTTCAAAGGCAAAGGGGTAGGGATAGAACTCATAACCCAGCTGGTGGCAGGTTGCAGTGTGAATTCGTGATCAACAGCCCACAAGCCAAGTAGTTTCGAGGCTCCCACGCTGGCCTGGCCGGTGTGCCTTCCTTACCCCTCAGACCCCCAACCCCGCCACCTGCTCTGACAGCCGAGCCTCCGGGCACTGCGGGGAGAGGAGAGAGTTCTCACCTCCCGCACCTCCTACCACCTGCCTGCTTGGCTCCCCACCCCAGGAGTCTCCTAGACCCAGGCCCCTGAACTGTCCCCTCCTGGCTCCTCTAGCCTGATCAAAGGGCTCCGTGTCTTATCTTAAAAAAAGAACCGTACTGAAGCGCCATCAGGTGGGGCTGGAGAGCTAGCCTGAGGCCCACCACATAAGGGGACACCCACGCACAAGGGGATTCCTTTGGGGGGCAGGGGGCCGGGACGGGGGAAGGAGACGGTCTTGCCTTTATCTGACACCTTTCTGCACTGTTCAGCTTCCTAACCACAAATCCTTATTTAAAAACAACTAATGTGGGGCACCTGGGTGGGTCAGTCGGTTAAGCGTCCAATTTCGGCTCGGGTCATGATCTCACAGCTGGTGAGTTCGAGCCCTTCATCTGGCTCTGTGCTGACAGCTTAGAGCCAGAGCCTGCTTGCTTCCGATTCTGTGTCTCCCTCTCTCTCTGCCCCTCGCCTGCTTGCACTCTCTGTCTCTCTCAAAAATAAATAAACATTCAATTTTTTTTTAATAAAAAAAACCGATGTTACCAAAGAAAAAATACAAGCCCTCCTTGACTCCACATCCTCTACAGCTGTTCTATGACAGTTCACAGAAGAGTTTTGGGAGAGAATTATCCCCTCAACATGGCTGTGTTTTTTTACCTTCTTCATTGTCTTTTAAAGACATGATGTATTTCAAGTATGCGAGTGAAGAAACTAAGCTAATAGGCAGCAATGAGCCCATCACCGGATTTAACATAATATATTGTCCCAACCACTCCTAATCTACTTTAATTTGGTTTCTGCCCCACCAATAAGGCTACTGAAATGGCTCCCCCTAAATCCAGCAGGTGCTTTTAGGCTCTCATTTAACTTACCTCAAACCTGTCCATTTCTCTACCCCCCAGTAACCTAACACATGACTTCCTCCCATTCTTTTTTTTTTTTTCCTAGTTTATTTATTGTGGGAGAGAGAGAGAGAGAGAGAGAGAAAATGAGCAGGAGAGGGGCAAAGAGAGGGAGTGAGAGAATCCCAAGCAGGCTCCGCGCTGTCAGTGCAGAGCCCGACATGGGGCTCAATCCCACGGCCCTGGGATCTTGACCTGGGCCCGAATCAAGAGTCAGACACTTAACCGACGGAGCCACCCAGGCGCCTCTCCTCCCATTCTCTCCTGTGGTCCCCTGATCTGTTCTTCACACTTTAAAAAATGCAAAAGCAAACCCAGTGATGTCATTCCTGAGTTTAAATAATTCACTCAACAGAAGCCCAACCGGCCTGGCCTCTGCCCCTTGCTTCCTGCACGCACTGCCCTTGGGCAGACCAGCCCTGTTCAGGGCTCTGAGTGCACCGTGCACACCGGCACACCAGCTTCGGGCCGCCCAGACATCACCGTCCTCCATTCCTCCATAATGGAAACATCACGTGACTTAGAAAGGCCTCCCCTCCCCCACCCAGCCTGGAGAGGCCACATTTTCTCATCACGATCCTTCCTTTTCCACTGGGGTACCTGCCATGACTTAATTTATTATTTGTATGAGTGTTTACTTGATGTCCCATCCACCTGACTGGGAGCCACCCAGAGATGAGAACTGCGTCCACCTGGCCTGCCGCTGATGCCCCACAACTCAGCCTGCATCGGTCACAGCACCGATTCTGCCATGCATCAGAAGAGCAGAGATGGTCCGATGACCAGGGTTCCTTATTCTAATTGGTTAAATCTCCTACCCGGTACGAGGATTTTAAAAAGAATTAAGTTACTTTGTAGAAGAGGGTTTCACTGCTTAAGAAAGGAGCCGACCCGACTGTTTTTAGAAATCAAAACACAGCTACCCAGGAACTCTGACCAAGATCAACCACCAACCCAAACATCCCAACAGCAAATGATAAAGCCCTGGTTTCATCATAGAGAAAACCGCAAATGGACAAATGCCTATCTGCACGTAAATGGACAAATGCCTATCTGCACGTAAAATGTATTCATCTCCCTCAAACTTCCTTCCGCTAGGGGAAGGCGGTGTGCTCCCACCCAGGAGACCTGCAGGACTACCCGAGCAAGAGGAGGGGTTCCAGCTGCCACAACACACCTGGAAAGGTAGGACCTCTAAGCACTGCTTGGTCAGCTACTAATTTTAATGATCAGTCTTTGTCGTGACCAGAATTTCTACACAACGAACTGTGTACAATGTGTCAGAGGTGGCCGGCGCCTTCCTTTGCACTTTTGTCCCTCACCTGTGAACCTGCCCTGTGTCCCCAACCTAATTCTCTCTTCTGGTTTTTCCCTGTTGTGTCTCATGCAATTGTATTTTAGTATTTGTATTTGCTGAATTGAGTGTCTTCCTCCTGAGACGCCAAAAGCTCCCTCACCCACTCGACCACCTAAATGCTTCTTTTCAACCAATGTATGGGAAGTAAAAGCAGGCAGAAGGGCTATCGGGTACTTTGTGGCCGCGGGAGTACCTCAGTCCTGGCCCCACACGAAGCTTCGTAAGGACTCAGTCTCATTTACACCATCTGTTAGCTTGATGGTCAAACAAAGACCCCCCCCTCCCCATATGTTACTGGTTTTCCAAACACTATTTCATGTGCTTAACGTGCTGCCTCAAACCTTTATCTGTCTATTTATAAGAATTTGTGACTATTTTTGAGCTTCTGAAACTTTTTATGTACTGACTGATATTGCCAGGGTCTCTGGAAGTTATAAAAATCCTGGCGTTCTTGGATAGTGATAATCAATGATAATCAATGATAATGAGGAAACAATAAAACAACAACACTCCCTTAGAGCCGGGGAAACAAGTTCAGATACCAGGAGACAGGATACTCGAGCCTGCCTTTGTGCGCTGAATTGAACAGGGCTGGGTGTGGGAGAAGCGGCCTGTATAGAATACTGAGCCGGGTGGCCCCCCTCCCCCATCCTGTACCAGTGGCATTTTATCTGTTCGATACTGAGCCTCTGTGCAGGATTTTGTTTGGGAAAGAGAGACACTCGCTTAAAAAAAGGAAAAGAGAAAAGCTTCCATCTTTAATTAGTACACCTGGGCAGTTGGGAGCACGTCTTTAAAGCCAGATCGTTCTGCTTCCCAGTGCTTCTTTGACAACAGAGGATGGGGGCATTCAGCTCTACTGAAAAGGAATATCTAAAGGTATGTAAAACGTTACTGTAAAATAAAGGATCAAGGATAAGAAAACAACAACGACAAAAAAGGTTGAGATGGAGCTGACCACAAGGAGAAGTGCGATGAAATGAGGCATCCCACAGTGCTCTGCCCACGCCCCACCTTATCCGAGCTCCGATATCCACGCACGGAGTGATGACAGGCTAACGGGACAGAGGCACCTCCTCGTCCCCTCTGCTCTAGTGGAAGTAAAATGAAGGGGAGGGGGTCTGCTTACCCTGCTCCAGGCATGTTTTCCACTTGACTAAGACTGGACTCAATAACAGAAGTCAAAGCGTCAAATTCTTCAACGTGCCATGTCTTACACATGCTCCAGATTTTCTTAAGGGCCACTAACGCGTACAGGCGGATACTAAAATTGTGACTGAAGCACCACTGCAGGACGATGATAAAGGCTTGCTTCAGAATTGGCTTCTGAAAAGAAAGGGCAAAGATTCTTCAAATGTAAACCCGGGCCCTTGGCTGTAGAACCACAAAGCAGACAGAAGATGACCTGATTTTGCCCGTTCTGCATTAGCGGGCTCCTCAGACACACCCAGAGTGCTGCGGTTCGGGTCTCCTCGAGGGAGAATTTCCTCACAGCTCCAGGTTCCGCTTACAACGCGGCTGCGGTACATCCTCCCCGCACTCCAGCAACTGCGGTACCATGGACAGCACCTCCACGCCAACCCTTGCTTTCCCACAATGTGTGAACGACAGCCCCCATCACGTATGACCTTTCCCTGGGCTGGAAAAGTCAGAATGTTCTCTAAAAGCCCCACTTCTGGTGCACTCCAAAGTGCTTCTAGAGCAAGGCATCTCACACAACGTTCTTTTCCTCCTCGTCTTTGATGTGAACGACTGTTTCCCCAATGGTGCTGTTGGACTCATGTGGCACTGAGTGGTGGCAGGAAAATTAAAAGGTGGGGAGAAATGTAACAAAGCAGTTTAAACTTCCCTGTAGTCTTTTCCTGTGAATTCACAGACTGTTCTATCTTCACAGCCTGCAGACTTCATGCAATGCCAGTCCCTGATTTCCAAAACCACACAATTCCACAGATATCGAAAGGCCACAGAAGCGACGTAGATTAACGTGGAAACCAGATGGACTGAAACTTTTAATAAAATATCAGGAGCTACCTCGCTGCTTCTACCATGTGGGTCATCTGTAAATGTTTGCAAGGCTGCACCTAGCCAAGAGTCCTGAGGTTTCTACTGAAACAACTGTGCTCACAGAAGACTTTTACCAATACGCGGGTATGGTTCACAGCTCACTTCAATTTCCCAAAGCTCCTCAGAGAAGGACAAAATACAGATATATATGATCCTCTTATTTCATTCCTTTATTCAAAATATGGTCAACAGCTATCAAAGGTCACTGTACTGCCAGCGTCACATGGACACTGTTGGGATATGTGAAAGTACACACACACGAAACCGTAATACGTAAACGACCCTCTATGTGTGATGAGCAACCAACAAAGACCATGTTTACGTAGAGCAAAGTGCGGTAACTAGTCAGATGGGGTCCAGCAAAAAGGCATCATGTAGGTTCCCCAACATGGCGCTTGAACTCACGACCCTGAGATCAAGACCTGAGCTGAGATCAAGAGTTGGATGCTTAACCGACTGAGCCACCCAGGCGCCCCAAGGAAGAACGAGTTTTAAGAGGAGCAAGGGAGCTGAGGGGGCACACCACATGTACAGCTGAGAAAACCAGGACATGCGGTGCAGAGAAAATATATTTACTTGGCCAGGAGGAAGATGAAGAGAAGTATCTGGGCGCCAAAGGAAAGAGGCAACTTCCAAATGATACACGATTGGGTATTTAGTTGTATTTTACAAGTTGAAAACCAAGGCAGGTTATCCAAGACAGCCGAAGCACCATGAGGAGTGAATTTAAAAATTAAAAGAGGGGAAAGAGAATGTTGATTATTAATTACTAATATATTACAGTCCTTTACAATTTTACGAAGCATATACGCGTGAGCGCCTAACCATGAACACTACTGCTGGTGTTACGTAACCCCGGTGTTTGTAACACGCGCAGCTTCACGTGTGGGTCTTACTATCCACGAGCTCCACGTCAAACAACTCGTGTGAAGATGACGTGTACCAGAACAGCATCAGCACAAGGCCCGGCATCCCAAACACGACATGTCCAACACCGAACTCCTGACTTCTCCCACAACCTATGTGGGGTCCTACTGCCTCCACGCCGCCTCCCTTATTCCATGCCAATCGCTCTGACCTCCCAGGCAGGACGAGACCACGCACCTACAGCCTGCACCTGCTGTTTGTTCCCTTGTCCTGGAAAGTGTCCCAGACCCTCGTGTGGCTTGCTCACTCACTGCTTTTGGGTACATGTTCAGGATCACCTCCTTGGGCAGGTCTCCCCTGAACCCACCTCCTGAAATCGCCGTCCTGCCCCAGACACCCAATCTTCAGCCCCTTGTTCTGCTTTTTTCTTCAAAGCCTGTGTCACCACCTGACAGTATCATGTCTAGTTGTCGTCCCTCCCCGCACCAGAATGATGGTAGAGATGGTTTGATTCACTGCAGAATCCCCAGGTCCTGGAACAACCCACCAGGACACACAGAAGGCACAGGACAAACACTGGAGGGGGGAAGGGAGGAAGAATTGCTCCAAAGTACCCCTCTGACGGGGCCTGCGGCCAGCTGCCCGCAGTATACACCCCTACTCCAAGGTCTGGCTTCTCCCAGCTCCCTCAGAGTTTTCTCCCCTCCCCTTTCGTCCCTTCCCCTGCAGCTTCCAAGCCCTCCTTCCAGGCATGGTCTCCAGCCCCTCACTAACCTTTCTCTCCCACCTCCCTAAGTCATGAGAAAGTCTGCACCTGTTCCAATCCTCAGTGTGACTTCTGGACCATCACTTCTCCAACGTCAAAGAAAAAGCCACGGCTTTTTCTACCCAGAGCCACGGCCCACACCTTGTCACAGAACCTGTAACTGTTCTCTTTTCTAAAATCTGAAAATCAGGTATTCCTACCGCTGACCCAAAGCACCTGTCTGCAGTCTCTTTCCTGGCCACCCCACCTCTTTGCCTCCTGTACTCGTGGAATTCATCCAAGTCACAACCTCCTTGTCACTGAACACTATGGATAAAGCCCTTACCTTTCCTGACCTTTCCAGGGCACCCCACTCTCTCCTTGACCTTTCTCTCCTTGAGAAGACCTCTTCCTATGACCCTTAGAACACCCCATTCTTAAGGCTGCCCCCCTCGTCCTCTTCCTGTTTCTTCTCAATCTCTTCCTCTCCTGTCCCGTAAATGCTGGTGCACCTCTGGGCTCTGTGCTCGGCTTCCTCATTTTCTCAGGCTACACACACACACAGTCTGCATTTGTTTCCATGGCTTCAGTCCATTCACGGTTCCGAAGCTTGTGAGTCACAGCTCCTTTTCTTCTTTTAACCGACACGTTCCTGAGATCACTGTAGATGCACGTGCAGTCATAAGAAATGATAGAGAGACCCCCTGTGCCCCGCACGCTTTGCCCAGCTCCCCCTCCTGGTAACATGTGGCAAATCATAGTACGGTGTCACAATGAGGATGCCGTCACTGACATCACCCATGAATGTAACCTGGATCTCCTCAGCTTTACTGGAATTCGTTTGTGTGAGTGGTGTGTCTGTGTTCAGTCCTATACCATTTTATCACACGTGTGGGTTCACATCCACCATCACGGTCACGATACTCAACAGTTCCGATGTGCAAGGATCCCTCCTGTTGTCCTTTTGTAACCACCCGCCTCCTTCCCATGCTCCTCTCCCCACACCCATTTTTTATACAACTGGCACAGGGTTTTGAAAACTATTTGAATTCGGGGGCGCCTGGGTGGTTCAGTGTCCCACTTCGGCTCAACTCATGATCTCCTGGTTCGTGAGGTCGAGCCCCACATTGGGCTCTGTGCTGTCGCCACACAGCCCACTTCAGATCCTCTGTCTCCCGCTCGGTGCCCCTCCCCAACTTGCGTTCTCTCAAAAACACACATTAAAAAATATGTATTTGCATTTTAATCTGTCCGAGGTGAGCTTCTGGTGGCCAGTTTGGCAGAAATGGGTCTTCACCACGGAATCACTGAGGCACTGAAGAAATGGGCGCTCCGCTCTCTGCTGCACCACTAAGCTGGGGGTTACCTGGAGCCCTGGCTACAGGATGGTTTCAAAATAGAGGTTTTTGTGTTTTGGGCGCTACAGCCCAGGGCTCACCAGACACAGAATGTGGTGAACCCTGACCCACAGCTCCTCGTATCTTCAGCAGGGTTCACCCTGGTTCACCTGCAGCCCCTCAACGTCCTCTGAGATACACTGGCAACAGCACCCATCTATCCGACACAACACCCCTCCTGGTCTCGCAGCTGTGGTCCCAAAGCCAGTGACAGCTTCTGAGCTGTAGTTCCTATTCAGAGACCCACACGCAGCTGCTGCCTGCCATGCCTATGGGACACCCTGCGGGTGACACACTCATAATCCCATCCACTCACGCCACCCTCCCCCCATCCTGGTCTACTCTCCTACTACTGCCCTGTTCCAGTGAAAGTCACCACCACCCCTGCCAGCCCAGGTCACTTCCCTGCTTCCCTCCACCAAAGCCATCCTCCAAACTCTGGCGTTTCTCGCTAGCACGTACCTGTCACGTCTATCCACCCGCAACCTCCATGCCACATCCCAGCACCGCTCGAAGCATGAAGGTAGCTTCCCAGAGGTTTCCGGTTTTACCCCCGTGACCGAACCAATCCTACACACTGCACTCACAACACCAAGTCTGCTCATGTCACGTTTCTGCTGGAAGTTCAGCAGCATCTCCCCAGTGCCTTCTGGATAAAGTCCAAATTCCTCCCATACGGAGTATTTACTGTACGTCTACACCACCGTTGATTTAACTTGACCGAGTTCACACACCACATAGGAGGTGGAGCCAAGATCCAATCGCAGGGCCCATTCACTCAAGCACTGGGCTCACCTCCTCCACCTGCCTGACAAGGGCCCTTCCGTGCTGGGCCCTGCCCGCCCTGCAGCCCCGCCTGCCCTGCAGCCCCGCCTCCGCCTCCACCCCAGACACTGTCTTCCAGATCCCGACTGCACCAGGCTTCCGTGCACTAGCCTGTTCCCCTCCCTGCCATGCAGGCCTCTGTGCTCAGCTACGAGACTTGGGAGGTCTCGCCTGCACCCCGCAGTCTCGTGCACGCCGCGCTGGTCTGCACAGATCTGCGTCTTGCCTCCCCAAACCTCCACGGTCTAATGTTGTGCTTCGTTACAAGAAGCACTAAAACATATTCTGAATGAATGAATGAATGAGAAAAACGGAAGCCTTGATCCCAAACTCTGACAGGTATCAGGAAGGACTAAGGACAACCGGGACAGGAGAGAAAGTACCTTCTGTGTTATTTAATCCTCACAAACATCCCACCAAGTAGATAGTACTGTGTCCACTTTACCTAATAGGAAACCCGAAGGGATCGAGTCCAAATGCCTGCCTTCCCTTCCCAGTTTCTTACGGCTCCTCTAGAACCTTAATCCTCACTCCAGGCTTTGTTCAGATTCCCTTAGTCTTCACTGATGTGCCTGTCCTGATCCCGATTGCACCCCGGACACCACGGTACATCTAGTGGTCGTGTCCCCTTACCCTCCTCCCTCCTCTGGGCTGTGACAGCTTCTCAAACTTTGCTGGTTTTTGATGATCTTGTCAGTTCTGAGGAGCAGTGGGCAGGGATTTTGTGGAATGTTGCTCGGCTGGGCTTTGGGGGATGTTTTTAAAACCTCATGATGAGACCAGGGTCATGGTGTTTTGGAAGGAAAACCACAGAGGCCATTTTCATGCCATCCTATCAAGGGCACAGACTGTCATACGACTGACCGCTGTCGTGGGTGCCCCCGCTGCAAGGTCACTTTCCCTTCCACACTCTAGTCTTCGGAAGGGCATCACCAGGGCAGCCCGTGCTTAAGGACTGGGCGGGTTATGCGCCCCCTCCTTGCGGTCAGTGTCCATGTAAGTTATTTGGACTCTACATATCTGTCTTTCCCATTTGTTTATTTAGTCAGTCATTTATTTGTATCAGTATGAACTCATGGATATTTGTTTTATGTTTTGGTTGTAATCCAGTATGACTCTACTGTGTTGCGGGTCTCAGTGTTAGCAACTGGGAGCTCCTGTGCCCCTCTGCAGACCCACCCCGTGTCAGTGTGTGTGTGGAAAGCACTTCTTTTCTGGTACTACAAGATGCTCCAGATTTACCTTGTGTATTGTCTGCCCCAGTTCTAGAATCAGCTGTTTCTCCAAGAAGCCCTGGTTCCTGGTGTGAGAGAACGATACTAGAAACCAAGATCTGGGGGTGAGGTATAGATTACTTGTGAGTGCGGAACAAAAATCCAGTAGAATTCTCAACAGGGAAAAGAATGCTTTTATGAACACTGCTCAAGGTACACTGGTATTGCCTGTGACCATTTGCCTTGGCCAAGACTCAGCTACACACCGTTCACGCTGGAACACCAGCAACGCCACCTCGTATTAGCTGACGAGGTTTGGACACACTGCACAAGACGACAGGATGACACAACGATGTGTGTACTGGAGAAAGGGGTTTTTGATTTCTCCCCCCTCTGCTTTTAATTTCCATAGAACATTTAGGGTTCTGACCTCTGTCCTGTTTGATGGTAGTTCGGAATCTTCTCGGACTACTTAGCACAGACCCACAAGGTTAAGTACACATATTTCCATACCGTGCGGAAAATGGGAAGTTTTGAGACTGTTCCCAAGAAGTCTTTAAACAAAAACACATCTGTCAATTAAAAATGGACTTTACAACAGACACTGTGAGGGGTGTGGAAACAGAGTAACAAAAGTAAACTAGTCTGGTCTTTACTTAGATGTCTCAATTTAGATTTTTTTTTTTTTTTAATAGAGAGAGAGCACAAGCAGGGGAGAGGGGCAGAGGGAGAGAGAGAATCCAAGCAGGCTCCACACCCAGCACAGAGCCCGACATGGAGCTTGATCCCATGACCCTGGGATCGCGACCCGGGCCAAAATCAAAAGTTGAACGCTCAACCAACTGAGCCACCCGGGCGCCCCGAAATGGTGATTATTCTAGTCCGCTAATCAGCATTCCTTCTTTTGGATGCTTAAAAGTAAAAAATAAACCTAAAATATGTAATATACACCAGGTGCAAACAGGGCTGGATGGGAAGATAGCCTGTTATTTATAACAGACCTAGCAGGAGATCTTCTAAGATGAATTCATTTTCAGAACTTGCCTGAACGATTCTTGAGCTATTCCAGCCACCCTGCCACAGGACAGTCCCTTGTCTGTCTTACCTCTCGTGGTAGATTGCAAGCACATCTCTTTCCTGCACATATTTAAAATAGAAAGATAACATGTGATGTTATTCGATGCTCGAGCTTGCCTGATCTCTCCAGAAGGTGTTAACACGAGTTTTTACGTAACTGTAACTCACACACTGCCATCTGGCTGACAGACACTGTAAGACACGAGCAATTTTAAGATCATCATGATCTGAGGAGTTAAAATGTGGTGGGGGAAAAGGGTGTCAGTCTTCGAACTGATGAAACAGGTTAACAACTGAATTTGATTGCTACCACTGTGTAAAGACAAGAACACAAGAACACTCTGAGAAATTCTAGGAAACCCTTTCCCCCCGTACTTTTCTTCCACTTTTAACACCAAACAATACCTCTTCTTCTACATACTCAGTTTTCTCCTCGAGTTCACATCTCAGTGTGCTCTTTCCTGTGGGTTCAATAATGCAGAATCTTGCTCTAAATCTTACTGGCAGGTTTTCCTGAATTCTTACCGGCTTTGCCAAATTGATTAACCAGTATTAGCGACGATCTCTACCGGTCTGTGGGGTACAGCGCTACGGAGACGGCTCAAAGCCCGAGAAAGACGAAAGACTGGCCTCACGCTCCCAACGATGATGACCACAGCTCATCAGCCTTCATGCAAGCTCCTCTGCATGAGCACATGCTCGATAACTATGTCAGTCAAGGAACAGTTGAAGATGCAATAAGAGAATTCCTACCTAAATAATCGTATGTAAATAGCTGCATAAAATTGATGACCTATCACTAGAAATTGCCCATTATTTGTCTGCAGATTTAATACAGGCTCAGGCATCCCTCGGTGTGTATGTGTGCAGGTGGGTAACACCAGCCTGCGTATTTGTGTCGTACATGTGCACACTAATGGAGTAGTACAAGGGAAGAGGAGTAGCAAAAATCACAAGAAATACTTACGTTAAAAAAAAATAGTACAGGGTGCCTGGGTGGCTCAGTCAGTTAAGCATCCGGTTTGGGCTCAGGTCATGATCTCACGGTTCGTGAGTTCGAGCCCTGCACTGGGCTCACTGCTGTCAGCACAGAGCCACCTTTGGATCCTCTGTCCCCCTCTCTCTACCCCTCCCCTGCTTGCTTGCTCTCTCTCAGAAATAAATAAACATTAAAAGTATTTTTAAAAATTAGTCCAAATCTATACAATTCTATTTTGATAGACTGCTCAAACTCCTCTTACAGACACATTTAAACTCACCTTTTCTGGAACATTTTGCGTAATGATGTCCAAGTGTGACAAAACTGATAAAAATGTACAAATGCTTGTTTTAAGATTTTCTTCACCCTGGAAAAAAGTCAGATAAATAAAATAGTCATTCAAGGCTCACCGTGGCGCTGTGAGGCTCAGAACAGAGGCAGGATGTGAGGCGGCCGGGCCTGGGTGGGGATCTAGGATGAAAGGAAATAGCTTCCTAGAGCCAAATGCCAACACAACACTCAGCAGACACCACAAGGTTACAAATGAATTTAACTGTGAAGTAAGCAGTATGGCCAAGGACACACTCACCTGAGAAGAGACGTGGGCAGCACGGGGAGGGCAGGAAGGAAAAAGAACTTGTGAGAAGTAAACATGATGCACTAAGTCTGAGGTGATGGGGAGGCAGAGGTGGTGAGGCAGAGAGATGGGGGAGGGGGGTGGATGGTAGCAACAGGTTCAAAAGTTAGGACCTTGCAGATGACTTTAGAGCCAGGACAAAAAGCTACATAAGAGTGTTCAACTGGGGTTCAGAAACCCCCCCAATAACAGGGATTTGGAAGAACACAACATTCTAGTGATAATAAGCTGATGAACCCCAGACAGACTGGAAAGGAAAGAGACTACAGACCCTACAGTCCAGAAATTGCTCCAAAGGCAAACAAGATGATTAACCTCTTTATGCACCTGGCCGTTACTGGTCTTCCGTGTGCCAGGGATGATGCCAGAAATCAGGGGAAGCAAAATTAGATAAGGTTCCTGCCTTCAGGGACCTTCGTCTAGTGGGGAAGGAGGACAAAATCACCCAGTTAAGTAAAATCCCCATTATAACAAGCACTATTCATGTGCTACAAAGACCTCTAATCAGGGGATCTCCAAACCACTCTTCCTTTAAGAAATGACACCAAGGACATGTAGGTGGAGATCTAAAGGAAGAGAAACAGTTCTGTAGATGAAGACGAGAAAGGGCGGTTCAGGTAGAGGGCACAGCTCATGCAAATAGCCTGAGAGCCAAAGGACATGTGACAGAAAAGGTCAGAGCGACACTCGGTCCCATCTGTAGCTGCCAGTGACCCCGGCTCCCCTGTGCCCATGCCCTAATGCAGGCCCCACCCACCGTCTGAGGCTCGGTCGCACCATCTGCTTTGGCCTGTGCGTCATCAGCGAGCAGGATGCAAGCGGAAGCTGGGGAAGCACATGCACACCACGACACGACCTCCTGGGTTGCTCGTTCCGGGAGCCCTGAGCCACCACAGAAAGAGGTCCAGCCACCCGTGCCGGTCAGAAGAAGCCCGTTGGAAGTTCTAGCCCCAGCAGGCACCACATGGAGCAGAAGTGCCCAGCCAGGCCCATGTGACCCAGAATCGTGAAAAATAAAACACTGTTGCCTACACTCATGTGTTCTGGACTGTTCTAGCAAGAGAAAACGGGAGACTGTCAGAAGTGGAAGAGCACCTGAGAGCCGCAGGCCATTCTGAAGACTCTTGGTCTTTATTCCAAGAGCAATGTTTGAAGCAAGTGGGTAACCTGACCAAATTTTCATTCTCAAAAGCCTGCTCTGGCTTCAGCATGGAGAATGGATTCAAACGGAGGCAAGAATGGACGCAGGTGGCCCAGCGAAAGAAGCACTGCACTGGGTCATGGCGGCCTGGACCGAGACAGAATGCCAGAGACAGAAGGGAGGCAAAGGAGAAACCCTTGGGACGGAAGGGCCATAGGAGCTGGTCACGGATCAAGGTTTCTGTTCTGTGCAACTCTATGGAGGGTAGTGCTGTTCACATAGTTGGAAGATCAAGTGTGGGGAAAATATGAGGCACATGGTGTCAGATATCCAAGTTCCAGATGATCTACAAACATTCGAGGAGAATGTCTGGAGCAGGGTGGGCTGACTTCTTCTGTAAAGGACCAAACAGTGGTCCTAAAAACATGGCTTTGCGGGTGGCACAGACTCTGTTACAACCGCTGAACTCTGTCATTTGGCACAAATGTGGCCACAGACAGTATGTAAATAAATGGGCAAGGCTGTGTTCCAGTAAAACCATGAGGCCGAACTTGGCTGTAGTTTGCCAACCCGATTTAGGACTTAGGGGAAGGTGTCTGGAATCAATACAAATTAGCCATTACATCAGATAAGTGAAACTGTACCTTAGATACACCTGAAACTAGAAAACAAGGAAAAATGAAGGGGGGTTAAAAAAAAAAAAAAAAGGCCCAGCCTTGAGAAGCACAGACATTTCATGGTTGCATGGGAAGGGAAAGGCTGGAAAGGACACAGGAAAGAGGAAACAGAGGGACGAGAGGAACCTGGAGAGCGTGTCAATGAACCGGAACCAAGGAAGTCATCAAGAGCGTGGATGGGGCCAAAAGAAGAAAGAGCAGGGTGACGACAGACTCTGGACAGTGTCCTCTGCAAAGCGACAGCACTGGACTGCAGGGTCGGTGGGAGGAAGTGGGAAACCCAGCTGTGGAATACGGATGCCCCCTGCAGGAGGTCTGACTACAACACAGGAGTGAGACAGGGGGACCACAGGGGAGGGGCGGGTGGTGCAGTGCAGACATCCATAAACAACGGAGGAGACGTGAGAACACGGAAAGCAATGGAAGCCATTTGGTTAAGAAGGAGAGACTGAGTACAGAAGACAGACTGAAAACAGAAGGTTCCTGAGAAGGCAGGGGAAGAAGAGCCAGAGAAAAAGCAGAAGAATGATCTTCAAGAAAGATTCAGGTCCTTCATGATAGAAGGAGGGAAGAAGTCTCAGATGGATACAGACACAGGCAAATGTGTGGAGAAGGTAAAGGTATCTCTGTGTGAAGACTTCTGTTTTCTCTAAAAACTAAAAGTTGAGGTCCTCGGCTTCCAATAAAGGAAGAAAAGGGTGTAGTGGATATTTGCCTTCACTTGGGTATCTATCCTGAATCCCCTTCCGAGTTTAGGAAATTCTCCCACCTTATGGGTCTTGTGGGAAGCGGAAAATGCCTCATACATTCCTCTTCCCAGCCTCTTGGCAGCTAAAGAGAAGGTACCGGAGACTTGGATCCAGAAGCATCCACCCTGAACTCTGAATCGAGAACTCTTAACTTACAGGGGCAAAGCCCACGGAGGCAACAGGCGTACAACAGGTTAGACGGCACGTCATCTCCGGTGGGGTAAACCAACGTCCGCCAATGGACCAGCTCCATGGCATGGTTATGGTGCAGCTGTGGGCCGTTCAACCTCCTTTATTCTTATTTTCCAGCTTTCTGGGCATTCTGCATACCTCCTGACTCCCTGCTCCTCCTCTGCTTAAGTACCCCCCCCCTTCTTTTTTGAGAGCGAGCGAGCACGTGCATGCACAAGACAGTGGGGGTGGGGCATGGAGAGAGGGACAGAGAGAATCCCAAGTAGGCTCCAAGCCCAGCACAGATCCCAATGCAGGGCTCAATCTCATGAACCGTGAGATGATGACCTCAACCAAAATCAAGAGTCAGATGCTTAACCAACTGAACCACCCAGGTGCCCAAAGTCCTTTTCTGATTCAATCAAAAGTTGTTTTATTTGCTTACAAGGAATACCCCTGACTGACATCCAGAGAAAGAGACCTGAAGACAGGATACAAGATCTGAAAGCTCTGTACGAAGAGAGAGACTGAACTAAGTGGAAAAACGTCACAGAACTGCTGGCATTGCTGGGGCTACCGGAGAGACAGGATGTCTCAGAAGGACACCAGAGCCAACCTGCCTTTCCTGAGACTTCCTGAGGCAGAGCCTCCCCACCGGAGAGCAGACAAAGCAGACGACGTTAATAAAGCAGCAGACAGGGGAAGCAATTCAAGGGAAAATGATGGAGTGTTTTTCTTAGTTCCACGTACACGAAAAGGGGAAGGAGGAGGCAGACGGGGAATCTCACAACAGCGAAAAAGAACGCAGCTTCAGAAATTAAACGGAGTTTGAATTAAAGCTATGTCATTTCTTTTTTAAAAAAATTTTTAACGTTTATTTATTTATTTTTGAGACAGACAGAGACAGAGCATGAACAGGGGAGGGGTAGAGAGAGAGGGAGACACAGAATCTGAAACAGGCTCCAGGCTCTGAGCTGTCAGCCCAGAGCCCGATGCGGGGCTCAAACTCACGGACCGTGAGATCATGACCTGAGCCGAAGTCGGACGCTTAACTGACCAAGCCACCCAGGCGCCCCTAAAGCTATGTCATTTGTTACTGGTGTGACAAGTCAATCTCTCTGAACTTCAGTGTCTTCCTAAGTAAATTGTAAGAAAAAGAAAAAAAGGAAAGAAAAGCCCGGCAGATCTTTCAGGCTGAAGGAGCAGGATGAAGGAGCCCCGGGCTTTAGGGACACGTGGGTTTCAAGCGAGGAGACTGGGAGAAAAGAACGAGAGAAAGGAGATCGATATCAGGGAGAGGTGCTATCATCAGGCCAGGTTTACACGCGGATTGGAAGTGACCCTGTGAGAAAGCCCGGCCGGTGGCTGGGGGGGCAGGGAGCCACACACGTGGGTTTAGAGAGCAGAGTGCAGAAAGAGAAGCACCAGGGGCTGAATAAGGATTCTTCTTGTTCTCATACTGAGAGAGATTTCAGTTTATTCCAAACAATGTGGACGGGGCCTTCTTGTATAGATCTCTTCTTTATTAACAAATGTTTGTATTTGAGTACAGCTGACACATTACATTAGTACATTCGTTTCAGGGATTACAGTTCCTAGTGACTCCACGTGTTTATACATTATGCTTTGCTCACCACGAGTGTAGGATTCTTAAGATAAAACCAAGCATGAGGGTTGAACGAAGGAAAGGGAACACATCAAAGAAACAGGGAAGCCGTCCATCAACCTGACAGGGAAGGGGCCACATGGTTCACTGCAGCGGACGTCAGCTGTAGAGAAAGCAGGTGCCAGCACGAAACATAAGGAAGACGGAGACAGAGAAAAAGGCGGTCTGGAGCTGCATATGAAATCCTCAGTACAGGATCTCTGAAAACGTAGTTGACCACAGTCGTTTACGTAAAGGAAGAGAGGAGGGCAAAGTTCACGCATCTGAAAGTGTAATTCGGCATGCCTGGGAAACAGCACAGGCTTCAGGCTTGGTTCTGGACCATCCCAACAAAGCAAGTATCACAGTAACAGGAGTCAAGCAACTTTTCTGGTTCCCCAGTGCATATAAAGGTGACATTTACTAGACTCCATGTACACCAGACTATAGTAGACTATGAAGTGTTTGGTAGCCATTATGCCTAAAAATGCGATGTGCATACTTTAATTAAAAAAATACTTCACTGCTGGGGCGCCTGGGTGGCTCAGTAGGTTAAGCGTCCGACTTCAACTCAGGTCACGATCTCGTGGTCCATGAGTTTGAGTCCCGCGTTGGGCTCTGGGCTGACAGCTCAGAGCCTAGAGCCTGCTTCAGATTCTGTGTCTCCCTCTCTCTCTGCCCCTCCCCCGTTCATGCTCTCTGTCTCAAAAATAAATAAACGTTAAAAAAAAATTTTTTTTAAATACTTCACTGCTGAAAAATGCTAACCATCACCTGGGCTTTCGGCGAAAGCCAAAAATCACCATAGATCACCATAATAAATGTAATAATGAAAAAGTCTAAAATATGGTGAGGATTATCAAAATGCAAACACAGAGCCCCACTGTGACTAAGTGCTGTTGGAAAAATGGCACCAGGAGACGTGCTGGATGCAGGGCTATCACAAACCTTGCATTTGTCTGGATCGCGGTGTCTGTGCAACGTAACAAAGCAAATCACAACAAAATGAGGGGTGGCTGCGGAAAGGGAAAGATGGCACTAAGACAATGGCTGGACAGAAGAAAAGTCAACAGAAGAAGAATGAAGAATGAAGTCCCCCTAAAATACAAATAAGGATGGGGACAGATGTGACAAAGACAACAATTTCTTCCCCTGAAACAGAAAGGAAGAGTCATAGGGTAGATCTGTTTTTAGTTTTTTGAGGAACCTCCACACTGTAAAAATTAAAAATAAATCTACCCTATGACCCAGCAATAGCACTGCTAAGAACTTACCCAAGGGATCCAGGAGTGCTGATGCATAGGGGCACTTGTACCCCAATGTTTATAGCAGCATTTTCAACAATGGCCAAATTATGGAAAGAGCCTAAATGTCTGTCAACTGATGAATGGATAAAGAAGTTGTGGTTTATATACACAATGGAATACTATGTGGCAATGAGAAGGAATGAAATATGGCCTTTTGTAGCAACATGGATGGAACTGGAGAGTGTTATGCTAAGTGAAATAAGTCATACAGAGAAAAACAGATACCATATGTTTTCACTCTAAGTGGATCCTGAGAAACTTAACAGAAGACCATGGCAAAGGGGAAGGAAAAAAAAAAAAAGGTTAGAGAGAGAGGGAGCCAAAACATAAGAGACTCTTAAGAACTGAGAACAAACTGAGGGTTGATGGAGGGGGTGGGTGGAAGGGAGGGGAGGGTGGGTGATGGGCACTGAGGAGGGCACCTGTTGGGATGAGCACTGGGTGTTGTATGGAAACCAATTTGACAATAAATTTCATATTAAATAAATACATAAAATAAAACAATTATAACTGGACTGTAATAAAAGTTATATGAGTGTGGTCCCTCCCCCCCCCCCCAAAAAACAAAGAAACATAAAGGAAGAGACAGAAAGATACGTTGAGGAAGGAAGGCATCTCCATTTTCACACAAAGCAGAAGGCAAGGTCATTTGTATTAAGAAAAGGAAGCTGTGGGGCGCCTGGGTGGCGCAGTCGGTTAAGCGTCCGACTTCAGCCAGGTCATGATCTTGCGGTCCATGAGTTCGAGCCCCGCGTCAGGCTCTGGGCTGATGGCTCAGAGCCTGGAGCCTGTTTCCGATTCTGTGTCTCCCTCTCTCTCTGCCCCTCCCCCGTTCATGCTCTGTCTCTCTCTGTCCCAAAAATAAATAAAAAACGTTGAAAAAAAAAGAAAAGGAAGCTTCTTTGGGGAACCAACGAAAAACATTCAGGGCAAGTATTTAGAACTGATGTTTAGAAAGAGTTCATTATTTGCCAGGAGATTGCAATTGTAAACCCTATCACTTATCCGTGCCTTAAAAATGATTTGCAAGATATAAGAAATGTCAGGCAGAGAGGAATGGGGTGGGGGTGGGGGATGAGGGTAGAGGTGAAGTAAGAATGGAAATCAGTGGATATTTGTTCTCAGCTGGTGAGGGGGCTCCCTCCCAGTCTCTCCACTTGGCTTGTGTGGAATTTCCCTACTAAAAAACTCTTTTAAAATGTAAAGACTGCATTTAATTCCTCTATGTTCTTATTTTTTTTTTATGTTTGTTTATTTTTGAGAGAGAGAGTGACAGAGCATGAGTGGGGGAGGGGCAGAGACAGAGAGGGAGACACAGAGTCCAAAACAGGCTCCAGGCTCCAAGCTGTCAGCACAGAGCCCAACATGGGCCTCAGACTCAGGAACTGTGAGATCGTGACCTGAGCCGAAGTCAGACGCTCAACTGACTGAGCCACCCAGGCACCCCTCACTGTTCTTATTTCTGAAAACAAACACAGACATCGCTTGGTGAATAAGGATAGAGAAGGCACCCATTTCTCTTGACTTCCCAGTAACATAAGCCTTTTCCATCCTTACTCTGTGGGAACAGAAGACTGATAACTCAGGAGGAATGCCAGGGATCTCTGTCTCTTCATTTAATTCAGATTTTGCAAAACAGAACACAGGAAGTCAATACATCAGGCACAGGACAACAGACAGTCAAAAACACAACTATTAAAATGAAACAAATCTCCCAGCATAGCCAAAATATTTGAATTTCAAAAATTATGAAAAATCTCTTTTACTTACATAAGAAAAACAATCCCAGAACTTCGGAAGAAACTGAGGAAATTTATGAAGAATCAATATAATAATCCATTCTATAAAATATTTTATGGATGCTTGATTATTGATGAAACCAGCACGGAAAATCTTGTCAATAATTCTATTCAGGAAATTCTGAGAAAAATAAAGTTCATAAATTAAATGGTTATGTTATGGTGATTAACTGTTTTATTTTATTGAGATATAATTGATACATAACACTCAAGTTTAAAGTGTACACCATGTTGATTTGATACACTCATGAGCTGCAATATGATTGCCACCATGGCATGACCAAGGCGGGAACAATTAAGATATAGTCTTGTAGCAACTTCCAAAATGGCTATTGGGGCACCTGGGTGGCTCAGTCAGTTAAGCGTCTGACTTTGGCTCAGATCATGATCTCACAGCTCGTGAGTTCAAGCCCTGCATCAGGCTCTGTGCTGACAGCTCAGAGCCCGGGGCCTGCTTCAGATTCTGCGTCTCTCCCTGTCTCTGCCCCTCCCCAGCTCAAGCTCTCTCTCTCTCTCTCTCCTTCAAAAATAAATAAACATTAAAAAAAATTTAAAAAGAAAAAGGCTATTAATTTGAACTTAAATAGTCACCATTAAAAAAAATAACTTCAAGGGTTTTTTTTTTTGTTTTTGTTTTTAAATTAAGCTCTACATCCAATGTGGGGGCTTGAACTCACAACCCTGAGATCAAGAGTTGCATGCTTGGGGCGCCTGGGTGGCTCAGTCAGTTAAGCGTCTGACTTCGGCTCAGGCCATCTCATAGTTCGTGGGTTCAAGCCCCACGTCAGGCTTCTGTTGACAGCTCAGAGCCTGGAGCCTGCTTTGGATTCTGTGTCCCTCTCTCTCTGCCCCTCCACAGCTTGTGCTTTCTTTCTCTCAAAAATGAATGACTAAACATTTAAAAGGAGTCGCATGTTGGGGCACCTGGATGGCTCAGTCAGTTGAACATCTGACTCTTGATCTCGGCTCAGGTCAGGATCTCACAGGAACAGAAGTCTGAGCCTGTTTAAAATACTGTACATATTACAGCTCAACACTAAAATGCATTTAAAAAGAAATACTAGAAATGTTTGACTAGGTTAATTGAGAATATTTTTTTTGTCTTGGCACGGAAGGGCCCCGAGGACGAGGGGAGTGTTGGGGAGGGGTGGGGGGCACGACAGAGCAGGTAGGCTTGTCAGGAAGAACTTCAGCATGTCTGTTAGGGAGCAGCCAGTGCTGAGAATTTTAAATTCTTGTACCTTGTGGTTGCACTTAACTTTCACACCCATCGTGCAAGGCAGGCCACGCGTATTCCCTTGTTGCCCAGCGGGGAACTGGAGTTCAGGGAGGCAGGTGTGAGTTTGAGCCCCACGTTGGGCTCTGTGGTGATGTCACAGAGCCTGCTTGGGATTCTGTCTCTTCTTCTCTCTGACCCTCCCCTGCGTCTGCATGCATGTTCTCTCTCAAAATGAATAAATAAACTTCAAAAAATAAAAATAAAAATAAAAAGAGCTGCATGCTTTACCGATTGGAACCCTGAAATAGCTTAAAATTTTAAGTAATTATCAGATCTACAACTCTCTCAACAGCAAACCTAGAAACTGTTTACTGAATCATAATGATAAGGTACTTTCCTGGGTACTTTATAATTTGCTTGGACATAAAGTCTATGAGGAAGGTTATTGCTCTGTATTTTCATAGGGAAAAGAAAAGATTCAGAAAAGTTAAATATTTTTTCAAAACCTGGCAGGCGGCAGAATTCAGATTCAAACCAGCATCCATCAAGATGTCATGGGCTTAAAACTTGGAACAGGAAGGACTGATGCCAGAGTCCGCAGGAGGCAAATGAGACCCAGGAGAAGTAGGTCCGGGGCTCCTTTCTCCCTTTGGACTACACATCACCTGCCCTTATAGCCTCCCCAGTTCTTCTGGCCAAGACCTTAAGCTCCCACATCATCCTCCCTTGCCCCAGCCTTCTTTTCAAAATTGTACTTCCATCTGGGTAAGGGAACATATCTAAGTAGCAGGTAAAAATATGTACACATACATACTTCTGTAACATATAAACACATTTCTGATGTATATTTCTTTATTTTAAAGAAGAATCTATCTTCAAAACATTTCTAATTGGCAGAAGAGGAGCAGACAAGCTCATTTGTGGGCCCTGAGACAGCTCTGTAAAATCCGGCTTGGAGTTGGGTAGAGCCGGCTGTGAAATTCCACCCCCATCATTCAGCCGCCGCGTTATCATGCAGGCAGGTCACCCGCCTCCCTGAACTCCAGTTCCCCGCTGGGCAACAGGGGGAATACGCGTGGCCTGCCTTGCACGATGGGTGTGAAAATTAAGTGCAACCACAAGGTACAAGAATTTAAAATTCTCAGCACTGGCTGCTCCCTAACAGACATGCTGAAGTTCTTCCTGACAAGCCCACTTGCTCTGTCATGCCCCCTACCTCTCCCCAATATTCCCCTCGTCCTCGGGGCCCTTCCGTGCCAAGACAAAAAAAATATTCTGTCAACCTAGTCAAACATTTCTAGTGTTTCTTTTTAAATGCATTTTAGTGTTTAACTATAATACGTACAGTATTTTAAAAATCAAATAACATGAAGAGGCCTATGATGAAAATCAGCAGCCCCCACACATCTGCTAAGATTCCTCCCCAGAAAGGACACTTTTAGCCATTTCCTCTTACATTTATCCAAACAATTTACTTGGACATACTTCTGTACTTATAGTTACTTAAGTGTTTATCTCTCACAGATAGAAGGCTTCATAAGTTGTATTAAAAAGGAGTTTGCTATGTTTTTAAAACTCTCCGAAACATTTAAAACTTTAGGAGGGAAGACGGGGTGTCTGGGTGGCTCAGTGGGTTAAGCATCCAACTTCGGCTCAGGTCATGAGCTCGCGGTCCGTGGGTTGGAGCCCCATTATCGGGCTCTGTGTTGACAGCTCAGAGCCTGGAACCTGCTTCGGATTCTGTGTCTCCCTCTCTCTCGGCCCCTCCCCTGCTTGCATTCTGTCTCTCTCTCACTCACTCAAAAATAAATAAACATAAAAAAAAAAAAAAAAAAAAAAGACCTTAGGAGGGAAGAACAGGAAACTCTGAGATCAGAGGAAAACTTTTTGCATTCAAAAATGCTTTTTAAAATTGTGTGAGATATACCTAACTTTCCAATAATGATCTATTTTCTTAACAGGAATCCTAAGCAAAGATGATCGGAGAAATCAGACAGATTCCATTCACTCTTCCTCAGGGAAGAGAAAAGTAACTTGGACAAAGACTGTTGTAATAGATTAAGATCTTGGCCTTGGCTTAGCTGGTTTATATGATCACAGAATTCATGAAATTAAGGGGGGGGGGGGGAATCAGCCATGGGAAATGACTATCTCATCCAAAACAACAGCACTCCAAAGTAACTTAGCTGTGGGAAATGAGAAGTGAACGGACCTATATTTTCTAATCAAATGGCAAACCAGACATTAAACAGTTACGATGTTATTTACATTAGGTAAGAAAAAAAGAAGAAAAAATATTAAGTAGTGCCACGTAAACTAGTATGCCTAATTGCCTTAGGATTCTTTCCACTAAACAAAAACAGAAACAAAAACAAAATAACAAATGAATAACTTCAATTTTAAGAACTGAAGAATAAATTTTAAGATTACTTTCTCAGTATTAAAACAGCACATGACAGTTTTTACTATTTTTTGTTCCGTATCAAAACATCATGCTTAAAGGTACCGATGGAATACAAATTATACCTGATCAAACCTGGGGAAAATCACCAGTAGCGCCTGCCATATTCGGTTCTTCACTCTGTGCTGTTGAGAATTCACATAGTATCGGGTTCTGGACTTGGACACCAACTCATCCTGGGGTGGGGAGAGGACAAGGATCACATTACCCACGGAATTTGTGATCAGTGAGAACAAAACCAACGGCAACTTCAAATTGAAAAGGTGTCAACAGTGCAGAGGCGCTCATGACCCCTCCCCGAAGGCAGAAAGGAAGGTAAGTAAAGACGCTTTCTTATGAACACTTGATTTCCCTTCAACACCATGAAGTTAGTTGCTTTTGTTAATTTCTCTGCTTTTCAAGTTAGAAAAGGGATCATAAAACTGTAGGTGGCACAAAAAGTATTTGGAAATATCTGTCTGTGCCTTTGTGGCCACTTTAATGTGGAGATACGGGGTCACGGGGGCGAGGAGAGATGGAGACGGTTGACACGTTTTACGATGCACCAATATACGCGCTTCTCAGCTGCTGCCTCCGTGTCCTGTGGAAGTTTGCGGTAATGGTATCTGCAGTTTGATGTGAACACCATTAAGGGAGACACCAGAGAATGGCAGCAGGGGGACTCTTCCATTTCTTGCTTGTGATGGTCCGTGCTGTCTAAATTCAGCCAACTGCCAGGCTGACTTTTGTTCTGTAACTACTAGTGCTTAGCTGCTGAGTTATGATTGCAATAAAGAGCGTGCTAACATTTTCATGGGGCACCTGGGTGGCTCAGTCGGTTAAGCGTCCGACTTCAGCTCAGGTCATAATCTCACAGTTTGTGGGTTCGAGCCCCGTGTAGGGCTCTGTGCTGACGGCTCAGAGCCCCCTCTCTCTCTGCCCCTTTCCTGCTTACACTCTGTCTCTCTCAAGAATAAACATTAAAAAATTTTTTTAAAAAGTGTGATAACATTTTCAAATGTCCTAGCAATGAAAAAGTAGGTCATCCGCTATCTCCAAACCCAGTCATCGAATGTAGACAATCCTCATCTACTTGATAAATTCGGTGATCTTTCTTCACTGATCCCATCCTATGCATGTCAATATGTATACAATTTCATGACAATAGCTAAGTTAACGTAGAGTTTAATGCCTCCTGACGACAGTTAAGATCTCACGACGGTTCAGATCTCACAGCCTCCTCTCTTGCCATGATTTCTTTGGGGACATTTTCTTCTGAAAGAGGTGATTCAGGTTTCACGTCCTACTCAGCCTGGATGCAGCTAAGCATGGAACCATCACTAGGGCGATCACACAGCACGCTGGAGCATCACTGGCCCAGTACACTTGCCACCGGGGCCTCACTGGAGTCACCGTCCTCACTTGGAAATGCTGACATTCACTCTTCGGCTCAAAATTCCCTGTCCTTTCACTTGTTCCACTCAATGAACTCTTTTATTCAGAAACATTTTTCTTTTCTCTGCCAGTCCGTCAATCTCTCTAGTTTCTTGCGCCTCCTGACCCACCCTGGGCCCAAGAACAATCTCTACGCTATCTTCAAGAGCACATTCAATTTCTTTCACTATACCCTCAAACCCATTTGCAAATTCCCTACTTTTGAAACAACCCAGTGGTCTTATGTAATCTGATCCTACTTTCAAGTTGCCAGGCACTGCTGAAGAAAAGAAAAATCATCTGCTCCAACCGACTTCATCGAAAGCATGTATTCTGGGCCCTGACCACCACTAGACCGGTGGTCTCCAAGTCTATAGAGTTTCAGGATCACCTTGAGGGCTCCTTCAAACAGACTGCTGGCCCACCCCCAGAGCTTCTGATTCAGCAGAAGGCGGATGGGGCCCTGGAATCTGCATTTCTAACATGTTCCCTGGTGATTAAAGCTGCCAGTCCAGAGAACACACTTTCAGAATGATTCCACTCATAAATGGAATTGAAAAAAACCAAACCAAACCAAACAAACAGCAGAATGGGAACTCCAAATACAGAGAACTGATGGCTCCCAGAGGGAACGGGGGGTGGGGGGCTCGGTGAAACGGGTGAAGGGGAGAGGGAAATACAGGCTTCCAGTTATAGCATGAGTAGGTTGTGGGAATAAGAAGCAGAGCATAAGAATAGCCAATGACATGGTAAGAGTGATGGAGGAGGACAGGTCGCAGCTACACTTGCGGTGAACACAGCATAACGTAGAAACCTATCCAATCGCTAAGTTGTACACCTGACGCTAATCTAACATCGTGCCAACTACACCCAATTAAGAAAGAATTACTGTGTTCGACCATCATTTTGCTTTTCTCAAGTCTCACCCCATTCTTATTTCCACAGAAACAAGTTAAAATCTTTCCCACTTTGCCAAAGCCTTTAACACGGTTCAGTTTTACTCTGACCATGTGATCTTTCCCACTTCAACAATCCTCCTCCAACTTCCTCACTCAACTTTCTGTCTCCAGCCTTCATCTTCTCGTATCCGAGGAAGAAAGGTCCTTGGGTTTCCTTCAGAGATTCATCAAATCAGTTTTTTAAAAGTACAATTCTTGCGTTTTGTGCGTGTCCACTACCCCTTCACTCTACTGCAAACCGGCCCTACCCAGTGGGCTTCTGAAATCTCAGAAATGCCTCCCAGCTTCTCTCCTCGGCGCCTGACCTGCTCTCAGCTATGGTGGATGCCACTGGTAACTGCCCCTAGACACAGCTTGTGGTGGAAAAGAAGAGGCTCTGAGTTTGAACTCGTGCTCTGAGATTAAAGGTTATAATCATGGACAAATTCATAGAGGTTTCTATGCCAAATTTTCTACAGATAAGGTTTTTCTTTTTTTAATGTTTATTTTTGAGAGAGAGAGAGACAAAGCATGAGGGGGAGGGGTATCGAGAGAGGGGGACAGAGGATCTGAAGCGGGCTTGACAGCAGTGAGCACGATGCAGGGCTTAAACTCACCGACCATGAGATCATGACCTGAGCTGAAGTCAATATTTAACCAACTGACCCACCCAGATGCCCCCTGTAGACAAGAGTTTTAAATGAGATCAGTCAAGAACACTAGCAACACCAGGCCAGCACCATCTAATTCTGCTTCTATTCTCCTTCTCAGACCTCTTTTTCATGATCTTTCTCTGGTTCTTTTTCCTATCAACATACTTCAAATGTCAGTGTTTTCTAAATTCCCATTTTTAGCCTCCTCCTAGACGTTCTTGTCTTCAAAGTTTCAGCTATCACCAGGTAGGATGGCTTCCATTTCTTTCCTAAATATCATACTCCTGTCTGTTACTGGGTAATTTCACATGGAGGCCCCAACGCATCTCAAATGTAATATACCCAACACTAAGTTATATTCTCAGATTTTCTCATTCACCTGACCGAAATTGGGATAAGGGACTGAAACACATCAATATGTTTAAGTTAAAAAAAATAATAATAAAAAACAAAACAAAACAAAAAACATCACTGATCACCATTAGAAGAAACTAGAACACACTAGGAAGCTAATTTAATTCATTATTTTGAAAACTGGTAAGTAACAGGAAAAAAGCAAGCATTTATCCTGCCTTTCCTATAGGAAACATACCTCAGGGTATCTAAATACTTCATATTTGGGTACACAGGAACTTCAGCCAATAAATGAAAAAGGAATAAAATAATTAGAGTATCACCATTTTGGGGCGCCTGGGTGGCTCAGCCGGTTAAGTGGCCGACTTCGGCTCAGGTCACGATCTCGCGGTCCGTGAGTTCGAGCCCCGCGTCGGGCTCTGTGCTGACAGCTCAGAGCCTGGAGCCTGTTTCAGATTCTGTGTCTCCCTCTCTCTGACCCTCCCCCGTTCATGAGCTGTCTCTTCCTGTCTCAAAAATAAATAAACGTTAAAAAACAAAAAATTTAGAGTGTCACCATTTTGAAAGAATTAATGGAATGAGACAATTCATCAATGACTAACATCCCAAAAGAAGAGACAGCCAAATACTCTAAGCTTCCTGATGGATGTACACTCTTGCTCCACCTCTACCCCCAAAAGGAAAATCAAACCTAAATCTGATCAAGGCTCTAGATCTCAATACCATCTTGTATGAAGGGGTCAGAAAAACATTGTAAATGGCACCCCAGAAATTCAAACAGCAAAATCCAGTTTGTGGAAGTCTCTACAATGAAACAATCCGCTTTCTGCAAAAAATACATTCAAGTTTAAAAAGAATGAGGAGGGGTATCTGTAGATTAAAGGACATTAGAGACATCTCAACCAACCAAAGGAATGGACCTTATCTGGGGTCATGTTTCAAACAAACTGACAAAAATGTAAAGCAATCAGGTAGATTTAAACACTGACTGGATTATTTGATAATACTAAGGAATTATGAATTCAGGTGTAAAAATGGTATTGTGGGTGTGGCTAAAAAAAAGAATTCTCATCTTTTTGAGATACATACTGAAATATTTAGAAGTAAAACTCATGTCTGGGATTGGCTTCAAAATGATGTGTGCTGGGGGGAATGTCAGACCCAACAAGACTGTCCATCGCTGATAACTGGGCCAGGAACGGATCGCTTTGGAAGCTACTTTGACAAAATGTTTGCAAGTTCCCAGTAAAAGGTAAGCAGAGAGCTACCCACACAGGCCTCAGTAAAGCCTAAAGAACTAGAACAAGAGCGAGCGGGCTGCAAAGGCCAGGTGCTCAGTAGCCGCTTGCCCACGGGGTGGCCAGGCCGCCGTGAGCCTGGAGCCAGGCAGCGGGGGCCCGACGCACTCACGGCGCCTCTTTCCAAAGCAGGTCTTCCGTGGCGCCAGGCGGCCCTTGAAGATCTGCCCAGGCGGCCACCACATCCTCTTGCTCCGGTTCACTCTATCCGTCCATGCACTCGAAACTATGTGCGTGTCTACACACGTGCGTGTCACCTACGATGACACGTTAGACACACGGTTGTCTAAGCAGTGACATGGTGGTGTGGAATTCCACCCTCTGTGGCTCCAGCACTTTAACCACGACCGTGTATTAATTCTAACCGAGATCTTTGCTACAGCTTCAACCTTCACCTCGGTTTTCAAACGCCAACCGTGTTTCTGCGTCTTCCCTCTAGAAATGATCCTGCCTCCTGGCCCAGAACACAAGTGCGTCAGGCGTTCCCTCCTCTCACACAGACTCAGCGCCACCCCCCTGCTCTGTTCCCCAGCTTGGAGGACGCGGTGTCCCTCCGGACTACAGCTACCCAGCCCACCCCGGTCTGAGTACGATCCTTTTTCACTTTCTCTAGGATTATTCTTTCATTTTTTATTTTCAAATTACCTTTTTCATGTATTATTTGCTCTGCTCAGTTTTCTTCATCTTCGAAAAACTCCTGGGCCTGAGCAAGTGTCTAACATAAGTTTTTTGTCTTTGCTTTTCCAGCTCTTAAATAAAGCTAATCCTTCTGTTGGACGTTAGGGCCAATCTAGACTATTCAAGGATTTTTTTAAAAATATAGTTCGCGTGTCATAAAAATCACCATTTTAAAGTGTCCAATTCAGTGGGTTTGTGTGTATTCACAAAGCTGTGCAACCATCACCACTGTTTATTCCAGAACATTCTCATCACTCTGAAGAGAAGTGCTGTGCCCATTAGCATTTGCTTCCCGATCTCTCACCCTGACCCTGCAGCCACTAATCTATTCTGTCCCTACAGTTTTCCCTATCCTGGACACTTCATATAAATGGAATCGCACAGTATGTGGCCCTTTATGATGGGCTTCTTTTCACCTAGGACAACGACTTCAAGGTTCACCAACGTGGCTACTTTCAGTCTGTTTGTTCTAAGAGCCAGCCTGGTGGATGCGAAGCGGCTACTCGAGGATTTCGCCTGTGTGACCACCCTGGCCTCTCCACTACTGTCATCCGCCCCCCACCCCGATCATTTCCTTCACCATACAAACAAGCCCCTGACCCACGCCCTCCTCCAGACACCATCCCGTTACCCCCTCTCATCAGAGCGAACTCAAGAGTGCCTCTGCTCATCTCCACTGGCTCCACAACCATTTTCTTCTCAGCCCTTCCATCGAGGCTTATTCTCACCATCCCAGTCAAAGGTCTTTGTAGAGGTGGCCAACGACAGCCTTCTTGCCGAATCCCACGGACGACGGGCATCCTCGTGTCCCTCCACACCTCCAGCCAGCCAGCACTTCCCTCATGTGGCCTGGGGACACCAGCCTCTCCCGGCATCCTCCAGTCTCACTGACAATGCACCCAGAGTTCCGTCCAATGTCACCTGTCAGAGAGGCCCTCTCTGAACCTCCAAATAGCTGTCCCTTGTCCGTATTCTGCTTTTCTTTGAAACACTCTTATATCTCATATCACGCATCAGTGTTCACTATGATACATCTGTGTGTTCTATCTGATGGAGTATCCTGCAACTCTAAAGTCTACTCATCCTTCAGGAAACCAGTAAAACACTATTTCCTCAGAGACATGCCCACCGACTCCAACAGTGCAAAGAAGGGAATTTTTACATTAAAAAAACCCCACTTCCTAGATTGTACCTGACGCTGATCTGCTATCTGCAGAACATAAATGCATGATGAATACTGTTATTTCAGTACAAGTGGCTTAAGTGGGTGCTATGGCCATCAGTTATAACCCAGCTTGGCCCAGAGGTGACAAAGCAGACCGGGACTCCATCTATCTCAGCCTCAAATTCAGAAAAGAGCATTAGATTTAACTTTACTCCTTTTATCTTCCTCCTAGATTTATAAATGATTTTGCAAACAAACAAAAAAAAATCAGTTCTTCAAATCACGCCACTTCCTAAATTTTTTACCTTTTTATTCCATTTCTTATATAAAGCAATGTATGGATATATGACTCTAAACATAACCGCTTTTGACTGGTACTAGGAAATACACTGAGCAAAGTTTAGACAGTACAGGGAAAATATTCTTCTTCTCTAAAACCAAACAATTGGACAATTGCTAATGTTTAACTAAAAACGTGTTTTTTTCTTGATAAAAAATATTCAGAATACTACCATGTTGACATAGTTAGCTATCAAGAACAAAGATTTAAAGTATAAAATAAGGCATATTTACTTTATCTAATAGCTTGATTGCAAGATCTTCCACAAACAACTTATGAGACATATTTGAGCCATCTAATAAACACAGGAATTTGACAGCACAAATTCTCACATAATGGTCTTCTCTTTTAGTACTAAAAAAACGTAAAATGACAAACTATGTTAATACATTTTCAAAACAGAAAAATAGGTCACGTATTCGTTTCAAAATATCAAAACCTTCCAAAGATTTCTAAAATTAAGGAGCTCCGTACTTGATGACTATGCTTTTTCGTAGTTTAGGATAATGCAAGATGACAAATGGATATATCAAAAAGAGAGCCTGTACTGAAGGTCCGAATGAGCACAAATTCACCCAGACTTCTGGTAAAACAGTGCACACACCACCCATCCTGGGTCAGTAAGATCTCTGTGGACAGAACAGATCACAGCTCATGAAATGGTTCCTTAAAGACGACCACAGACACCTGTTTGCTGGGGGGCGTGAATGCACATCAAACACCCGATCACTCATCTTTACTGTGCACACAGTGTATGCAAGTTCTCCGAGTGCTGGGCAAACTCGGGAGCAGTGCACGCTCTGAGCAACCTGTATGTTCAGTAAGCACATGTGGGAAGATAGTTAGTTAAGTGACATTGTCAATACATGTTTCCAAAGCTCATTAGAGCTGTTATAACGTCAGCAAATGTCACTTTAACAACAAAACATTCGTCTAGTAGAGACCAAAGTATTTTGAAACCATCAAATAAAAAATTTCACTTTTATTGCTACTTTCAACCAGCCAAGAAAACAAAAAATCAGTTAAACAATTAACAATGAAAAATGTATTAAATATAAGAGTGACAAGTGATTTAAAAAACAGCTATAACTTTTGGAATAATTAACACTGTGATACCTACATGCAATTATCATTTGTGCATTTTTTATGAACATCTAAACACACATTTTTGAAAATTATGTGAAAAAAAATTTTTTAAAAGGCTACTTGACAAGCTCTAAAAAAATTAATTCAGAGGTTAGATAAGAACAGTCTTACCCCAGAAATCAAAACTTTAGGGCCTATTCCAGAAGTAATTTTATTTTTATGTGTACTATGTTGACGTGTTAAATGGTAAGTTGTGACCAAAACTAAGAGAATACTATGTGTATGTTGATGACCACCCCTCCACCTAAAAAAGAAAAGGGATTGGGGTTTTGAGATCCCCATAGTGACTTTCTTATTTATACTGGATTTTGCAGTAAAATGTGTTTTTCTCCAAGAAAATTCTCATTTATTCCCGTCAAGAATGTGATATTGGGGCATGTGGGTGGTTCAGTCAGTTAAGCATCCGACTACGGCTCAGGTCATGATCTCATGGTTCGTGGGTTCAAGCCCTGCATCGGGCTCTGTGCTGGCAACTCAGAGCCTGGAGCCTGCTTCAGATTCTGTGTCTCCTTCTGTTTGTCCCACCCCCGCTCATGCTCTGATTCTCTCAAAAATAAACATTAAAAAAATAAATAAATAAATATAAAAGAATGTGATAACATTGTAAAAAGATGTCTTCCGATGTCATTTGCTATAATTTCTTCTCACTTTTTCTTCATCTTCAAAACATTTTTTGAGCTTATCAAATTTTAGTAAAAAGTTTTACCTCTAGAGAAAATATATTAGCCAGGGAATGTAATTTCTAACATGCTTTTGAAGGCTCTTTCACTATCTTATAGATATCACTGGGAAACACTTATTAAATGTAACAAACACAGGATCTCTCATCTGATGTTAAATTTTGAATATTCCATTTATATCAAGATATGGAAAATCCACCATACTTACTTTTCTATAACAGTGTTGGCTGCACAATCATGGCCAAGATTTTCTATGTAGGTCTGCACATCCTGAATAAGTCTTCCCATAAAAAATATTTGACAAAGAACAGGTTTTAGACAGGAAAATATTAAAACCCCAAATTTAAAGTTAACTAATACTTTATATCTGTCTAACTGAAAGCCTCAAAGTAGGGGCACCTGGGTGGCTCCGTCAGTTGAGCATCTAACTCTTGACTTTAGCTCAGGTCATGATCTCACGGTTCATGAGTTCGAGTCCCACATCAGGCTCCATGTTAACAGTGTGGAGCCTGCTTGAGATTCTCTCTCTCTCTCTCTCTCTCTCTCTGCCCCTCCCCCACTCTCTCACTCTCTGAAAATAAACTTAAAAAATAAATAAAATAAAAATTTGAAAGCCCTCAAAATAAAGACATAATCCTACTCAAGTAGGTACTTAATAGAAATGAAGACAGGCTGAAAATGGTATCTTTTACCTTTGATCACGCCTAAACACAGTTCCAAATATACAGGCCTCAAGGACAAGTTCGCTGTAATTTTTAGCAGTTGATAAAGACACTTGGGACACATTTGAAGCAGAAACTATCCAAGATTTGCAGCAATAACTTATCAGTGTATTGAAGACTCCAGTTTTTATAGCAGACATTTCAATTATCTTGTACATAATCTGGAATGAAATACAATGGTCATTTTATTCTTTGATCCATTTAGGTTAAAAAAAAAAAAGTGTTGCTAAAACAACTTGTTTGATGGCTTCCAATGACAGTTTCAACCTAACCATAGAGGATAAAAAGTTAAAAATTCTTTATCGTTAAAAGTTTTCCAAGATGATTGATAATCACAGAATGCTTATTTTTCATTCCTCGGTAATAAAACTAAATGCAATTTCACGGATAGTGATATTCTCTCTAGACTCTCCAAAAGAAAAAACTGCCCAAAGTAATAGAATGGAAGGGAGAAAAATCTCTCACCCTTTATATTTTCAGTTTCCTTTGCATTGTCACCGCCTCCCTCCCTTCTCTGAGGCAGCAAATACCCTGGTCTCTAGGTGTGTGCTGTGGGACAGGCAAGGACAGAGAAGCAGTGCAGGGACAGCAGCATCATAAAAGGACTTCATTTTCCATTTCCCCCTCTGGATAACAAGGTCCACACGAGTTCCTAGACATGACGTCCTTCCGCCACGATACGTCCCCTACCGTGTATCAGTGGTTGGAAACGCCAATGCCTTCAGGAACCAGGAAGACCTTTTGATTACGGTTATATTCAGAGAATTGTTCCTTTATACAAGAAAAGCAACAGCATAAATGTGGTGACAGAGGGCACCTGCCGTCTGCCGTTGGTCTCCAGGATGGTCAAGGACTGGTTGTGCAGAAACGCAAGGGGCGTGCCCTATCTGGACGGGCAGCTCCTAGGAGTGGCCAGGTCATCCGATTCTCCAGCATTCCATGAGAAGGGAAACACAGACGTTCATGCAAATTGCCTAATTCTTAAAAGTTGGCAACTAATTAAAAAACCTTCTTAAGCATTATATGAATCTAAGTTTCTGTGGCACGTGTGGTTCACAGGCTACCCTTTCGCACATCTCTTCCATTTAACAGGTTCTGTTCTTACTCATGACACTGAAGAAGGTTCAAAATGCATACTGACTGAATGAATACATAACAGCAAATCTAATACGTAATCACAAAAAGAACTCTCTTCTTCCTCACGTGCTACAGGTCACACAAATTAAAAAAACAAAAAGTTACCTCCTTTTAACCTAAAGTAGTCAAATTCATAGAAACAGAAAGTAGAACGGTGGTTGCCGGGGGAGGGACAGAAGGGGAGCTGTTTAATGAGTACAGAGTTGCAGTTCAAGTTCAAAAAGTTCTGGAGACCTGTTACAACATGACCATACTTAACTCTACTGAACTCGAAAAATGCAAGATGGTACATTTTACATTATGCATTTTTACCCCAATGTAAAAAAAAGTTACCTCTTTTATTTTGAAGTATGCCTGGCCCTTGATTTTTGCAGCAGTGGTAAGAACTTTGGTATCAAAAACAAATTGAACGAAAGCTTTTAAATTAGACCAGAATATCAGCTGAGTGTTGCTTAAAGCAGATATAATTTTCCAAGCCATGTCAAAGGACTCCACACAGAGTGATTCAGAGGAGGTCAAAAGCTGGTAGGAAAAAAAAAAAAAAAAAGAAAGAAAGAAAAAAAAGAAATACATAATTATCTCTTAATTTCAGAAACTGATCTCTGTTCTGTAGTTATTCTTCACTTCAGGTCTCACTTTCTCTCACCTTGGGAACCAAAATTTTCATGCAGTGGAACACAGGCAGGACCTGATCCGAAGGCAGGACCGTGAGGGCTTCGAGAGCGGCCTGCAGGGTCCTTACTGGCATTTGGACGGCAGGTAGGATGGGTTCCAGAATTTCACCCTCTGAGGTTGGTATCAGGGTGTGATATTTCTTCAGCAAGAAAGAGAGGCAGACCCACTGATCATGGATATATTGTGCAACTATTTTCCCCCATCCTTGGGAAGACGACGATTCTTCGCAAAGACTGAAACAAAAGATCAAGTCACTGCCCCAGGCCTCCGCCAGTCTGTGCCGGCTTCTTCTGCATGTAGTGCACTATCCTCACGGGGCGGGGAGAAATTCAACAGTCATTATTAAATAGCCCGTCTACCGAAAAGCAAGGGAACCACATAAACCTCAGTTTTCTAACTCTGAAGGTAGGTGTTTTCATTCACTTTAAGGGGATTCGCCGAGAACCGCGTGCAGTCGGGTCAGGGGGTTTCCGGTAACAGAGACGAGTAACGCGAGAACACGGGCTCATCCTGAACGCAGCCTCATCGCCAAAGTCCCATCCCCGATAAACAAGGTTGGGCCATCGCTCATTATCTCAACGACTAAAAACAAAACTGAAACTGTGAACGTGAGCACAAAGACGCCCTTCGTGTAGAAGCTGTCCTCCAGGGTACACACACCTACCTGCTCTCCTCCTCTGCGTGGGGCTTCTGCAGCGTGTGATTGAGCGGGAGAGCGGAGAGGAACCTCTCCGTGGGCCCAGCCTCCAGAGAGCCGAGCTGCAGTTCCGGCGTCCGGTCGGTGGCCTCACACACCGTGGCCAAGGCAGCCATGCTAATGACCCTCTGGACCTGCGTGCCCAGCGTGGGCTCCTGAGGGGGAAACGGAACAATCTTATTTCACGTGGGCCACTCCCACCCAGGCAGGACCCGAGAGCCCAGCCTACGGACCCCTCACACCCTCCCGCCCCCCTCCCGGCGACCGCCCATCAGTGAGACCAAGAGGGAACCCGACACCGCACGTCAGGTTCATTCGCTTCGCCACTTCCGTACAGATGGGCGGTGGACAAATGTAAGGTGGCAATAAAAATTCAGCAGTTCCGACTAAGAAGACAACTGGATCGCTTCGATTTGGGGGGTGGGTCCCTGGAAGCAGTCCCATGACGGATGAGCCGCACACAGACCTCGCGAGTATACGTGAAGCAGCACTTCTCCATCTTTTTCCTACCCACGTACGCATTCGGACACATTTTTACGGGGGAGTCTCGCTTTCACTGTCTGGCCGGAGTGTGTGAAGGGAAACAAGGCTCCAGGCGTACATGCAAATAATTCCTCCGCTCAGCTGTTAGCTGCCTCGGGAGAGGGGACACAGCACCGCGACCAGGAGCTACTCATGAACCACCGGGAAGAGGTCTGAATCCCGGCTCTGAACTCGATACCGGTTTGCCTGTGGACACGGCGCACCTTAGCTTTCTCACCTGTAAAATGGGGACAATAATAGAATCCACCCTTCAGTGTTACTGTGACGGTTAAACAGATGGGAGGATTTCACGGGTAGCGCTTGATGCTCTACGGGCAGGAGCGCAAAGGAAGGAAACCAACACAGCCTGGCGTTGCACTGAGATGGGAAACCCATTACCACCACCACCACCGAAGCCAGGAGTACAGGCCAGAACCCAACATACGGAAAACAGCTGCATCGAGAGTCTGAAAGAGGGCTCCCCAATACTACCAGCCCGAGAGGACCTCTCTGCTACTCATTCCGTCCCTCCCCCACCAACCCCCCATAAAATAAATCCACTATCTCTACGGATAAATTGTGCGTAGCGACACTGTCACCACAAGAAGTAAAATTCAGTGTTACTTGTAGTCAGTATGGTCCCTGTTAACATAATTCAGTGAATTACTAAAACAAGCCATAAGAATCACTGTGATAGGGTTCATGATTTTGGTCTACATTCAAAGCTCACAAAGTCCTCTCACGGCGCAAATGCATTAATACATACTGGACAGGATGCTGAAGTACTAATCAGGCTTCCTTATCATTTTCTTTCGGGACAGTTCCTAAAAACAACTTTAAAAACTACATTATTAAAGCAATCATGTACATTCTCTGTTTTAATTAGCAGCCTGGACGTTCCGTGTGCCAGACGCTGTTCAAAAGTCGTAGCATGTATGAGCTCACTTTAACTCTCATGATCAACCCTCATTTTGCAGTTCAAAAGTCGTAGCATGTATGAGCTCACTTTAACTCTCATGATCAACCCTCATTTTGCAGTGGTGGTAAATGAGGCACAGAGACGTTAAGTAACTTCCTCAAGGTCACACAGCTAACAAGGTTAAACACAGGATCCACACCTAGGAAGTCTAACCCCAAAGCCTGTGCTCATAACCACTACGCCTTTTTATGCCATGTTGTTTTGGTTTTTTTTTTTTTTATGAAATTGATTGTCAAATTGGTTCCCATACAACACTCAGTGCTCATCCCAACAGGTGCCCTCAAACCCATCATCCACCCACCCCTCCCTCCCATCTCCCATAAACCCTCAGTTTGTTCTCAGTTTTTAGGAGTCTCTTATGTTTTGGCTCCCTCCCTCTCTAACCATTTTTTTTTTTCTTCCCCTCCCCCATGGTCTTCTGTTAAGTTTCTCAGGATCCACATAGGAGTGAAACCATTGGTATCTGTCTTTCTCTGTATGGCTTATTTCACTTAGCATAACACTCTCCAGTTCCATCCATGTTGCTACAAAGGGCCATATTTCATTCTTTCTCATTGCCACGTAGTACTCCATTGTGTATATAAACCACAATTTCGGTATCCATTCATCCGTTGATGGACATTTAGGCTCTTTCCATCATTTGGCTATTGTTGAAAATGCTGCTATAAACATTGGGGTACATGTGCCCCTATGCATCAGCACTTCCATATCCCTTGGGTAAATTCCTAGCAAGTGCTACTGCTGGGTCATAGGGTAGGTCTATTTTTAATTTTTTGAGGAATCTCCACACTGTTTTCCAGAGCGGCTGTACCAGTTTGCATTCCCACCAACAGTGCAAGAGGGTTCCCGTTTCTCCACATCCTCTCCAGCATCTATAGTCTCCTGTTTTGTTCATTTTAGCCACTCTGACAGGCGTGAGGGGATATCTGAGTGTGGTTTTGATTTGTATTTCCCTGATGAGGAGCGACGTTGAGCATCTTTTCATGTGCCTGTTGGCCATCTGGATGTCTTCTTTAGAGAAGTGTCTATTCATGTTTTCTGCCCATTTCTTGACTGGATTATTTGTTTCTCGGGTGTGGAGTTTGGTGAGCTCTTTATAGATTTTGGATACTAGCCCTTTGTCCGATATGTCATTTGCAAATATCTTTTCCCATTCCGTTGGTTGCCTTTCAGTTTTGTTGATTGTTTCCTTTGCTGTGCAGAAGCTTTTTATCTTCATGAGGACCCAACAGTTCATTTTTGCTTTTAATTCCCTTGCCTTTGGGGATGTGTCAAGTAAGAAATTGCTGCGGCTGAGGTCAGAGAGGTCTTTTCCTGCTTTCTCCTCTAAGGTTTTGATGGTTTCCTGTCTCACATTCAGGTCCTTTATCCATTTTGAGTTTATTTTTGTGAATGGTGTGAGAAAGTAGTCTAGTTTCATCGTTCTGCATGTTGCTGTCCAGTTCTCCCAGCCCATTTGTTAAAGAGACTGTCTTTTTTCCACTAGATATTCTTTCCTGCTTTGTCAAAGATTAGTTGGCCATACGTTTGTGGGTCTAGTTCTGGGGTTTCTATTCTATTCCATTGGTCTATGTGTCTGTTTTTGTGCCAATACCATGCTGTCTTGATGGTTACAGCTTTGTAGTAGAGGCTAAGGTCTGGGATTATGATGCTTCCTGCTTTGGTCTTCTTCTTCAAAATTACTTTGGCTATTCGGGGCCTTTTGTGGTTCCATATGAATTTTAGGATTGCTTGCTCTAGCTTCGAGAAGAATGCTGGTGGAATTTTGATTGGGATTGCACTGAAAATGTAGATAGCTTTGGGTAGTATTGACATTTTAACAATATTTATTCTTCCAATCCATGAGCATGGAATGTTTTTCCATTTCTTTATATCTTCTTCAATTTCCCTCATAAGCTTTCTATAGTTTTCACCATACAGATCTTTTACATCTTTGGTCAGGTTTATTCCTAGGTATTTTAGGATTCTTGGTGCAATTGTGAATGGGATCAGTTTCTTTGTCTTTCTATTGCTTCATTGTTAGTGTATAAGAATGCAACTGATTTCTGTACGTTGATTTTGTATCCTGCGACTTTGCTGAATTCATGTATCAGGCCTAGCAGACTTTTGGTGGAGTCTGTCGGGTTTTCCATGTATAATATCATGTCATCTGCAAAAAGTGAAAGCTTAACTTCACCTTTGCCAATTTTGATGCCTTTGATTTCCTTTTGTTGTCTGATTGCTGATGCTAGAACCTTCAACACTATGTTAAACAACAGCGGTGAGAGTGGACATCCCTGTCGTGTTCCTGATCTCAGGGAGCAAGCTCTCAGTTTTTCCCCGTTGAGGATGATATTAGCTGTGGGCTTTTCATAATGCCTACTTATGATGTTTAAGTATGTTCCTTCTATCCCGACTTTCTCGAGCGTTTTTATTAAGAAAGGATGCTGAATTTTGTCAAATGCTTTTTCTGCATCGATTGACAGGATCATATGGTTCTTATCTTTTCTTTTATTAATGTGATGTATCACATTGATCGATTTGTGAATGTTGAACCAGCCCTGCAGCCCAGGAATGAATCCCACTTGATCATGGTGAATGATTCTTTTTATACGCTTTTGAATTCGATTTGCTGGTATCTTATTGAGAATTTTTGCATCCATATTCATCAGGGATATTGGCCAGGGATATTCTCTTTTTTTACTGGGTCTCTGGTTTAGGAATCAAAGTAATGCTGGCTTCATAGAATAAGTCTGGAAGTTTTCCTTCCCTTTCTATTTTTTGGAATAGCTTGAGAAGGATAGGTATTATCTCTGCTTTAAATGTCTGGTAGAATTCCCCTGGGAAGCCATCTGGTCCTGGACTGATAAGAATATGGTAATTGCAGGGGACTTTAATACTCCACTTACAACATTGGATAGATCATCTAGACACAGGATCAATAAAGAAACAAGGGCCCTGAATGATACACTGGATCAGATGGACTTGATATATTCAGAACTCTGCATCCCAAAGCAACAGAATATACTTTCTTCTCGAGTGCACATGGAACCTTCTCCAAGATAGATCACATACTGGGTCACAAAACAGCCCTTCATAAGTATACAAGAATTGAGATCATACCATGCATACTTTCAGACCACAATGCGATGAAGCTTGAAATCAACCACAAGAAAAAGTCTGAAAAACCTCCAAAAGCATGGAGGTTAAAGAACACCCTACTAAAGAATGAATGGGTCAACCAGGCAATTAGAGAAGAAATTAAAAAATATATGGAAACAAATGAAAATGAAAATACAACAATCCAAATGCTTTGGGATGCAGCAAAGGCAGTCCTGAGAGGAAGATACATTGCAATCCAGGCCTATCTCAAGATATAAGAAAAATCCCAAATACAAAATCTAACAGCACACCTAAAGGAAACAGAAGCACGACAGCAAAAACACCCCAAACCCAGCAGAAGCAGAGAAATAATAATGATCAGAGCAGAAATAAACAATATAGAATCTAAAAAACTGTAGAGCAGATCAATGAAACCAAGAGTTGGTTTTTTGAAAAAATAAACAAAATTGATAAGCCTCTAGCCAGGCTTCTCAAAAAGAAAAGGGAGATGACCCAAATAGATAAAATCATGAATGAAAATGGGATTATTACAACCAATCCCTCAGAAATACAAGCAATTATCAGGGAATACTATGAAAAATTATATGCCAACAAACTGGACAACCTGGAAGAAATGGACAAATTCCTAAACACCCACACACTTCCAAAACTCAAACAGGAACAAATAGAAAAGCTTGAACAGACCCATAACCAGCGAAGAAATTGAATCAGTTTTATGCCATGTTTAAGAAAAGCTTATAGCTACTAAAATCTAGAGGAAAATACACATACACATAAGTTATTCCAAAAACAAGAAAGACAAATACTACAATGGAGGCATAAAGAATAGGTAAATAAATGAGTCACTGACCCAAGTTGGGCCCTATAAGGACCGAGCAGATTACTGACAAGCATTGTCAGTGTTAGGAGCGGACGGAAAGCCTAGATGGGGAAGGATGTGGCATGTGCTTGTCGTCCGTGAAGCTCTACGAGGTGGCCTAGCGTCACTACAGCAAAATGGTACTGGTTGGGGGAGGAGTAGAGGGGAAACAGTGTAAGACCAGGGCAGACAATGAGGTCGAGAGGCAAGGATGGGGGATGCTGGATGTGTTGGTACACATTATATGTCATATATCAGATATCATGTATGTTATATGTCACAAACCATATATTGTATACATTTAGACACATTAACGTGTCCCTTACTGGTTGGTATGGAGGCAAAGACTCAGTGCAAATCCACAATCTGTATCTAAATGGTCTTAAGACTGAAGTCACCACGCCTTTGTTATACACCTAATATTAGGATAGGAGTCCCAGTCTTCATCAAACATTATGAACAAAGGATACTATGTTAAAGTTAAATGTCAGCAGACACTTTTCATGTCAGAATATTGTATGATAATCAAATACGTATTCTACGTACGCCTCATTCAACCGAATTATACACCTTGAATCAAGGATTACCTGTCCATGGTCCATCTCTTGAAGATGCCGAATGGATGCATTTTTCAAAGGAGAAATAACTCTCCAAATGGGGTTGCCTCGTTTCCACCCAACCTTCAAATGGAGATTTATAAGCTCAGTTAATACCATCAGGTATAAATGGCAACGATCCAGATCGGAAACCTAAGACAGACAACAAAACACGTTAACACGCAGGGCTCGTGGTTTTCATCAACCTGTGAGAGTTCAGACAGAAAACAAATTACCTTATTTAAACGCAGTAAAACAAGATATTAATAAGAGAAAACAAGCCATCTCCTCCAAGAGGCCCTCCATAATCTCCCCGTGCAGAGCTGAAGACTTCCTTCCCTGTGCTGACACAGCGACTGCACTTAACGCAACTGCAGCACACGTCACCATTTACTCCTCTTGCTGGCGCTCTGATCACGAGACCCTGGAAGGCAGAGACTATGTCCTGCCAACTCTTGCGTCCCAGGGCCAACACGTCATAAATAGTAACAATTAGAACAAGGAAACTGCCTTTGTTTCAGGCAGATTGCGACACTCTGTTCTTACTAGGAAGGCTGCGGTCCCACCTCCCTAAGACGATGACTAAGTTTCAGAGAGGACACACGGCTCACCCAGCATCTCAGGGCTGGTGTGTAGGAGAGGCGGAACTGAACGCCTTGTATCTGAGACTTGTAGACACGTGCTTCAGTCCAGCTCTACCACCCACCGGCTCTGTGACCTAACCTCCGCAGACCTGATCCCTCATCCACAAAATGCGGAGGGTAACGTCCACCCGTCACAGGGGTTCTGAAAGAACTGAAAGTATGCTAAGTGGACGAGCCCCGAATGGTGGCCCTGATGATTACTACCGTGCTCATTACGGATGATATCCTCGGAGGCCTTCCACCACACCAGGAAGCACAGAATTCATCCATTTAATCAGTTTTTACTGAGCAGCCACCATGTGAGGCACTCCAAGGGCCGGGCCCCCGGGCAGACAGGAAGGAGCAGCTGCAGGAGCTGGTGGAGACCGGACACTGGGGTGAGACTGACAGACAGAGTGCCAGGGAGGATTCTTAAATGAGAGGCTACAGAAACTGGCCGGATGGTGGTACATTCACTGAGGAGGGAACGGTGAGGGCTTCAGTTCTGAATGGCTGAAGTGTGACAGATGCAACTGGGCCATCAAAGAGCGCTAGGCTGACGGGGCGGTAGGCTGGGGAAAGCAGCCGGCGGTGAAGACGGAGAGGTAGGGTCCCTGGCACCACCAAAGCTGGGGGTGCAGCCTAGAGGGCCTCCCTCAACAGAGGAGCGTGAGAAAATAAGGGCCCGGGCCACCCTTACAAAAGCGCCGACGTTCGGGGTGCCAGGGTGGCTCAGTGGGTTGAGCATCCGACTTCAGCTCAGGTCATGATCTCATGGTTCACAAGTTCAAGCCCTGTGTCGGGCTCTGTGCTGACAGCTCAGAGCCTGGAGCCTGCTTCGGATTCTGTGTGTGTGTGTGTCTCTCTCTCTGCCCCTCCCCCACTCGTGCTCGCTCTCTCTCTCTCTCTCTCTCTCTCTCAAAACAAAACAGAACAAAACAAAAAACACTAAAAGTGCTGACGTTCAAGTCTATGTAGTAGAGAACGGACGTTCAAACAGAAGTGGGGGTGACGGCAGAGCGATGGGGCCACAACCAGGACAGGAAGGTGTCACAGACGCTGAGGACGACTGGTGTTTCCAGTGGGGAGTGGTTGATGTGTCCAGCAGGGCTGAGGAGTCAAGGAAACTAGGACTTGAAAAGCACCCATTTGGTTTATGACAACTTTAGAGACAGCTGTTTCCGCGTGACAGAAGAGGCAGAAATCAGAGAACGGAGTGGCAGGGTGTGTTTATAAACAAGCTGACGAAGAGAGGAACACTGAAGGGACCATGGAATTGAGAGGGTCTTTAAGGTGAGGGGCTCTTAAGTTGTTTCAATGCTCATGAAAAAAAATCCAAGAGACAAGGAGAGGCTGAAAATACGAGACAGAGACAGAGAGAGACAGAGAGACAGAGAGACGAGGGAGGGAGGGGAGAGAGAAGGGAGGGCAGGGAGAGAGAAAGGAGAGAGGGAGGGAGGGGAGAGAGGGAGAGGGAGGGAGGGAAAGAGGGGATGGACAACCGTAAGGTTCTTGAACGGATGGAACGGTGCAGACTGCTATGCTCTACAGGAACCCGGGAAGGCGGGAGATGGGTTCAGGTGTGGCAGCTGTTGGTCCCATGTTGGGGGGATGCAGTGTTCCCCGGGGGGATGCAGTGCCCCTGGGGGGGGGGGCAGTGTGCCGGAGCAGCCTGCAGCCGAGCGAGGGTCCTCCCTCGCTCCGATTCCACGGCCTCACGTAGGCAACTTGAAATCAGCCATGGAAACTGATACGATACTACGAACCTGTCTTTTTTTTTCCCTGAAAGCTGGTTGTTAAATAAAATCACATTAATCCTTCCCCCTTTTTCTTTTAAAAGTTTGTTTATTCTGAGAGACAGAGACAATGCAAGTGGGGGAGGGGCAGAGAGAGCAAGAGAGACCGCGAGAGCAAAAGAGAGAGAGAGAGAGAGAGAGAGAGAGAATATCCCAAGTGGGCTTTGTGCTGACAGCCCAGAGCCCGACTTAGGGCTTGAACTCATGAAACCACAAGATCATGACCTGAGTGGAAATCAAGAGTCTGATGCTTAACCAACTGAGCCACCTAGGCGCCCCTAGTCCTTCCCCTTTTAAAGCTATTTTTAGCTTTAAATTCCAAACAAACCAAAACAGTTATGTTCTGTAAAGGTACATGGAGGCTCATTATACTTCTTTTGTGTATGTCTGAAAATTTCCCTAATGGAAAGATAATGTAATACTGGTGGTAATAAAGTGATACTGACGCAAAACAAACCCAAAGAGTTACTTCTTTATGAACCGCCTTCTTCAGAACATATGTGTAGCAATGCCACTATGAGCAACTGCTTAATAAGAAGAAAGCTAAACACCCCCCCACCACCCCACTCCAACGGGCTTTTTCTCCATATATCTTTGCCTTCCTGTCGTAACAATTCAGGTCTTGCAGCATAAAACATGCCTTTTTTGTATTTTCACACTTGCTCATAAGGCTTTCAAATGTACTTAAGTGAGTATTCTAAAAAAAGGTGAAATAAGCATATTTTCACACTTTGTTCACAATCTATTGATTCTAAACCTTTAACATTTGTCCCTAGAGATTTCAACCAAAAAAAAAAAAAAATTAAGAATAAGCATTCCTACATGAATTGGCATTTTCAAAATATTCTTGAAGAAAAAGGGAAATTTCTTTCTTTTTTTTAAATTCCAGCATAGTTAACATACAGTGTTATATTAGTTTCAGGTGTTATTTTTCTCAGCTGTCCTAGAAGGAACAGTCTGTGGAGAATAGAGACAGAGCAGGTAAGGAGGACACTTACCTCAGAACTGACTGCTTTCCACTCTGTGTTTCAGAATCACTTGCAGAGCTTTGGAAACATACATGTACTATTACCTGGTCCCACCCCAAACATCCCAAATCAGAATCTCTCGATCCTACGACCAAATACACATCGAATATGCTAAATATTCCAGATATATTACACCATGCAAAACTCCCTAGCCCCTGGGAAGTAGACGTATTATCTCCATCTTGCAGATGAGGAAACTAAGGCTCAGAAAAGCTACATAACTTTCCCAAGGACTTGGTTATGACTCAGATGGAATGAAAGTAAGGAGGAGACTCCGAAGCTTGTGTTTTTTTCTGCTTCCTAAGGTGTCTTCTCCAGAAAATATCACATTAATTTTCTCAATTTAATACAGTGACTGCCAGTAAGTAATCACTCAAATATTGACGAAAAGAATGAAAAGTGACTCCTAGGAATACTTACACTGCTCAGTTCATTCATGGTAAGCCGTCGGAGAATAAATTCAGAAATGCTCTCTGCAGTAGACATGACAAAGTTCTGAAGAAGAGTAAACACCTCATCTGTACAGGAAAAAAAGCATGCAACTGAACGACAGATGTAAGTTCCTCGGTACAAAAAAAATGCCAGATTTTCTAGTAAAAGTACATCTATGTTAAGCACGTGAGTGAATCACTAACCAAAACTGAATTCCAATAAAACAACAGTCATTAGTATTATGGGGAAATCTATAATTCACCTTAAAATTCATTTAGGAGTTTTAGTTCTGGATAAGATGGAACAGGGACACACCAGCCTCTCTCACTATAAAACCCAGACCGAATAACTGAGCAGCTATGTGGAGACTCTACAAGGTAAAAAGTAGTGGGAGGATTCAGAAAGCAGTAACACCAAACACAGTGACCTTGGTCTTCCTGCAGACTGGAACCACGTGCAGGAGCAGTCAAGAAAGCAGGCAGCCTGATGGGCTCCAGCTTTCTAATCAGAGAATGAAAAGGGGGGAACCCCAGAGGAGCAGACAATGAGTCCTTAGGAGATTCCTGAGAGAGAGGTACTCAGGAAAATGGCCCCAGAAAGTGGTCTGTGAACTGCTGGGCTCCCCCCGAGCTGCCCTGCATGGACCGGCTACTAAGCAGCATCCCAAAGACTTTTGGAACTCAACTAACAGAGAGACAGCTGCCCACGTCCCAGACTGGCCACTGGGAGGATCACATGTCAAGGTCAAGACCACACCACAAAGGATCGGAAAACAAAAGTGACAGCAGAACGAACGCGCACAGAAGATGGGACATCAGGAACTGGGGCTGAACCTGAAGCTGATTGTCGTCGACACAAGAATATCAACGTTCTCCACAGGATGTAAACAAGACCCAGAGTCTCATAACACGGTATTCAAAATCTCTAGGATACGATCCAAAACAAGAGGGCACATGAAGCATCAGGAAGTTCCTACCCCACGAGGGAAAAGACAATCTACAAAAGCCAACAAGATGATGCAGACTCTAGAATAATCTGACAAAGACTCCCAAGCGGCTAATGATAAAATGCTTCAACAATCAATCAACACACCCTCTGGAAACATATGGGAAAATAGAAAGTCTCAGCAAAGAAATATAAGATATACACAAAAACCACATAGGGATTTTGTAGTTGAAAAGTACAATTACTGTAATTTTAAAAACTCACTGGATGGGAACAATAACAGAAAGGAGATGCAAGAAAAAAGACTTTGTGAACTTGAAAACAGACCAACAAAATAAAATAAATCATATGCAATATGATAGAGTATAACCAAACTGCTGAAAGCTAAAGACAAAGAAACAACCTTGAAAGCAGAGAAAAACTGTTATTACCTACACAAAGAACACTTGGAATTACCAGAGAATTCTAATGGCAGCCAGAAGCAAATGCAGTATTTTTAAATTGCTGAAAGAAAAGACCCGTCAAACCAGAATTTTATATCCAGTAAAATATTCCTCAAAAGGTGAAATAAAGACACTCTCAGATGAAAAAAAACTAAGAATTCACTGGCAGCAAACCTGTTCCAAAAGAAATGCTAAAAGCTGTTTTTCAAACACAAAGTATATGATGCCCCAGGAAAACACGAGGCATCAGGGATGAAAGAAAAGCAAAGGAAACCACAAACATCTAGGTAAATACAATAGGCCACTCTCTTGAAATCTTTAAAATCTCTTTGATGGTTAAAAGCAAAAATTCTAACATTGTCTGGTAGTTTTCAGTAAATGCAGATAGAAGACAACTATAATACGTGGGGGAGAAAGGGGCAAAGGGAGTCCAGAAGGTGGTCAAGTTTCTACATTCATTTCAAGCAGTAAAACATTAATTCTAAACAGACTGTTAGGTATGCACACTGTAATCCCTATAGCAATCACACACAAACACACACACAAAGCTTTAGATGTTTAGTAAAAAACACAATGGGTAAATTAAAATGGAATATGAAGTAATGTTCAAACTGCCCAAAACAAGCCAAAAGAGGGAAAGACAGAAATGAAAAACGGGAATAAGCAGAACACAAAAAATAAAATGACAGACCTAAACCCAAACATATATGTAATTACATTAAATGCGAATAGTCTACACCAACTAAAAGACAGTGTCAGAATGGCTAAAAAATCATGACATATGCTGTCGGTAAGAAATTCACTTCAAATCTAAGGATGTGAATAGAATAAAAGTAAAAAAGCCAGGGAATAATACTATGCAAATTCTAATCCGAAGGAAGTAGGAGTGGTTATATCACTACCAGGCAAACGAGACTTCAGAGTAGAGGAAATAACCAGGGATAAAAAGGGATATTACATATTGAGGAAAGAGTCAACTCACCAAGAAAACACACTCTTCTAAACATGAACACATAGGCACCTAACAACAGAAGTGCAAAATACAGGACGCCAAACCCACAGAACTAGAAAGGAAAAGAGGCAAACTCAAACTCGGACCTGGGGACTCCAGCACTCCCCTCTCAGTAACAGAGGAAACAGACACATCAAGTATATAAAATTGAGATGCACAAGTCTTGGATCTGACATTTATAGGACACCCCACCCACCAACGGCAGAATACACATTTTTTCCAGGTGCGCATGGAACAGTAGCTAAGACAGACCATACCCTAGATCATAAAACAAACCGTAATGAAGTTGTAAAAACTGAAAAGTGTACAAAGTATGCTCTCTGCCTAGAATAGAGTAAAAATAACAGAAAGATAATAAGAAAATCTCCAAACGCATTTCTAAGTGATTCACGAGTAAAAGAGAGAGTCTCAAGAAAAGTTAGAAAATACTTTGCACTGAAATACAACACACCAAAAGTTTTGGCATGCAGTTAAAACAAAACTTAAAAAAAAAAAAATTATAGCATGAGAGGTCATTTTCAAAAAGATCTAAAATCTACAACCTAAACTTCCACCTTAATTTTTTTAAATAGGCAAAATAAACTAAAAGCAAGCAGACAGAAGCAAACAAAAAACAGGAAGGAAATTGGAAAAAAAAAAATCAACAGGGGCACCTGGGTGGCTCAGCTAGTTAAGCGTCCAACTCTTGGATTTTGGCTCAGGTCATGATCTCACAGTTTTTGAGTTGGAGCCCCACGTCGGGCTCTGCGCTGATAGCATGGAGCCTGTGTGGGATTCTGTCTCCTTCTCTCTGCCCCTCTCCCACTTGCTTCCACTTGATGCTTAACTGACTGAGCCACCCATGGGCCCCAAATTTAAAAAATTTTAAACACAGGGCACCTCAGTGCTCAGTCAGTTGGGTGTCCAATTCTTGATTTCAGCTCAGGTCATGATCCCAGGGTCATGAGACTGAGCCCCGCATTGGGCTCTACACTGACACTGAGGAGCCTGCTTGGGATTCTCTCTCCCTCTCTCTCTGCCTTTCCCCCACTTGCGCTTGCTCTCTCTCTCCAAAACAAATAAACAAACTTTAAATAAATGATTTAAAACACAATTCAGTCAAAGTTGCCCCAAAGAGCATACTGCCAAGCCTCAATCCCAGCAGCTCACAGTAAGTCTACCTGGGTATTTCTGACTTTACCCTTATTTCTTCACTGCCCCTGGTACTGGTAATTAATTCCCAGACTGTTTCCTCATTTATAAAATGGAAATAGCTCTTTTCTATTTTCCTCTTCCTTCATAAAAGAAATCTTTCAGGATTAAGGTCTAGTTACAGTTAACGAAGCTTGATATGGTTTACCAGTCAAATGGAAGCCAACGGCTATCAAAATCAGTATTTCCCTAGCTCTTCCTTGGTGACGTAAAGAGAGATATGCCTGAGGTACAACAGGAACACTGACATTCTGCGGGAAAGAATATAAAGCGTGTACGCATTTAGGGACACGAAGCTGGAAAGAAAGACACTTTTCACGACCTTATAAAGCTGAATGTGCACGTACCCTAGGAACCAGTACACAACGCTGGAGAGAGACACACACAGGCCCACAAGACATGGAGACACATGTTGGTGGCAGCACACATGTGACAGTCATAGCCACACTCCAACGTCCAGCACTAGGAAAGCGCATAAATAGCGGTGCCATCATACGAAAGATTACACGACGGGGAAAGTTAACGAAGTCTAACAAAGGATGTGGAGGAGGCTTAGAAACATGTGAAGTGGGAAAAGTTACAGAAGACTTCCTACGGTGAAGCGACATTTCTGTAAAGCTCAAAAGCAGGAAAACTGGACAGTACGTTGTTGAGGAATACCTACAGATGAAATAAACCCATTTTTTAAAGTGCACGGAAGTGATAAAGACAAAAGTCAAAATTAGGAGGCAAACAGAGGGGACTGGGGGGTAACAGGTAACATCGTTCTTAGCTTGGGTAGTAAGTTCACAGGTGTTTGATTATCGGGCATCGTAACTTACATATAACATCACACACTCGTGTGTGTGTCAAATACCACAGTTTTCCAAATGGTGCCTATGACCCAGTCCTGCACTTGAAAGCACTGAGCTTAGTACAGTCAACACATGTCAAAGGAACCCAAATTTATGGCCTTAGCGAGTTGAAAAGCTTATAAAAAGTTACCATTACATGCGTCCAGCACCTGATTCTGCTGCCAGTATCAAAAATATCAGAATTTGGAAACTGGCTTTAAAAGTTCACAGGCCACACGTTAAAATATAATCCCATCAGTGTTTTCCTCAGGCTTAGCCTCACAGCAGCGCTTCTCTAGGATTTTCACACAGCAAATTTCTAAAATGCCAAGTGAAACTGGTGAGAACGGATTGGGAATCAAGGCTCATCCATGAATATTCTTGTCTCTAGTGTCTGTGGTTTCCAGCTACTGTTCTGCATGTATCTTTGTTTAAGGAGAGACGAACTCAACGTTTCCACTACCACTACACTTTCCGTATGAATTATTTTCTACTTAAAAGGTACTTAGAGGGGCGCCTGGGTGGCTCAGTCGGTTAAACGGCCGACTTCAGCTCAGGTCATGATCTCGCCATCCGTGAGTTCGAGCCCCGCGTCGGGCTCTGTGCTGACAGCTCAGAGCCTGGAGCCTCTTCGGATTCTGTGTCTCCCTCTCTCTGACCCTCCCCCATTCATGCTCTCTCTCTCTGTCTCAAAAATAAATGTTAAAAAAAAAAAATTAAAAAAAAAAAAAGGTACTTAGAGGGGCACCTGGGTGGCTCAGTCAGTTCAGCATCTGACTTCGGCTCAGGTCATGATTTCACGGTTCGTGGGTTTGAGCCCTGCATTTGGCTCTGTGCTGACAGCTCAGAGCCTGGAGCCTGCTTCAGATTCTGTGTCTCCCTCTCTCTCTCTGCCCCCTGCCCCTGCCCCTGCTCGTGCTCTCTCTCTCTCTCTCTCTCTCTGAAAAATAAAGATTTAAAAAAAAAAAAAAAAAGGTACTTAGAGACCAATGCATTTGCAAACAACTCTTTATAAAATGACTACCATTCTCACGCTTTAGCTTAATCTCTGCAACATCTATCACAGTGGCCATGAGAAAGGGATCTTGCTGTAACGTATGTGAAATAGGGATCACTTTCATGGCCTGGAAATCAATGACTGAGCATAAATGGGAAAAAAAAAAAAAGACAAGCAAAGAAGATCGAGCTGTAAAATCAACAGTAACTGGCACATATGTAAAGGCTTTGTTGTCAGCTCCATGAGGGCAGGGGGCTTGTACCTTCACTGCTGGATCCCCAGTAGCACCGGGAAATAGTCGATATCTGCTGAATGCATAAAGTAATCCTCTTATTTCAAAGAGTCAGGAATGTCCTCTCGTTCCAGACACCAACAATATACCAAGCAAGACACCAACAGAAACCATTTGTCCTCACCATCTTGGGTACTGGAACCTTTCAACATGCAAGTGTGCAATAACTTCACCAGCAACTGCAGGCATCTGTCAGTTTTCAGCAAGGGCATGTAGGCATTTGTGCCCAACTTCATAAGGGATTCCAGAAGAGGATCTAAGAATATCCTTAATACATTCTGTGTTCTCCGCTTTTCACTAGATATTAAAAGACATGCCCAAATCAAGCATTTCAAAACCATGAAGAAATTCGTTTCCATCTATAACTTGCGGAACTGGTTATATAACTAATGGATTCAGTTAGACAGAATTAGTCTTCTAGATGATGCAGACACGTAGCACCTGTTAGGACTGATCTCTCCCTCCGGCCTCTTCGCTGACCTCTCCAGTCTGTGCTTTCTCAGGGAGTACAGCATTGCACTCACAAAGAAAGCACAGGGAAGAACGTTCCACACTCAACTTCAAGCACAAGTATAAAGGGAATCCTATACCCAATTCATTCGGAAATTAAAATGCTGAGACCCTGCTACAATAATTTAAAAACAAAACAAAACAAACATATGCTAGCCAAGGAAATGAGATGTTAACAAAAAATACAAAGAATTAAGGATTTATAAAAAAAAACATCATAACCAACTTTAGTACTAAAGCTTTGTCTAGAAAAGAGATTTGATGTTAATCAAATTAACTGCATATCATGCAAATACACGAGCAAGTGGAAGTTGCTTTCTGCAACAATCATAATCTGGTGAGAACTGATCTGCGCACATTTTCAAAATATAAATGAGATCGCCTTGTCTTTATTACATTAATAAAAAGTACACGTTTTACAAATGTGTTGGGTTTGACCAACCCAGTAAATTTCTTTACCCAATCATATGCGAGAATCTTAAAATCTGTTCTAATATTCTTATATAAAACCGTGATTACTGTATATAGTGTTTCTGACCTTCTCGAACAGCTGAACTTACTAACCTAAAAGCCTAATAAGGCCCATTCATATTAATTTATTGGTAATTTTAGGCATTTCTTTAGTGTACTGACAATGCTCTAGTTTCTTCTTTTAATACCCTGTGATCAACTCCATACAAATAATCATGGAAAAGTCTGAACAGGTACCATAAATTTGATTAGCCTTTTTTTTTTTTTTTTTTTTTTAGCTTGGAAACACTTACCTGTATTGAGACTTCATTCCTTCCACATCTACAGCCAACAAGACCATCATTGCAACAAGCTTGGCTTCAAACCAGTCAGGCATAAAGCAGTTTTCTCCTGCTTGAATAATAATAGTCAAGGTTTGCAAAGTGTTAACAAAATCCTTCAAAGATGAGGTTTCAAAACAAAACAGACAAATGATTATGTCTTATCAATATCAGATTATAAGAGCTGAGATGAAATGCAGGACAACACCTTACAGTATAGCTCATCGTTATACGTGTTTAAATACAAACAAACAGGGGCACCTGAGTGGCTCAGTGAGCTAAGCATCCCACTTCAGCTCAGGTCATGATCTCACAGTTTGTGTGTTCGAGCCCTGCATCGGGCTCTGTGCTGACAGCTTAGAGCCTGGAGCCTGCTTCAGATTCTGTGTCTCCCTCTCTCTCTCTCTGCCCCTCTCCTGCTCATGCTCTCTCTCTCTCTCTCTCTCTCTCTCAAAAATAAACATTAAAAAATAAATAAAACAAAACCAATGCCTTCTGCAGGACACAGATAAAGGAGCTGACCTAGGTGCTGAAGACACAATGGCTCCTGTGCTAACGGAATTTACGTTGCAGTAGAGGAGAAAAACATTCGTCAAAGAACAATGAAATGTAAAATGACAACTGTAGTGACTGGTATAAAATGTCACGAGGGAAGTGCACACTAGGAGGCTATGCTCTCCTCTTTCTGGGCAGTAAAGAGAAAGTGCCCTGAAGAACGAGTAGGCTGAGCACAAAGGCTGGGAAAGAGTACAGTAGTTGAAGGGATGCAAGGCCTTCCCAAGTTAGGAAGAGCACATCAAGGGTCCTCTGAAGCAAGCCGTGCTCCAGGAGATAGAGGGGCGCCCATGTAGCAGGGACTCACAAGTGCGAGGAGTGCCAAAGATGAGGTTGCAGAAACAGCCAGGGAAGAGACCAGAAGACTGAGCAGGCCATGCAAAGAATTCCTGTCTTGACCCTAAAGGCAAGGGAAGCCACTGGAGGTTAAAGTGAAGGCATATAAAACAAAGGGAGGAAACATCTGTAGATCCAAATTCGTAGTTTGAACAGATTTCTCCAGGCACAATGTGGGAGACAGACTGTAGGGGAAGCAAGAGGAGATTCAAGTGGATGGGTTAAGAGACAATTCTAGTACTTCAGTTGAGAGAAGAAAATTCCCTAAAATGCAACCAGGAGGAGGATGGAATAGGTATGGACACAAAGGCTCTGGAGCTTCAGACGTGCGTCTGAACCCGAGTCCTGTGCTCGTTAGCTGTGGGACCCTGGAATAACTAACTGCTCATCCTCTCAGAAAACTTAGGTCTATGCTGAAACTAACCTAACACTGTGTGTCAACTACACTTTAAAAAAAAAAAGTTTAGATCACTTTCTATGAAATCAAGCTAACAAATAAGACTTTCCTTGGGTTTATTATAAAAATACATGCAAAGTTTCTAGAATAAGTTTTGGAAGAGAGAACATGGTTAACAGATAAAATGAGTATTTCCCATCTCTGAAAGCCAGTTAAATTAAAATAAGGCATGAAGAGAAGATTTCTTCTTTATTCGTGGTGTAAAAGTGTATCACACTTTTCACCTCAATTTCCAAGAAAATTTTTGGCAAGAGATCTAGTTTTCCAGCCCAGGAGTTTAAATACTTAAACCATTTTCTTAAACACTCTAATATATTTTGGGGATAATTTATTTTGACACAAATTTATTGGAATAGTACAGAAGATGGACAACGGTAAAAACATGCTTGCATGTAGGAGAACTCAGTTAAAAAATACAACAAAAGGAAAAACTTTGTTAGATATTTTAAAAAATCTTATAAATGGCACTTAGTTGCCGTCAATAAAAAATCTGCTCATATTTATTTAAAAAAATCCCAATGTTGGTGCTATCTAGAAAAATTAAGTAAGCCACATTTATCAGTGTAAAGATGAGTTATTCAAACTTATTCTCTGCAACATTTTTTCTCATTAATGCTTTACATCCCACATTTACACTGAAAATTCATTTATAAACACAGACTAAGATGAAATCAAATGCCAATATGCTCTTCAGTTCCCTCTATGCTTTTTGTTTTTTTGTTTTTTTTTAGTTCCCTCTATTTTGAAGAACATTTATATAATCAGATACCCTTGACCTCACAGGAGGCGGAAGGGGTGGGGGTGCTATTTAAGAAGGAAACCTTTCCAAGTTGCAGTGGCCCTTAAGCATCTTCTCCACTTACACAGCATGTGAGCAGGAAGCCTTTGGATGTAAATACGACACGTTTTGGTATGAACAGCACATGCTGGGTCCTCAAAGTGGCTACCCTGACAGTTCTCACTTCCTCCGGCAAAATACCAAGAGCACAGTTCTAGAAGCACAGATCCTGTCTGAAATCTTGAGCAATTTTTCACCTTGGATATGGAAAGGGAAGGTTGTAAATGAGAAGTTTAGTGGATATTTAATGCCTTCTGCTGTCAAGGAACGCCACAGTACGAGGCCAGTAATAACTGGGCGCCTTACTCCTCCAGAGGAAGGCACACCTTTGCAGGGAATTTTGCGGCAGGTTGCTTCCTGAGTACTTTGTCACCATACTAAGCAAATCCATGCTTCAGTGCAGTGGGTCTCAAACTTCAAAATAACTGGAGACTTTATTAATACAGAGGGTGAGCTCCTACCCAGAGACTGATTCAACAGGTTTGGGATAGAGCTGGAGAATTTGTATTTCGAAACAGTTTCCAGGTGATGTTGGCATGGCTGATCTGGAAACCGTACTCTGCAAACAACTGGCAGAGAATTCCTATTTATGCTCCGTTTTCTCTCCCTGGAGGTAGAAAAGTGGAGGCAACAGTGGTTTTAAGGAAACAAAAGAATCGCTGGCTATTATTAATCACCTTAATGCAACTTAGCCCTGAATCACCAGTCAAACCTTGCCACCGTGAATTTTAAAAACGGAGTGCAATTCTAGAAAATGCAAACTAATCCGATGTCTTGAGAGCACATCAGGGCTCGTCTGTGCTTGGAGGAGAAAGAGGTAGAAGCAGGAGGTAAGAATTATAAAGGGGTGCGAAAACACTTTTGAGCCTGACAGTTATGTTCGTCACACCTTGCTATGCTGGTGGTTTCATATATACATAGGTCAAAACCCATCACACCGTACAGCTTACGTATGAGCAGTTTAACATACATCAATTATACCTCAAAGCTATTTTTATCATTTGTTGTACAACTGCAATATACTACTTTGGGGTTATTCCATAGCTCTACATTTCTTAGTTACATTTCAAGTAGGCACATTAACCTCAAAATCTTCACCTATCAAATATCCTTTCTTTTTTTTATTATTTTTTTATTTATTTTTTATTTTTTTTATATATGAAATTTATTGTCAAATGGGTTTCCATACAACACCCAGTGCTCATCCCAAAAGGTGCCCTCCTCAATACCCATCACCCACCCTCTCCTCCCTCCCACCCCCCATCAACCCTCAGTTTGCTCTCAGTTCTCAACAGTCTCTTATGCTTTGGCTCTCTCCCACTCTAACCTCTCTTTTTTTTTTTTTCCTTCCCCTCCCCCATGGGTTCCTGTTGAGTTTCTCAGGATCCACATAAGAGTGAAACCATATGGTATCTGTCTTTCTCTGTATGGCTTATTTCACTTAGCATCAAACTCTCCAGTTCCATCCACGTTGCTACAAAAGGCCATATTTCATTTTTTCTCATTGCCACGTAGTATTCCATAGTGTATATAAACCACAATTTCTTTATCCATTCATCAGTTGATGGACATTTAGGCTCTTTCCATAATTTGGCTATTGTTGAGAGTGCTGCTATGAACATTGGGGTACAAGTGCCCCTATGCATCAGTACTCCTGTGTCCCTTGGATAAATTCCTAGCAGTGCTATTGCTGGGTCATAGGGTAGGTCTATTTTTAATTTTCTGAGGAACCTCCACACTGCTTTCCAGAGCGGCTGCACCAATTTGCATTCCCACCAACAGTGCAAGAGGGTTCCCGTTTCTCCACATCCTCTCCAGCATCTAGAGTCTCCTGATTTGTTCATTTTGGCCACTCTGACTGGCGTGAGGTGATATCTGAGTGTGGTTTTGATTTGTATTTCCCTGATAAGGAGCGACGCTGAACATCTTTTCATGTGCCTGTTGGCCATCCGGATGTCTTCTTTAGAGAAGTGTCTATTCATGTTTTCTGCCCATTTCTTCACTGGGTTATTTGCTTTTCGGGTGTGGAGTTTGGTGAGCTCTTTATAGATTTTGGATACTAGCCCTTTGTCCGATATGTCATTTGCAAATATCTTTTCCCATTCCGTTGGTTGCCTTTTTGTTTTGTTGGTTGTTTCCTTTGCTGTGCAGAAGCTTTTTATCTTCATAAGGTCCCAGTAATTCACTTTTGCTTTTAATTCCCTTGCCTTTGGGGATGTGTCGAGTAAGAGATTGCTACGGCTGAGGTCAGAGAGGTCTTTTCCTGCTTTCTCCTCTAGGGTTTTGATGGTTTCCTGTCTCACATTCAGGTCCTTTATCCATTTTGAGTTTATTTTTGTGAATGGTGTGAGAAAGTGGTCTAGTTTCAACCTTCTGCATGTTGCTGTCCAGTTCTCCCAGCACCATTTGTTAAAGAGACTGTCTTTTTTCCATTGGATGTTCTTTCCTGCTTTGTCAAAGATGAGTTGGCCATACGTTTGTGGGTCTAGTTCTGGGGTTTCTATTCTATTCCATTGGTCTATGTGTCTGTTTTTGTGCCAATACCATGCTGTCTTGATGATGACAGCTTTGTAGTAGAGGCTAAAGTCTGGGATTGTGATGCCTCCTGCTTTGGTCTTCTTCTTCAAAATTACTTTGGCTATTCGGGGCCTTTTGTGGTTCCATATGAATTTTAGGATTGCTTGTTCTAGTTTCGAGAAGAATGCTGGTGCAATTTTGATTGGGATTGCATTGAATGTGTAGATAGCTTTGGGTAGTATTGACATTTTGACAATATTTATTCTTCCAATCCATGAGCAGGGAATGTCTTTCCATTTCTTTAAATCTTCTTCAATTACCTTCATAAGCTTTCGATAGTTTTCAGCATACAGATCCTTTACATCTTTGGTTAGATTTATTCCTAGGTATTTTATGCTTCTTGGTGCAATTGTGAATGGGATCAGTTTCCTTATTTGTCTTTCTGTTACTTCATTGTTAGTGTATAAGAATGCAACTGATTTCTGTACATTGATTTTGTATCCTGCGACTTTGCTGAATTCATGTATCAGTTCTAGCAGACTTTTGGTGGAGTCTGTCGGATTTTCCATGTATAATATCATGTCATCTGCAAAAAGCGAAAGCTTGACTTCATCTTTGCCAATTTTGATGCCTTTGATTTCCTTTTGTTGTCTGATTGCTGATGCTAGAACTTCCAGCACTATGTTAAACAACAGCGGTGAGAGTGGGCATCCCTGTCGTGTTCCTGATCTCAGGGAAAAAGTTCTCAGTTTTTCCCCGTTGAGGATGATGTTAGCTGTGGGCTTTTCATAAATGGCTTTTATGATCTTTAAGTATGTTCCTTCTATCCCAACTTTCTCAAGGGTTTTTATTAAGAAAGGGTGCTGGATTTTGTCAAAGGCCTTTTCTGCATCGATTGACAGGATCATATGGTTTTTCTCTTTTTTTTTGTTAATGTGATGTATCACGTTGATTGATTTGCGAATGTTGAACCAGCCCTGCATCCCAGGAATGAATCCCACTTGATCATGGTGAACAATTCTTTTTATATGCCGTTGAATTCGATTTGCTAGTATCTTATTGAGAATTTTGGCATCCGTATTCATCAGGGATATTGGCCTGTAGTTCTCTTTTTTTACTGGGTCTCTGTCTGGTTTAGGAATCAAAGTAATAGTGGCTTCATAGAATGAGTCTGGAAGTTTTCCTTCCCTTTCTATTTCTTGGAATAGCTTGAGAAGGATAGGTATTATCTCTGCTTTAAACATCTGGTAGAACTCCCCTGGGAAGCCATCTGGTCCTGGACTCTTATTTGTTGGGAGATTTTTGATAACCGATTCAATTTCTTCGCTGGTGATGGGTCTGTTCAAGCTTTCTATTTCCTCCTGATTGAGTTTTGGAAGAGTGTGGGTGTTCAGGAATTTGTCCATTTCTTCCAGGTTGTCCAATTTGTTGGCATATAATTTTTCATAGTATTCCCTGATAATTGTTTGTATCTCTGAGGGATTGGTTGTAATCATTCCATTTTCATTCATGATTTTATCTATTTGGGTCATCTCCCTTTTCTTTTTGAGAAGCCTGGCTAGAGGTTTGTCAATTTTGTTTATTTTTTCAAAAAACCAACTCTTGGTTTCGTTGATCTGCTCTACAGTTTTTTTAGATTCTATATTGTTTATTTCTGCTCTGATCTTTATTATTTCTCTTCTTCTGCTTGGTTTAGGCTGCCTTTGCTGTTCTGCTTCTATTTCCTTTAGGTGTGCTGTTAGATTTTGTATTTGGGATTTTTCTTGTTTCTTGAGATAGGCCTGGATTGCAATGTATTTTCCTCTCAGGACTGCCTTTGCTGCGTCCCAAAGCGTTTGGATTGTTGTATTTTCATTTTCGTTTGTTTCCATATATTTTTTAATTTCTTCTCGAATTGCCTGGTTGACCCACTCATTCGTTAGTAGGGTGTTCTTTAACCTCCATGCTTTGGGAGGTTTTCCAGACTTTTTTCTGTGGTTGATTTCAAGCTTCATAGCATTGTGGTCTGAAAGCATGCATGGTATGATTTCAATTCTTGTAAACTTATGAAGGGCTGTTTTGTGACCCAGTATATGATCTATCTTGGAGAATGTTCCATGTGCACTCGAGAAGAAAGTATATTCTGTTGCTTTGGGATGCAGAGTTCTAAATAGATCTGTCAAGTCCATCTGATCCAATGTCTCATTCAGGGCCCTTGTTTCTTTATTGACCGTGTGTCTAGATGATCTATCCATTTCTGTAAGTGGGGTGTTAAAGTCCCCTGCAATTACCACATTCTTATCAATAAGGTTGCTTGTGTTTATGAGTAATTGTTTTATATATTTGGGCGCTCCAGTATTCGGCGCATAGACATTTATAATTGTTAGCTCTTCCTGATGGATAGACCCTGTCACTATTATATAATGTCCTTCTTCATCTCTTGTTACAGCCTTTAATTTAAAGTCTAGTTTGTCTGATATAAGTATGGCTACTCCAGCTTTCTTTTGGCTTCCAGTAGCATGATAAATAGTTCTCCATCCCCTCACTCTCAATCTAAAGGTGTCCTCAGGTCTAAAATGAGTCTCTTGTAGACAGCAAATAGATGGGTCTTGTTTTTTTATCCATTCTGATACCCTATGTCTTTTGGTTGGCGCATTTAATCCATTTACATTCAGTGTTATTATAGAAAGATATGGGTTTAGAGCCATTGTGATATCTGTATGTTTTATGCTTGTAGTGACGTCTCTGGTACTTTGTCTCACAGGGTCCCCCTTAGGATCTCTTGTAGGGCTGGTTTAGTGGTGACAAATTCCTTCAGTTTTTGTTTGTTTGGGAAGACCTTTATCTCTCCTTCTATTCTAAATGACAGGCTTGCTGGATAAAGGATTCTCGGCTGCATATTTTTTCTGTCTAGCACACTGAAAATCTCGTGCCAACTCTTTCTGGCCTGCCAAGTTTCAAAAGAGAGATCAGTCACGAGTCTTATAGGTCTCCCTTTATATGTGAGGGCACGTTTACCCCTTGCTGCTTTCAGAATTTTCTCTTTATCCTTGTATTTTGCCAGTTTCACTATGATATGTCGTGCAGAAGATCGATTCAAGTTACGTCTGAAGGGAGTTCTCTGTGCCTCTTGGATTTCAATGCCTTTTTCCTTCCCCAGTTCAGGGAAGTTCTCAGCTATTATTTCTTCAAGTACCCCTTCAGCACCTTTCCCTCTCTCTTCCTCCTCTGGGATACCAATTATGCGTATATTATTTCTTTTTAGTGTATCATTTAGTTCTCTAATTTTCCCCTCATACTCCTGGATTTTTTTATCTCTCTTTTTCTCAGCCTCCTCTTTTTCCATAACTTTATCTTCTAGTTCACCTATTCTCTCCTCTGCCTCTTCAATCCGAGCTGTCGTGGTTTCCATTTTGTTATGCATTTCATTTAAAGCGTTTTTCAGCTCCTCGTGACTGTTCCTTAGTCCCTTGATCTCTGTAGCAAGAGATTCTCTGCTGTCAGCTATACTGTTTTCAAGCCCAGCGATTAATTTTATGACTATTATTCTAAATTCACTTTCTGTTATATTATTTAAATCCTTTTTGATCAGCTCATTAGCTGTTGTTATTTCCTGGAGATTCTTCTGAGGGGAATTCTTCCGCTTGGTCATTTTGGATAGTCCCTGGCGTGGTGAGGACCTGCAGGGCACTTCCCCTGTGCTGCGGTGTATAACTGGAGTTGGTGGGCGGAGCCGCAGTCAGACCTGATGTCTGCCCCCAGCCCACCGCTGGGGCCACAGTCAGACTGGTGCGTGCCTTCTCTTCCCCTCTCCTAGGGGCGGGATTCACTGTGGGGTGGGGTGGCCTGTCTGGGCTACTTGCACACTGCCAGGCTTGTGATGCTGGGGATCTGGCGTCTTAGCTGGGGTGGGTAGGCAAGGTGCACAGGGGCAGGAGGGGCAGGCTTAGCTTGCTTCTCCTTAGGTGATCCACTTCAGGAGGGGCCCTGTGGCAGCAGCAGGGAGTCAGATCCGCTGCCGGAGGTTTGGCTCCGCAGAAGCGCAGAGTTGTTTGCGCGGAGCGAGCAAGTTCCCTGGCAGGAACTGGTTCTCTTTGCGATTTTGGCTGGGGGATGGGCGGGGAAGATGGCGCTGGCGAGCGCCTTTGTTCCCCACCAAACTGAGCTCTGTGGTCCGGGGGCTCAGCAGCTTTCCTTCCCTTTGTCCTCCAGCCTTCCCGCTTTCTGCGCAGAGCTGTTAACTTATGACCTCCCAGCCGCTAAGTCGCGCTTGCTGTCGGAACACAGTCCGTCAGGCCCCTCCGCTTTTTGCAAGCCAGACTTGGGGGCTCTGCTTGGCCTGTGAGCCGCCCCTCCGCCCCGGCTCCCTCCCGCCAGTCCGTGGAGCGCGCACCGCCTCGCCGCCCTTCCTACCCTCTTCCGTGGGCCTCTCGTCTGCGCTTGGCTCCGGCGACTCCGTTCTGCTAATCCTCTGGTGGTTTTCTGGGTTATTTAGGCAGGTGTAGGTGGAATCTAAGTGATCAGCAGGACGCGCGGTGAGCCCAGCGTCCTCCTACGCCGCCATCTTCCCTCCAAAGCTTCTCAAATATCCTTTCTGAGGACCGCTTGATTTCAGTATAAATTTCTTCAAATGTATTTCACATTCTGGTTAATCTTAGCACATCCAAGTTCTGACAAACCTTTGGTGCTATTTCCAAACTGTTGCACTTTCTGTAATTTCTGAAAGTTCTTTAACATTTTTGTTTGTTTGTAGGTGATGCTGGTTCTGTGTGGTTTTTGTTGTTGCTCTGTCCTATTGTCTTAGGTATCGTGTGAACAACACAGCGTGTATGCGTGTGTGTGTGTGTGTGTGTGTGTGTGTGTGTGTGTGTGTACCTCATATCCATCCTTACCTCTTACCATTCTTTCTTGAGCTCCGTGTCATAAATACACAGATGAAAGATACACAGATATACAAATACACAGATGGATAGTGGCATGCCTACTTTCTGCTCCCCGGACGCAAGTTCATCCAAGCCTTGTGGGATGCTCCTTCCCTCTTTTCACCTTAATTTCTATTCACACGTCAGACGTCGCTCACCTGGTGACGTCCCGCTACCTCTGCTGTTCTACCTGTTCTAAACAGACAACTGCTCGTACAGTCTCCCCATCCCAGTGCTTATGGCTTTCAAGGCACTGTGCTAGGATTATCTGCTTACTTATCAACTTCCTTGCTAGATGATGCTCCTTCTGAGGGCAAGGGATACAGCTTTTATCTCTGTAATTCCGATACCTGGCACTTAGAAAACACGTGATATGTGCTTGCTGAATCAATAGCATGAAAGCTACCTGTACTAACTATATACCAAAAGCCAAAGAAAAAGCTACTTTAGATGTAGAACCTGACTGAAAATAGTGTTTTGGCCAATGAGTCTTTATATAAAAACGAATGTGAATATTATATGTATCTTACGTTCAGAAACTCAAGATAAATATCGTTTGCTTTGGAATTTATTCATTTGGTCTCAGAATTGCCCAGTAGCTGTCAATTAAACTTCATAAAGGCACTTAGCCAAGGGCATTAAAAATCAAACAAACAAAAATATTAAAACAAACACAAATGCTTCCTTTGTACTTGAAATCAAGTTTTAATTTTTTTAAAAACTTAAAATAGCATGTTATATATTAAATAGTATATTTTAAGTTCTAGAAATATTAAAGAAATTCTAAAAATAGCGTTTCATCCGATTTTGAGTATCTAATCAGATCTGACACTGTTATATACTCTAAATTATAAAACAAGTTCTATAGATATTTCAGGGAGCTTAACGTGTGTTTACTCTAGTAGGAACTAAAATTTATTTACTTTTGTAGGCCTAACAAAAGAATCCTCCAAGTAACAGCACAGAATTATTAGACATAGAATAAAATACATAAGAGAAATATTCTACAAAGGAAGAAGAGATGAACTCACATATTTTGGAAGGATAATTATCTGATCGTTTAAAACCTATTCCATGATCAGAGAAATCAGTACATGAACACAACTCAGTCTGAGACAACGCTAGGAAATTTAAGACACATTAAATTCAAAGATGTAATTTACCCAAATTATCCCTAACGACCTTAATGAAGCAGCATTAGAAATGTAAGAAGAATCCTAATTAATGAATCTGCTAATAGTTCTTCCCTTTATGTAGTCTTACACATTTCCCCAAAGAAGTTGGAAAATTGATATCGGCTAAGTATCTGGTAAAAAGAAAAAAACTAACAAAACCACCCTTTCAAACATAACTTTTCTCTAAAACTACTTTTCAAAATCAGTTCATATTACATGTGATGTTTTGAAAACAAACACATAAAAGCTACCCATATTTATCTACAAATATTTCCACTTACAGAGGCTCTAAAAACACATAGGCGGTATGGAGCCTGTGAAGATTCAGTAATTATAGAATAAATTTGTGTCCAATTCCTACTTTGGCAACCTACTAGTTTCTTAAAACATACAAAAATAGTTTGAAAACCTCAAGTCCTAGAACAGATAAAGTACAAGTAGGAAACGTATTTTTACATTCCATTATTCACATCTGGCTGAAAATAGGAGTTGGATACCAGTAAATCACGCATTTCTTCGTTAAGCGTGTATCTTGATCTGAAAAACTAGTTAAAAGTCCTTTGAAGACAATTTGGTGATACCAATCCATATAAATGATTTCAGACTTACTTTCCAAAGCAGGTGACTTCATATACTCTTGAACTAGGTTCTTCACGTAAGCATTTAGAGAGGACGTCTCAGGAAGTCCAACGCAACTACAATCTGAGGCTCTCCTGAAACAGTTTTCATTAACACGCAACCAATCACAGAGCTAGGAAGAAAAAATAGTTTTTATTTTAAAAACCTACCTGAACAAAGGGTTTCTAATTGCCCTAAGCCAATTTTCTTTCTTCCACAATAAACTGAATTGAAATAACTGAACACAACAAAGTAATAAAATATTTAGTCATGATGGAGTTCTACAGATAATAGTGCAGATAGAAAAAAAATGTGTATATGTATATATATGTAGGTATCTGTGTATATACACATGTGGGTGTTTCAACCTCCCTCAGAGAGTGCGTAAACTTCATTAACAGGCAAGAATTTTTAAAGAACGGCAGCACCTGGGTGGCTCGGTGCATTAAGCGTGCAACTCTTGATCTTGGCTCGGGTCATGATCTCACGGCTTTTAAGATGGAGCCTCGCATAGGGCTCTACACTGACACCATGGAGCCTACTTGGGATTCATTCTCATTTTCTCTCTCTCTCTCTCTCTCTCTCTCTCTCTCTGCCTCTCCCTCTCCCTCTCCCTCTGCCCCTCCCACGCTCACAGGCCAACAGGCATGCCCACACTCTCTCCCAAAACAAACAAACTTAAAAAAAATTTTTTTTAAGTACCTAATATATAGTACACATTTTGATAGGGTCTTCTAAAGAACATCTCTGTGAAAAGTGACACATTACATAAAACAAATTACAACCTTAAAATTCATTCCAACTTCACATACAAAAATAAAGATATGTTTGAGAGAATGCAGAATGTATTAAGTTGTAATTAAAGTTCCCACCTTCCTGACAAGGCTACTTTCTATCATACGCACCTTTTGAAATGTATGAATTAAAAAGAGAAATACTAGTCCTTTCCCATTACATCTTTTGGAAGATGTACAAAACTACAAGTCACAGAATTCAACTTTGATCACGCATAATTGTGAATTCTGTTTTGAAATCTAATTATGTTCTAGGTTTTCCTTTTACAGCACATCTCTTACTGTACACATTCAACATACGAATTTTTTTTTAATTTTTTTTCTTAACGTTTATTTATTTTTGAGACAGAGAGAGACAGAGCATGAACAGGGGAGGGGCAGAGAGAGAGGGAGACACAGAATCTGAAACGGGCTCCAGGCTCTGAGCTGTCAGCAGAGAGCCCGATGCGGGGCCCAAACTCGCGGACCATGAGATCGTGACCTGAGCCAAAGTCGGACGCTTAACTGACTGAACCAACCAGGTGCCCCACAACATACGAATTTAAATACGAAGTCAATCATTATGAAATAAGTCTTTCTAAAAAATAAGAATTTTCTCGGTATTAAGGTCATCCAAAATTACATGCAAGGAGACCGTGATGCATCACCTGACCAAAGACAAACTTCATGAATGAATGAATCAGTCAAGACTAAAACCAACATCCCATAGGTGCCAATGAATGAGCAGTTCAGAAACACCAATGTGTAGGTCTTTATTATCAAGTCAGAGAACTGTAAAATCTGACAGGGAGGCCAACAAGGATACTGATCTCTCAACAGAATATACTTTTTCTTTATATTCCTCTCACACTGGTCAGGCTACGTTTCTTAATTACTGTTGTAAAACGTGTGAGGTTTTCCAAATCTTGCATTTCCCACAAGCGGCATCCTACTATGACAAAATAACCGACAGACAAGTAAACTCAAATTCATATCTGCTTCTTCCTTCCATCAAATCTGTCACAAGACTCAGAATGTTGTCTTCTTCAAAGAGTTTTCATGTCAGAATTATGATTTAAAATGGCATCTACTGGGGCACCTGGGTGGCGCAGTCGGTTAAGCGTCCGACTTCAGCCAGGTCACGATCTTGCGGTCCGTGAGTTCGAGCCCCGCGTCGGGCTCTGGGCTGATGGCTCAGAGCCTGGAGCCTGTTTCCGATTCTGAGTCTCCCTCTCTCTCTCTGCCCCTCTCCCGTTCATGCTCTGTCTCTCTCTGTCCCAAAAATAAATAAACGTTGAAAAAAAAAAAAAAAACTAAAATGGCATCTACCTAGCAGTCTCTGGGAGACAGGTTCCCTTGATTTCCCATTAAAATACAAGTCTCAAACGTTTATTTGGATACTGTCAAGGAAACGAGAAGATGCCACAGACTGGGAGGAAACTATTTGCAAGAGACACATTTCTGGTAAAGGATTGGTATCCAAAATACACAAAGAACTTACCGTTACGAAAACAAATAACCCAATTTTTACAAATAGGCAGAGATCTGAACAAACGCCTCATCAAAGAAGATACACAAAGAGCAAACAGCATATGAAAAGACGTTCAGCATCACATCACTAGAGAACTGCAAATTAAAAAACAAGATACCACCACACGCCTCACAGAATGGCTTACGTTCAAACCACTGACAACACCAAACGCCGATAAGGATGTGGGGCAACAGAAGTCTCCTTCGCCGCTCGTGGGAATGCAAAATGGTACAGCCACTTTGGAAGACAATTTGGGCTCTCCTTAAAAAACTGAAGCTTCTCTTAACATAATCCACAACAACTGAAATCCACAGCACTCAAATGAGTTAAAACGTTATGTCCATATAAAAACCTGTATGTTAAGGTTTAGAGCAGCTTTATTCATAATTGCCAGAATTTAAAAACAACCGAGGTGTCTTTCGGGAGGTGAATGAATGAATGAGCAGTGGCATATCAGACAATGGAATGTTATTCAGTGATAGGAAGATGTGAGCTATCAAGCCATGAAAAGACATGCATATTTCTTAGTGAAAGACGCTAATCGGAAAAGGCTTCACAGCATAGGATTCCAGTTAGAGGACATTCCGGAAAAGGCAGAACGATGGATGCAGAGAAAGTATCGGTGGTTGCCCAGGGTTTGGGGCTGGGGGGAGAGAAGAAAGGGACAAGTAGGTGGAGCACAGGGGATTTTTAGGGCAGTGAGACTCATCAGTGTGATAGGGTAATGGTATTTGTGTCATTACACACTTACCAAAGTCCATGAAATATACAAAACAAAGAGTGAACCCCAATGTAAACTATGGACATTAGTTAATAATCATGCATCAATACTGGCTCATCAATTATAACAAATATATCCCATTAACGCAAGATGTTAATAATAGAGAGGGAGGAGGAGGGGACTGGTGAGGAGGTGTGGGGACCTCTCTGCCCCTTCTGTTCAGTTTCTCTGTGAACCTAATACTGCCCTTGAATTTTAAAAATTACTTAGGTTGAGCTATAGGGAAATGCCATTTCCACAGGTTAAAACTGACCGAGTATCAATGATTTTACATGATTCAACATAATAGAGATTGCTACTGCGATGAGGACACTGCCCCATATGCACTACAGCCAGAACCAAGCTAAGGTACGTATATACATATTTGCTTCTATTTTCAAACAGAAAGAATTAAAGTTTGGGTTCAGATAAACCACCAGCCTGTAAGCTTTGTGAGGACAGCGGCCATGTGTATCTTGCTGGCCACGAATTTCCAAAACTTAGCACGGAGTCCACTGTGTGCAAAGTGTGCGCACGATAGTCTTCAGTAAACCAAGCTATTAAGGGATAAGCAAACAGACCAAAAGAAAGTTAAAAAGAAGGAAAAAGATGAAGACATAGGAATGACTCAGAGAATGGAGAAAATAAGTGCAACTAATTAAGAAATCGAAGGGGGGCTCCTTGCCGACAAATAAAACAAGCATCCGGCTGGTCAGAGGGGAAAGGACAAAAATGGTAGAGCATGTCAGACTTAGTGTGGATCAAGCAAAGTCTGAAACATTTTCATACGCATTTTCTCACTGAAACCTCGCCACTCATACCGTGTCCCAAGATAAATTTCAGATGGATTCACCACAATTTACAAACTGTACACGTCAATGCCATGAAGGGACCTCATTTGAATGCTTGAACAAAGCTGAATATTTGAACAAACAAAAAGCAAAGTACAAACACACTTACTGGGCATCTGGAGAAATTTAAACACTGAATATTTGAAATCAAGAAATTATCATGAACATTTTTAGGTATGATAAGAGCCTATTTCAGCCCTTTTTAAAAAAATGTTTTTAATGATTTATTCATTTTTTGAGAGAGAGAGAGAGAGAGAGAGAAACAGGGTGTGAGTCAAGTAGGGACAGAGAGAGAGGGAAACACAGAATCCAAAGCAGGATCCAGGTTCTCAGCTGTCAGCACAGAGCCTGACACGGGGCTCGAACCCATGAACCACGACATCATGACCTGAGCCAAAGCTGGATGCTTAACCGACTGAGCCATCGAGGTGCCCCTATTTAGCCCCTTTTAAAGTCTTTATCTTTTAGCAGCACATACTTCTAGATGAAATGAGAAGATCTGACACAGAAGTCCAACAAAAAGAACTGATTCAATAAATTCTAAAAGATTTAATCACCTGAAATTTTAAATATCACATGGTGGAAGATTATTTAGCAACATGTTAAAATGCTCAAATGTACGTGAAGATGAAAAATAAAATTCGGAACAGCATAATTGTAACTTTGTTTAGAAAATCACACATATTAATATTTATTTTATCTTATTTTATTTTTAAGTAGGCTCCATGCCCAGCATGGGACCCAGCGCGAGGGCTGGAACTCACAACACTGGGATCAAGTCGGACGCTTAACCGACTGAACCACTCAGGCGCCCCTACTATGTTATTATATGTATATGAGGTGAGAAAGCAAGACTGAGAATACATATACTGAAAACATTAATAATTAAGGCAAAAATTATGGATTTAATTTGGTTGCAGGCATTACAGGTTATTTTTATTTTCTTTATATGCTTCTGTATTTTTCAGATTCCACCTAATGAGATGCAGTGTTATCAAGAAAATACGATGAAATTCTAATTTTTAAAGGCCCTGATTTTCTCCTCCTTCTTCATTCCATTACCCTACTCTATGCCCTCATGATTTCACACCTAAATTATTTTAGCATGGCTCAAGTTGATTTCTCTTGTTTCTGAGCATACACAGACAAACTTGCTTTCTAAAATAAATTAATCACATCCCTGCCCTCGGTAATCTCAGTAATCAGTAATTGGGAGAAATATAAATCTTTTTTTAAAAAGCTCCCTGTCCTCAAAACCTGTAGAACTGTATAAGATTAGAATTCAACCAGCTAGACCCATCATATGAGCTGACGTGAGTAGTGTGGATGGAGTCCCATGGTTTCAGCCAAAACAAAGAGGAGGAAGCAGACCAATGAAGACCGCACGGACAAAAGGAGCACCGCGAGGCCACAGTGGCACCCCGAGGCTGCCAAGGCTGTCGCAGGTGAGGCAGTACTAGTTAAGGGTCTCCACAAGAGCAAGGGTGGCAGAAAAGGAAAGGCACTGAGGATTTCATGGTGGGTTCGATGCATAAAGTCAGGAAGAATCAGGAATTACCAAAATGCGAGACTTGGGCAAATGGGTAGGTGGAACTGCCATTAACGAACAGAACAAAAAGCAAAAGAGGAGGTCTGTGTTCCTGTTTTTGAGTTATCGTGACTCCCGATACATCTCATCCGGACTCAAGATCTGCCCACGAGCCCTACCTTCTCTTCTAAGTAAGTCTGTCTCTATCCCCAACATTCTCCTGTCTCCCCATAAGAATCCTAGCTGCACTGTTAGGTCCATTCAAAGCAAACAGACAATATTTTAAAAGCTCTGTTGGTAGGGGCGCCTGGGTGGCTCAGTCAATTGAGCAACCGATTTCAGCTCAGGTCATGATCTCACAGTCCGTGGGTTTGGGCCCCACGCCAGGCTCTGTGCTGATAGCTCAGAGCCTGGAACCTGCTTCAGATTCTGTGTCTCCTTCTCTCTCTACCCTGCCCCACTCGGACTCTATCTCTCTCAAAAAAAAAAAAAAAAAACATTAAAAAAAAGAAAAAGAAAACCTCTATTGGTAGATAACAAAGCCATCACTGTATGTTACATAAGAGACTAGTAGTGAATCAGAATAAAATTTTTATAACATTTCAAAGACCTTATCATTAAATTATTTTCAATCTCACCTCTGTCCACAATGAGGTTCCTCGTCCTAAGGACTCCTCTTGTCTCAGACACATGAGAAAAGTTGAAATATCAGAGAGTGACACCTTCTCCTATAAGATGGTGGGGGGTCGGGGAGAAGGTGTCAGGGCAGTTAAAAAAAAAAAATCACTCATTTAAAAATTTTTAAGCAAATAAAATGAAATCACTGTAAAAGCAAAGCATACTATTTAAAGTAGAATATTACTGGCTAAATCAAAAGAAAGCTATTTTTTTAAAAAGAAAATACTCAACCTTAGAAATGAAGATACTGACTACAAACGTTACATCATTACTTAAAGTCAATGATTATTTTATACATCTATTTTCCTTACAGTCAAGGCTACTACCCTAAAGATGGTCACAGTCTAAAAGCAAAACAAAAACATTCTATAAGAAATGACTTAAGTCGAAAAGCGATGCTTCCTTTTCTAAGCCCTGCTTTATGAAACGACACCCTGCCTCATGAAAACCACCTAAGTCTTTTCATTCTCTTAAGACTGTACATCTTGAGGGGCGCCTGGGTGGCGCAGTCGGTTGAGCGTCCGACTTCAGCCAGGTCACGATCTCGCGGTCCGTGAGTTCGAGCCCCGCGTCGAGCTCTGGGCTGATGGCTCAGAGCCTGGAGCCTGTTTCCGATTCTGTGTCTCCCTCTCTCTCTGCCCCTCCCCCGTTCATGCTCTGTCTCTGTCCCAAAAATAAATAAACGTTGAAAAAAAAAATTTAAAAAAAGACTGTACATCTTGAATTAAGATACCTTGCTCTAGGCCAGGAGTCAGCAAAACCACTCGCAGCTGTTTTGTAAATAAAGTTTTAGTGGTACAGAGTCCCTTTATCTATAAACTGTCTATGGCTGCTTTTAAGTTGTAACAGATACACACAGCACCTTAAAAAAATGGGACTTTTTCTGGCCCTTCACGGGAAAAGTTTGCTAACCCTTATTTTTAGCAATCGTAGTGGTGTGGCTCTGTAAAAAACAAAGATACTCTACATTCCTTGAAGGTGGATTTACAGGAAGATGTGAAGAGGAAACCCCTCTCCCCCCAGTGAAATCACCCGAAACAGGTTTAATCCCTCCAGCAACAAGCTGTAACAACATGCGAAATGTTGTCTACCAGGGAAGAGACTTATGGCCCTGGGTTTTTACTGGGAGCTGATCACACAGCCATCTCTCCAGAGCACCTACCAAAACCCCAGACTCCGAGAAGGAGGAGGTGTTCAGTATAGACGACTGTGTGTGTAAACACCTGAGGCATAGTACATCGCTCTTACTAGTGAGGATAGGGGGAAACCTCCTGAAATCCAAGTTCCCAGCCACGAGCGAGGGCCGGGCTGACCTTATGAGCAGGGCTTTCTAATGACAGCACCACAGGCCTGCTATGCTGACACTTTTCTGCACACCTGCTCATGGAGAAAGACTTGTAAATTGAAGTATCATGAGTAAAGAAGACAAACTTACCACGTCTACCAAATTCATGGCTGTCTGAAGAAGGTAGCACTGAGCCGCCCCTCTCAATAGAATCTGATGGGTGATCATAGTACACTGAAGAACATCCCTGACGCCAAAAAACAAAAACAATGCATTTCCATGTTCTCAAAGACAATTCTGATAACTCGTAAATATTGACAAGCTGATTTCTAGTATCTACGATTCCCGTTGCAGAAAGTCACTGTCAGTGCGACTTCAAGGCTTTTATTTTCCATGAGGTCTCTACTAGAACTCAATTTACTATGAAACATACTTCTTTCAAAGACTATAAATGACACTTTTAAAATAAGAAGTTTACGGTTTTTGAAATACTTTACAATCAATATTACCGTCTGGCATTTTAGTTCTAGTTTCCTACATTATCAATGTAATTTAAGAGAACCTTACTGGCCTTGTTTCAAAATCATCAAAATCCAATAATCAGTAATTCAAATGGTCAATTGGATTCAAAAATCCAATGATCAGGAATTCATAAAAACAAAGTAAGCTCAACCACACACACAGATTTTTTTTTTTTACTACTTAATATAAAAATTAAGGGCTCAGAAGTCCCAAGGCCAGTATTAACCAAAACCACTCACGATAGATGAAAGCAGAGGGGAAAACAACATTTATGACGGAGAGTTATGGCAGATAACCATATGTGAACCCACAAACGTATGTGAGCAGGAAGTAAATTACCTGAGAGCAAGAAGGGCTTCAATACCCAGGGCCTTACATCGTGGGACATTTGCCAAAGCCTTTGACAGAAACAAAATGGGAATGGCACACCAATGTCTACTTGACATCTTCTGAATACACTTTAATAGGAAACTGCCTGAAAGAAAAAGTTGTAAAATATCACCGTTGCCAAGAAGCACCTGGAAAGCTTCTCAACGTCAGCAGTCATTAGGTATGAAAATGCACATCAAAAACCATGAGACAGAACTTCACACCCACGAGGAGGGCTACAATCAAAAGGATAAACAGTAACAAGTGCTGACACAGACACAGAGAAATTGGAACCCTCCCACACTGCTGGTGGGAGTGCACAACGGTGCAGCCAGTATGGAAAAGTTGGGTAGCTCTTCCACGAGTTAAACGGAGAATTACCAGAGGAGCCAACAATTCCTCCCCTGGGCATATACTCAAAAGAACTGAAGGCAGACGTTCATACAAGAATGTGTATGTGAATATGCACAGGAGAGTTATTCATAATATTCAAAAGTGGAACCAGGGCACCCGGGTGGCTTAGTTCGTTAAGCATCTGACTCTCGATCTCGGCTCAGGTCATGATCTCAGGGTTCATGAGTTCGATACTGAGTGGGGCCTCTGTGCTGACAGCGTGGAGCCTGCCTGGGATTCTGTTTCTCCCTCTCTCTGGGCCCCTGCCCTGCTTGTGCTCACTCGCCTTCTCAAAAATAAATAAGTAAACTTAAAAAGCAAAAGTGGAACCAATCCAGATGTCTACCAACTGATAAAAGGATAAGTAAAATGTGAGATATCTATACAGTACAGTATTATTCAGTCACAAAAAAGAATGAAATATTGATACATGGGTCATTATTGGATGACCCATCATGGATTAATCTAAAAACATTATGCTAAATGAAAGAAACCAGACATAAAATAAGAGGCCACATACTGTATGATTCCATGTATATGAAATGTCTAGAATCGGCAAACCTGTTGAGAAAGGAGATTAGTGGCTGACAGGAACTGAAAGAAGATTAGTGGAAACTGATTGATGATGGGCATAGAGTTTCTTTTGGGGGGTGATGAAAATATTCTGGAATTAGAAGTAATGGTTGTACAACTTTGCGAATGTACTAAAAAACAAATGAATTGAACACTTTAAAAGGGTTTTATGGTATGTGAATTTTAGCTCAACAAACCTGCTGGAAAAAATCAATGTAATTTCAAATTACATTCCTCTAAGTATTCTACTCTATTGTAAAGATTCTGATAACCATGCAGCTATAGTAAAAAAAAAAAAAAAAAAAAAAAAAAAAGCTTAAGGTAAAAGATCAACTTTTTACCATTAAAAGCCATTCTTCTGTTGGAGATATTAAAGAAAAACAGGGTAAGAATGGGTCTAATCAGGGCGCCTGGGTGGCTCAGTCGGTTAAGCACCTGACTTCGGCTCAGGTCATCATCCCAGCCCCACATCAGGCTCTGTGCTGACAGCTCAGGGTCTGGAGCCTGCTTTGGATTCTGTGTCTCCCTCTCTCTCTGCCCCTCCTCTGCTCACAGTCTGCCTCTTAAAAATAAATAAACATTAGAAAAAAAATAAAAAAAAAAAGACATTTCATAGCTTTCAAAAAAAAAAAAAGAATGGATCTAATCACTGTTTATTTTTCTATTTTGAGATACAAACATCAGGTGCTCTGTCCTGCCTTCTCTGCTAATATGTGATTTCTTAAAGGACCCTTAAGTCATGCAATTAGCGTAAATGTCTGTTTGCTCTGATCATCCCTATAGAATGACTTAAGAAATCCTTGGAAGCTGCTGAAAGGAACTTGTGTTTCATGTTTTACTTATAAAATAATACTTTATACTACTTATTTATAAAATATCATGCATTTTGTATCTTCCAAAGTATCTAGCACAAAACTAGATACATTTAAGATACTCACTGGAAATTGTTGACTAAAAAACTACCAAGTAAAACCTGAGTAAACAAACACTTTACTTGCCCTCTTGTGGGACTAATTAAGTTCCCCCTTTTGCCTAACACGTCACTCACAGCACAGAAGACGGCGATGGCCACGCTTCCATTTCACATTCATTCGACATGCTTACAGGTATCCTCTGCATGCTGGCTATGGCCACAGACAGCAGGCACTGAAACCCGGGGGGCACTGACCCCCACCCCCTCCCTCACTCAGCGCTGATCTGGGATGTGCCAATGTGGTCAGCACAGTAATCTCCGTATGGCTGACTTCGGGCAAACTACAGAGCGTCTGAGAGTTACCTTCTCCAGGAGCGGATTTTTTACAAAAGCAATCAAAGTAATCAATTTTCCAAAAATCTGAAGTTGAGATATACAGATCATCTTTTCCCTTTTCTCCTGACTTTTAAGTAGACATTACCATTGGTTACTTGTTTCGCTATACTTGCAGATGAAATACAAAAGGAAACGTGCATATATTTCATACCCAGGTTCACTTTACAAGCCACAAAGCCACGAGTGAAAAGGACGCAGGAAGTAGAGTTAAGTCTTTCTGCTCAGCAAACAAAAGAACACTGGTTTTGTTCTTTGCTTATCAACTTAACTCCTCAGAAAGGAAAATAAACCCCCAATGTGAAAGGGTATTTCTAAGATATAAAGTCTTACATAAAACAACTGTATGTTTCTGTGACCTTTTAAGTTCATATCTATAGACGGGCAGTTTTGCCACAATGGATATTCTGTTTACAACTTTTTCCTAAACCCAGGCTTCTCTTTCTTCAAACAATTTTACTGATTTTTAGAAAACGAATAGAGAAAACTAGAAAAGACAGCCAACTGCAGCACCCATTCTAAAATTACTTCTATGTTGGGGCGCCTGGGGTGGCTCAGTCGGTTAAGCGTCCAACTTTGGCTCAGGTCCTGATCTCACAGGTTCATAGGTTTGGGACCTGTGTCGAGTTCTGTGCTGACAGCCTGGAGCCTGCTTCCGATAGTTTCCCCCTCTGTCTGCCCCTCCCCCACTCGTGCTTGCTCTCTCTCCCTCTCTCAAATATAAACAAAAAAAATTTTTTTAATTACTTCCACTTTACTCATGCCAATACTAGTAATTACATATTATATATAAAGGCAAAAGTGTGCACTCAATTACAATAAACACCTGTATAATTCTGACAAAATAGGTAAATTCCAAAACAAGGAAATTACTTTGCTAATATTGATTATAATAGTTATAGGGTAGTGCTTACCACCAATATACTAAAAAAATTTTTTAAGCCTTAAAGCTAATAAATTAAAAAACTCTTTGCCGGGGCGCCTGGGTGGCGCAGTCGGTTAAGCGGCCGACTTCAGCCAGGTCACGATCTCGCGGTCCGTGAGTTCGAGCCCCGCGTCGGGCTCTGGGCTGATGGCTCGGAGCCTGGAGCCTGTTTCCGATTCTGTGTCTCCCTCTCTCTCTGCCCCTCCCCCGTTCATGCTCTGTCTCTCTCTGTCCCAAAAATAAATAAACGTTGAAAAAATAATAATAATAATAAAAAAAAAAAAAAAAAACTCTTTGCCAACACATACTCTTTATTTCTTCTGGAAGAAGAGAAATATAAGTGACTAAAAACTTCTGTAACTTCAGTCCCAATGGAGAACCACTTCCTATCAGCTGGCCTGGGGACCTATAGACAAATGAGGGAAAGAAACAAATATTTAAAATTTACAAATAAGGATACTGAAACTAGATGAACTATGGCTCAAAAGTCTTTCAACAACAAACATCTTTTTCTGAACCTGCATTTTATTTTTCAGTGAAATTTTGAAGCTCCTTCTGATTACAGAAACATCAGGGTCTTCTAGGAAAACGGACATGGGTTAATAACGTAACATACTAAGCAGCCGTGAATTTCCTTTTTGCGATAATTTCCCTGACACGCATATAGGACTCTTGCTAAACGGCGTCAGTTTTTAAAAAGTCTAAAACTGATCATTTGCAATTATACTTCATTGTTTCCAACGTATAATCCAATGATTTCAAATCTTTAAGTATTAAATAAAAGAAATAACATTCCCAGAAAAACATATATGGGTCATTAATTACTTCTGCAAGAGCATTTAACTATTCGCGTCTACTGAAGTCGTGGTTTTTTTCTGCCATATGCTTCCGCCAGGGACATTATCTGTTAATTGAACACATTAGAGTGGGCGAAAACTGAAGGCATTTCATAATAAATGTGTCTGCCGGCTCCTTTAGAGGCACCAAGTAGGTTTTACTGCTCTCCAGCTGTCTAATTGCTTCACAGAACTATTCAATAGTAATGAGTTATCTGAAAACTAATTGGCAAATCAAGCATTGCTATGTTCTTTCAATATTTATTAAACAGGATTAAATATTAACAGCAGCACAAACTAACTTAAACATCTCAAAGAGACTGGCAGCGGGTGTGTGTTTGTTTTTCTGTTTAGAGGTACACCGAACAGAAGACCTGCAAGTATAAATTTACTTCATCGATGTTGGAAAGACAACGGAAGTTCAAAAGCAAGGGGAAATTCTGAAGGTATAATTCAAGAGTACAGATAACGCTGAAAAACTGAGGCCATCGCACAATGACAAACTTTTCACTGTCTGACTTTTCAAAGTGGAGAGGGGGCAGGAAGTGATATATTCTAGACAATGGCAGCCGCTGTCAGATTTGGAAACGGCAAGGTTAGTGAGCCCTGTGGTATCAGATTGGCATCGGAGGTGCTGCTGTGAACTCCTGGCTTTTCACGTGGATGGAGAGGCAAGTAGACAGACAGACTGACAGACCAACCCTGAAAAGGATGCAGATGGGTAAGTCCGCCCAGCAGACAGAGCTGCGGGTTAGCCAAAGTCACTATAATTTGCAAAAGGGCAGAAAACAGAGCAAGGGGAAGAAAGTAAATAAACTCTGTGACCTATACTTTCCAGAAGCCCAAGAGTGGAAGGGTTCAAGGTAAGAAATAAGAGAAAAAGAAGGAACACTTGATACGCTAATAGAAAGAGAGCAAGAAGAACCACAAACACAGAGGGACGTTGTAACAAGAAAAAGTTTCATGTCTCTTCAGCAACACGTAAGATGTACCAAATGCATTAAACTGCCTGGTCCTATTTCACAAACATGTTAAATTTATACATCAAGTACATATTCCTACATTGCTGCTGGGTTACATACTGCCTGTTTACCTGCTATATAGAGAGCTCTCTGAAAGTGCATCCATTAATGGTCCAATAATAAACTAAAAAAAAAGAAAAAAGAAAAAAAGTAATTAATGTTAAGCTACAGCTGCAACTTTGAAAAGTCAGCTTTGCCCTAACTGCATATCCCAGCAGCGATGCAGACGAGCTGGTCTATGCAAAGCTCATCTCTTACCCTGTAGGCTAATTCCATGCTAACCTTGGAGGGTCCCTTAAGTCCATTGCCACAACAAATACAGAATTTTCCCACCTGATAAAAACTTAGGAAGAGCGTTCATATAGGGCCAGGAAGGAAGAAACAAACCCCAAGAAGAAATACACGATGGAAAATAAGCACAGTTACAGAGGAAAAAAACAAAAAAGATACTCAAGAGAAAATTTAGGCTCCTATGCCTGGAAAATAAAATGGGGGGAAAATTATATTTTCAAAAATATTACCCGACATAGGGCCAAAAAAGCAAGAGTCTAGGAAGCGCAGGGAGGACAGGAGAATGTGGAAAATGAGACATCTCAAAACATGACAGCAGGTCCTCAGTTAGGAAAGTTTACTAGGGTGTCTCTAAATAAGGGGTAAATCACTGTGCTCCCAGTGATCACGTGACTCACTGGCACCGTAAGACTTAAATCACGGCTATAATTCTCAGTCTCCGCTTTGTGTGATTTCTGATCAATGGACGTATAGATGCTAATAAATACAGCTCAAAAGGCGATCTCTGCTTAATACAATAGCTAACACTAATTCAGGGATTCAGAACTGTGGAAGCAGCATCGTTATGCAAATCTATAAAGTGTTACTTGCTATGTGAGAGCCCCAATATACAGATTTTTTGAAGATCACTTAAGATGCAACAAATGCCTTTTCCTCTCATCTCTTGACAAAGCGAACGGGGGCGGGGGGGGGGTGGCGGGGTGGTGGGGAGAAGCTGTCAGTACCTCAGAAAATTCTGGCGAAAACGGAAGAAACTTTGTCTCATATAGCTCCAAAAAATGGAGAACACCTTCTTTGGTCAGGATTTTATTTTCGCTTTCAAACATTCTTTTATAAATACACATATGCCAGGATGGGTGAAAGAGCCAATTTCCTGTGGAAATAAACACCCGATGTTGTTGACAGCTGATTCTCACATTATGTCGTGCCACACAGACTATAGATTCATAAATAAACACATTTACACACAGATACGTTAACTTCATTAGGACACTACAGCACTGAGTTTTTAAATCATATCCAAGGGTGCTCACCGAGTGACCAAAAGGACTTCAGTCTTCAGTGTTCCATGATCAGATAGTTTCACTTAGAGAGACCGCAGGCAACTTTACCACCTCTACGGCACACAGGGTTGGGACTTTAGATTTGGGGCCATTTCAAACAATCCCTGTCACCCTACTTCAGTCCATTTTTCACACAGAAACCTGAAACTGTCCCTCCTCCACTTAAAACCCTTGAGTGGCTTCTCATACGTGGAATAAAATCTTAACGGGGCACCTGGGTGACTCAGTCGACTCTCGATTTTGGTTCAGGTCATTATCTCTCGGTTCGTGAGATCGAGGCCCGTGTTGGGCTCTGTGCTGAGTGTGCAGCCTGCTTAGGACTCTCTCTCTCTCTGCTGCTCGCTCCTGTTCCCATCTCAGGACCTCTGTACACAGTGTCGCCTCAACTCTGAAGTTGGACGTCCTTTCTCAGGTAGGCCTTCCCTGCCCCGCTCACTATATACTCCATTTCAGTCCTTTGGTACCTTTACAGAACTTATCGCGTGACTTTTTTTTCACGGAAACGAGACAAAAGTTAAATCAAAAATAGTACATCTGTCTCACCGCTTTTTTCCTAGCACTTAGCATATACTGGACACTAAGGAATTTCTGTTAAATATATAAATGAGTGAGGGCAAAAACACACAAAAAAAATGGAATAAATATGTACCTTAGAGATTTTTTTTAAAACTCTTTTGAAATATTCTTTAATTCTTCTAGGAAAAAAATTATTCAGCATTTTTAACTCATGGCATTCTAGAAATAAATTGGTCCATTATTTGTAATTTACGCCAAGATGCTTGTTCAATGCTTTGGCAATGGTAATTTTTCAAAATCTGTCACTGCTATTTGATTTGGCTTGCCAAGAGCTGTGGGCAAAACATGGTAATAAGAGAATCATTTTAATAGTAAATGCATAAGGGAAGTCACAACAGGATTCAATTAAATTCTAGCCCCAGGTGACTACAGATTCTTTCGCTCTGTGAAAAATCCCAGTGTATCCAAAAACAACTACAGCGCTTGGCTGGATAAAAGCTCAACTCCTAAGGGGTCAAACTATTAAAGTTGTAATTATCTAGAGAAGGCACTAAAACCCATTTACCTAGGTTAATTCTCATGGGTAAACATGATAATGTAACAGTTTATCATTCATATGCATACTAACCACTGTCAGCCTGCATTTAGCGGTTTTGTTGACTCAAACTTCATTTCATAAAATAATTTCAGGAAGCTCCGCTTCCTTCTATGTCTCCTAAAAGGCTCTCAAAATACAGTACTAGGGAAGGGCTTAAAAAACCATTTTCCAAATTCTGTCTTGGAATCTTCCTAAGAAGTCCAAGTGACAGAGTAGTAATTGAACCCCCCAAAAAGTAACCAACAAACAATGAAACGGATCTGGAGAATAAGAACGGAGAGCAGTTAAAATATAGAATACCAAGGAGCTATTATTAAAAACGTAGACCACACCGACATCAAAACATTACTGAAGAGCCCTTATCTTTTAAGGATATACGCTGAAATAATCATAGACAACATGATACGCTGTCTTGGGGTGGCTTCGCAGTCCCTGGTGGGGAAGCAGCAGGACGGGTTGAGAGAGGATACGAGGCACCGGTTGGCCACGTGTTGATCACTGTCCGAAGCTGGGTGAGGGGGTGCATTTTACACGCTATTCTCCTCCTTCTGTGAGGGTTGAAGTGTGCCGTCACCAAAAGTTTACAGAGTTAACCATACCTCCGACTCACAAAAAACTCTGCAGTCATTTAAAATTATGTTCTCAAAAACTATTTACGGATACAGGTAAACGCATCTGGACACAAGCCTAAGTGAGACAAACGTTATGATCAATCAGTCCAGAGGCGTGGGTCTGGAACGTTACCAGCCGTTCTCTTGGTGGCAGCAGATTCACATCATCCTCCTTACACTTTTAAAGTTTTCCCCAACTCTCTGTAATGAGTAAGAGGCAGGTATACAAACGAGGAGGAAAAAAGAAACTCTAAATGTCACAAGAATCAAAATAAAAGTAATCATTACCATTTTCCTCGGACACCGCATATTCAAACAGACTGTTGAGCTTTGGTAAAACTGGCTTTATAACATGGATCTGAAAACAAAAACAAAACACCATATGAAATAAAAATTCACCTTTGAAAACTTCGAGGTGAACTTGAAAAAAGAAAATGAATCTGCTTTTCATCCGTTTATAGAACAGTAGCCCTTCTGTTTTTTTTCCCCATAGAAAAACTATGCAGAAGGTGCCAGATCCTTCCAGTTGTTAAATCATATGAATTCTGGTGTATGAGACCGAGTGCGGCAAAGCTAACGAACACAGCCTAGGATAGAGTAACAGGACCGTCACATTTGTACAGTGAGAATCATAAACCACGTCATGTAATCCTCAGCTGTGCTGGGAAACAGGCAGAGCTGGTAATACCAACAGATTACAAAACAGGGAAAAAAATACTCTCTCTAGTCGCTCAAGTTGTTCAAGGCCATACATTTAGAAGTAGGGCCAGTTCAGAGTTCAGTGTTCAACTACTTAGACTACGGCAGGTAAATCAGAGTTTCTAAACAAATTATAGGGATCTTATGTATATACTGATTAAGGAAAACCATAAAAGTTTATTTGAATTTGGAAATGCTTTTTTTAACGTTTATTTCTTTTTTGAGAGGGAGAGAAAGTGCGAGCAAATGCGAGAGGAGCAGAGAGAGGGGGAGACAGAGGATCTGAATCAAAGCAGGCTCCACATGAAGAGCAGCGAGCCTGAGGCGGGGCTCGAACTCACAAACCAGGAGACGATGACCTGAGCCGAAATTGGATGCTCAAACAACTGATCCACCCAGATGCCCCAGATTTAGAAATTTAGTGGTGCCTGGGTGGCTCAGTCAGTTAAGTATCCAACTCTTGATCTTGGCTCAGGTCATGATCTCACAGTTCAGGATTGGCCCGTGGGGCTCCATGCCCATAGCCCGGAGCCAGCTTGGGATTTTCTCTCTCTCTCTCTCTCTCTGCCCCTCCCACACACATGCACAATCTCTCCCTCTCTGAGAGATTCCTCTCACCTTAAAAATTTCATGACTCTACAAAAACTAACTCAAAGTTAACTGAAAATGACTTTTCAAGTTTCCACTTGCATGACTACGTACACACAGATATAAGAACTAAAACAAGAAAGAAGGAAGGAAGGAAGAAAGGAAGGGAGACCGGCCTACAAAATTAAAGGGCAATTATTTATTTAACAACAATTCATCTCAGAATCACCTTAAGTAACATTTTCCTAAGTGTGTATTTCTTTGGAGATTATTCAGAACACTGAGAAAGTAAAAACTAACACTTTAGAAGGAAATGTCAAGGGAAGAATAAACAAGGCTAAAAGTCTCTGAGTCACAATTTAAGTCGATTAAAAATACGCTTTAATTTCCTGAGTTAACAGTTTTAAATTGCATTTATGCCAGAGAACAAAGGGCACTTGTATCCCATTATGCCTTACCCAAATTCGTCTTTTTTGCACTGCTTTTACAAAACATTTGAAAAAAAAAAATTAAAACTGCATCTACATAGGATTTGTTAAAATATGAAAACACCCACCTGATTTCCTTCTAGAGTTTCCATAATTAAAATATAGTTTTCCCAAAACTTGAGAAGTTCATCCTTTTTCTTCTCAGACCACCAAAACAGACTCGGGCCTGATGTGGTTTAAAAAGGAAAATTAGTTCCTCCTTTTGCGTATTTCTTAGGTTTCTTAATGACAGTCATTCTTAAAATCATGCCACTGTTACCAGATACCGTATCCTGTAATAATGCAGGGTACCACTGTATCAAAGCCCAGAGAGGAAGCTCGGGCTAACAAGAATCTCAAAAGGAGTTGTGTTTTTTTTTTTTTTTTCTTTCCTTTGCTTTTATATAAGATTACTGTTTTGGAGTTCTGGGTAAGAGTCATAAACCCTGCTTTCTCTCCCTAAGAACCTCGCTGTAACAGCCAAAGATTTTTCAGAGGCAAAAGCCCAGAAGTGTGGAGAAAACAGGGAAGCAGACAACAGCAGTGAAGCTTAGTTTGAAAAATTAGAGAAAAACTAAGCAGACTCAAGAAAAGTGAGTATTAAGTACCCACGGGGAAAGCCAAGAAAAAAACTGAT
>NW_024412747.1:5062100-5067350 GCF_014898765.1 Herpailurus yagouaroundi | reverse complement strand
TTAAGTAACAGAGCCTTGGTGCCCCTTCCTGTGCTCTGAGCCTGGAAGTGATTCTCCGGAGAAGGTGAAACTGTGGGTCTCTGGAGGGAGAGGCATTGGACTCTGCTGAGGTCAGGAATGAGTGCCGTATGAAGCCGGGAATTAAGTGACCATGGAAGCACCTGGGTGCTGAGATCCCCCTCTACCTGCCCCTTCTACCACATGAGCCCCTCGGGTCCCAGAATGCTGACCAGGACTTCACTATGCAGCAGCAGACTAGAAGGTCTCCGTGGAATCTGGCCAGCCCAAGAGGAAAGACCTGTCATGGGAGATCACCTTGCACTGAAGTTCATGCAGGCTCTGCTCATGTGCTTAGAGACTTAAACTTGGTTTTTGGCTCCTTATTCTTAAATAGAAACAGGTATCTAAGGATCACCAGATGTCTGCGGGAACGTGCACATTAAAGATCAAGACCAAACAAACAGGAGATTTGGAGAAAACACAACTAGGGGGAACAAGATAAACCTCAGGCTGCTGTAAGAAAAGGATACGATTAATAAGGGTGCATTGTAAGAACAAGAAAGATCGCGTGAGAATAAAAATTTGACAGCAACAAACAAGAAGCGCAGAGAAAGGACCGGAAATAATGCTGAGAGAGTCACGCAAGAAATAGAACAAAGAGACAAAATCATAGGAAACAGGAGAGAAGATGCTTTGCTAACCAGTCCAGGAGCTTCAATATCCAACATGAGAACAGAAATGAGAAAGGAAGGAAGGAAGGAAGGAAATAAAGTAATTCAGAAGTTCTCAGAACTGAAGAACATGATTTCCAGATTGACTAGGTCCACCAGTGGCCAGCACAGGGATGAAAACTGACCCAAGCCAAAACTGTGAAATTTCAGAATGATGGGGGCACAGTCCCTACTTCCACGCAGAAGAAACACAGCACATATAAATAAACATGATTCAGAATGGTTTCAGGACGCGCAAGAGCAACAACAAAAGCTCTAGCTTCGAAGACAATGGATCAATGCCTTCAAAATTTTGAATGGAAACGTTTTCCAGGCTAGAATCCTACCCCCGGCCAAACCGTAAATCAAATGTGATGGGAAAACAAAAGCATTTAGACATGCTTGGTCTTAGCTTTCACTTAGGATATAGAAAGCCACAGAAGAACATTCCTGCCACACTGACAAAGGGAAAAAGCTGGACAACACACAAAATCTTGAACTCCTGAAACCTAAGGTTGTCGAGCAACCCGGTGATCTGGACTCTAAAGGGCAGAAAGTCTCTCCAAGAACAGACAGGACACGCAAACTGACCTACCTCTGGCCAAGTGCAGGAAGAGGTGGTCACCAAAAAGTAGTTTAAAAAAAACAACGAGGGGCACCTGAGTGGCTCAGTCAGTTAAGGATCCAACTCTTGAGTTCGGCTCAGGTCATGATCTCACTGCTCGTGGGATCAAGCCCCACGTCCACTCTGCGCTGACATCACGGAGCCTGCTTGGGATTCTCTCTCTCTTTCTCTTTCTCTCTCTCTCTCTCTCAAAATAAATAAAGGAACTTGAAAAATAGAGAGGCAAAGAAACAACGAACGTTTGGGGAGTTTCTCAAGGCCAGGTGTGGGCTAGTTTAACAGCCTAGCACCTGGAGAACCGCAAAGGGAATCCACAACCATTCTCACCAGCTCAGTTCCCTTAGGCCTCCTCCAGCTGTTCTGAGAAAGACTGTGGGAAAGGCAAGAGACTTTGCAGCACAAGCATGCAGGCCCCACCCAGGTTCGAAGGGGCAGCAAGACTAACTGGAGAAGCCCATCCTAGCCCTCCAAGGGTACAAGACGGTGGTCAGCTGCTTAAGCCTGTCTGCACCCTGGACCCCCCCCTCACACCAGAGGCCACACCTGTCTGCCCCTGGGGGAAAGCCTCGCACGTCCCCATGCCTGCCGCAGTCCTGATACCAGGCAAAAGCTGGCCGCCCTGAAGGATGGACAGAAACCTGCACTGACAGGAGGAGACCGTCTCATGCCCAGAGTCCTGCACTGGGACTGGCAGCAGGTCCGCTGCTGGGAGAGGACAGGAAAGCAGCAGCCAAGACCTCCCGCAGATACAAGCAGAACGAAGCCACCAAAGGACAGGGTAAGGGAACTCTAAACTCTCCACTAAGCGGGAGGCAGAGATGTGCTAGCTTCGGCAGCACACAGACTAAAAAGGGTAGGAGACAGAGGTTATTGGCCACGGGGGTGGGGGCAGAGATGGCATAGAAAGCTGGAACCCTGAGGTTCAGGCACATGGGGCCTAAGAAGAGGCTGGCGCAGAAGATATGAAAAGTCCCACCCCTCTTCACCCTCCACCTCCAGCCTTGCACCGAGGGACAAACATCAGCGGTCTAACCCTGAGGGAAGGACCCCAGCTGTGGTGTTAGCATCAAGGGCCTCAGAAAAACAAGTACGCTGACCGAACCCCTGGGTACTCCCGACTTCCCACTGAACATAAGCCAGCAATAATCCACAACCACAGCAACAACAAGATCCAAATACACACTAGTGTGACTCAACCCCCAGCACTAATAGCCTAACAGAAGAGCGGCCTTCTCTATGCATAAATATTTACTTCAGTCTCTACTGAAGAGAGTGACCCCACCGCCAAGAAATAAAACAAAAACCCAAACCAAACTTAGAAATGGCCCATGCATACACACATGACTAGGATGAGTATGTTGAAGATGTTAAAGGACCTAGTGGAGAAGGCAGAGAGCATGTATGAACAGATGGGGATTCTCAGTGAACGGAAGTGTCAGATAGAAATGATGGAAATAAAAACATATCAGACACAACAACGGGTTCTTTGATGGATTCATCAGATATGCTCTTAAAAATTTCGATCTCGGGGCGCCTGGGTGGCGCAGTCGGTTAAGCGTCCGACTTCAGCCAGGTCACGATCTCGCGGTCCGTGAGTTCGAGCCCCGCGTCAGGCTCTGGGCTGACGGCTCAGAGCCTGGAGCCTGTTTCCCATTCTGTGTCTCCCTCTCTCTCTGCCCCTCCCCCGTTCATGCTCTGTCTCTCTCTGTCCCAAAAATAAATAAACGTTGAAAAAAAAAAAATTTCGATCTCTGGAAAATGCTGTACATCAAAACAAGTAAGTCAAAAAAGGGGAAGGTAAGAACCCCAGGAAACAAGAGTTCCAAGACAGGACTCAGGTGAAGGCAGATTAAGAATGGCAACTGGGCACCAGGCTGAACTTCTACAGGCATCTAACAGAAATGATCAAGAAATAATCAAGAAATCCAAGGGGCGCCTGGGGGGCTCAGTCAGTTAAGCGTGGTCTTGCAGTTCGTTGCTTCAAGCCTAGTATCGGGCTCTGTGCTGATGGCTCAGAGCCTGGAGCCTGCTTTGGTTGCTGTCTCCCTCTCTCACTCTCTACCCCTGCCCCGCTCACGCTGTCTCTGTCTCTCTCAAAAATGAATAAACGTTAAAAAAAAAAAAAGTGTCAAAGAAATCTAAGAGAAAAATCAGGAAAATTTTATACAATAAAAACTGAGACAACTAGCTAAAAATCTGAGGCTGAATTAGTGATACAGAGAGAACCAGATTTTTAAATGACGTAATTCCAGGAAAAACTTGCAAGAAGGAAAAAAAAAATCGTAGCTTACTACATAGATCACCTGTGAACAGTAATTTCAGTCATACCTTTATAATGTTGAATTCACATTTAACCAAAGGGTAACTATGACAATGGATGTTGCTTTACCCAGATCATTGGAAGACACAGAGGTAAGTACCAAAATAATCCATTAAAAGGGTACAAGACGTTGTTTTCTGAAATGGAAACTAGAAGTGGGAGAGCACAGAAAAACTATTGCTTATCTTTAAAACTCTGCAGAATGATTCTTTAAAATCAATGGCTTTAATTTTGGTATTTTTAAAGTCTTCTCCAGGGGCATCTGAGTGGCTCAGTTGGCTGAGCATCTGACTGAGCTCAGGTTACGATCTCACCATTTGTGACTTTGAGCCCCACATTGAGCTCGCTGTCAGCACAGAGCCTGCTTCGGTTCCTGCTTCAGCTCCTATCTCCCTCGCTCTCTGCCCTGCCCCTCCTTGAGCTCTCTCTCAAAAACAAATAAAATATTTTTTAAAAAAAGTCCTCTCCAGTGAAAACTCTAATTAGATGATCACCAATTCGTGGACTGTCAAAATATTTACTATCTAATGTTTTAGACAAACAGGAAAATCTACTCACAACTTCAACCAAACAAAAATCCTTTACCAGTAATAGGCAGCTATAGCTGACAAAGTAGAAATTTTCTATCTACTGAGACAATGTCGAATCAATCTATTTTCGGTCTTGGAGAGCTCAAAAAGATGACCGAAGGGCATGTCCACACATTTCAGTGAACAAACCAATTAACAGTAAGTACCAAATGGAAGGGAGTCCTGGTTATTTCAACTACTCTTGTAGGAAGCCCAGGCTCAAAAGGTTTAAAAAAAAAAAATTACTTAAAATCAACAGCAAAAATACCCTCAAAAGGTCGACTTAAGGACTACACATTTAACAAACTTCAGTAACTCCCAGAGAATTGCCAAGAGAAATTTTCAAAGAGTGTGACGATTTCGAGTTCAGAATTCTAACACTCAAACCTCAATGCACTGGTCAGGACAGGGAAATAATTTTTCTTTCAGTCTGATGGAAGCGAACCCTTCCTTTCTGTTAGGATGGACCTACCACGAGATCGCGCAAATGTGGGCTGTAAAATCCTGAATGGGCTCAGTCCTGTTCCTAATTATTCCACGGACGCAGGGTTCCGCCCCGCTCTGGGTCAGAAAGGTTAAGAAACGCTGACTGTTCTCAGCTGCAGTGATTGGTGACACTTGGAGCACATCCTCTCGAGGTGAGGCTCCCAAGGTGTCCGGGCTTTAAGGTCAAGGGAAGGCACATCAGGCACGGAGGGCGGACAGCTGGGTTTCAGAAGCGGGGGGGGCCTCCCCAGCGGGAAGCCAAGCGGGGTGGGGCCGGGGGCAAAGAGGCAAGTACCGTTTCCTTCCTGGGGGCCGCAGGCGCAGCGGGCCCCCAGCTCCGCCGACACCTCCACCGCCCTCTGCAGCAGGTAGCGCGCTCGCTTGCGCGTCAGGGCGTCCTGGGCCTGGGCCAGCCCCGCCTGCACCGTCCTCCAGAAGCGCCAGCAGCGCCGCGCGTCCGGGCCCTCCTCGCGCGTGCGCGGGTCGCGGTCGGCGCCGGGCTCGGGCAGCAGCCTCTCGGCCAGGGCGCTCAGCACCAGC
>NW_024412747.1:5040193-5061700 GCF_014898765.1 Herpailurus yagouaroundi | reverse complement strand
CCGAGAGCGCGCCCGCGCCCCTGCCGCCGCCGCCGCGCGCCTCCTCGTCTTCGAGTCGCTGCAGCAGAAAGCACAGCGTCTCCACGCGCTCCGCGGACGCCTCCCCGCGGCACAGCGCTCCGAGCAGGACCCGGGGGTCCCGGCTCTGCGACAGCAACGCTTCCGCGAGCACCCACTCCATTTGCCCCCCGCGCGCGCCGCCGACACCCGGCGCCCAAATGAGGGGCCGGCGTGCGCGAGTGCGTGCGCGTGCGCGGCTGGCCCGGGCTCACGCCTGCCCGGAGGGGGCCCTCAGCCCGCCCAGGTCCGGCCCTGCGCGCTCTGGGGCTCCCCCCAGCAGCACCGCCCGCAACCCGATCCCTCTCGCCCCTCCCTTACTATTTTGTAGTGGAAAGAAAGCCCTCGTTAAACGTCACTGTCGTCAGGGCATCAACTCCATCAATTCCTAATTGGAGATGGGCCTGCCCCAGAGCCCTAAATCAAGCAGGCGTGCCTGCGACTGTGAGCTAGAAGCACACCTCGATGTACTTCCGTCTCCTAGAAGGTTGTTTGCAAAAAGGCGCAGGTTGACACCGCTCACAAGGAGACTGGGTCTCAGTGGGTCCGAAATGGGTTCCGGACACCTGCAAAAAAACAAACCAAACCAAAAAGCCATACAATGAAAACTGAGAATGACTCAGAGGCCCTGAAAAGTACTACAGCTATGTGTTAGGGACAGGGCAGAAAACGATGCCAACGCCAGCCTTTGCGGTAAATGCCCAAGCTGATGTAACATGCACATGTTTCCACATAGTGCTTGTGCTCCAACGAGCGATCTCAAAAATTGCCCATCTGTGTATTTTCTGTGCATCTAGAGCCACCCGCAAAAACAGAAAACCGCACCTTAGCGTGTACCTTACTGCTTTGGTTCCTGGCTTAATCCTAGGCAAACGATCTATCACATGGGTTTTCTTTGCCTTCTAACCATAAACATCTCTCTGGCAGTCAATGGGTAGAGGACACAAGCCCATCTTCAAAGAGCTTGACGTGTATGAAACATAATTGATGAGGTATAAAGTTATTTGAAGTTAGGTTTTTTGTATATAATTTTAAGTTATTTTTAGATTTCTGATTTTCTATAATTTGAAGTTACCGGACATCCTATATGCAAGATTTTTTCTGTATTTCAGACTCATTCAGTTTTCCGTTAATAGAATGCATAAATGGTTCTGTTGTAAACCCACTAAGAATGTGTCAGTAAATACCAATTGCCTTCAACATATCACATGCCAGTAAATATCAATTTCCCTCAATCTACATTTTTCATATACCTAGCAAACAAAAATGAGCAAAACTCTTGAGCAGACTCTTAACGCAAATGTAGACCTCTGAAAAGGTGTTCAATATTGGCTGCTAAAGAAATTCAAATTAGACCACCAAAGAGATACCACTTCATACCCAATCAGCATGGCTAAATTTTAAAGGCGGAAAAGAGCCAAGGACGTGGAACAATTGGAACTCCCATACATGACTGGTGGGCGTGTAAATGGGACAATCACTTTGGAAAGCCGTTTCTAATGAAGTTAAAATGTACCTTGATGACTCGGCCATTGCACCCCTAGATATTTGCCTGAAGTCAATGAAAACATACCCCAACAAAAATGCTTGTGCATGAACATTTTTGCCAACCTTAGTCATTACCAAATGTTTATTACAACCTAAATGTCCATCGATGGAAGAACAGATGAACAAACTGTGACCTACTCATATAATAATGCTACTCAGCAATACAGAATGAATTACGAATCCGCGCAACAACATGGATAAATCTCAAAACCCTCATGCTGAACAAAAGAAGCCAGAGAATAAAGTTTACATACGGTCTGATTCCAGGTATATGACATTCAAGAATAGACAAAAGTAATCTTTTGGGTAGAAATGAGAATGGTAATTACCTGTAGGGAGTGGAGATTAAAACAGGACACAAGGGAACTTTCTAAGGTGATGGAAGTATTTTATCTTGATTAGGGTGCTGGTTACACAAAGTTTCACACTTGTCAAAGCTCCTTGAATTGAATCCCCAAGATCTATGCATTTCACTGCATGTAAGTTTTACCTCAGGTTTTTTTTTTTTAAGTTTATTTAGTTATTTTAAGTTTATTTAGTTATTTTGAGAGAGAGCACACGCGAGAGCAGGGGAGAGACAGAGAGAGAGAGAGGGGATGAGAGAGAATTCCAAGCAGGCTCTGTGCTGTCAGAGCCCTGTGTAGGGGCTCGAACTCACAAACCGTGAGATCATGACCTGAGCCGAGATCAAGAGTCGGTCGCTTAACTGACTGAGCCACCCAGGTACCCCTACCTCAGTTTTTAAAAATGACTTACTGGGGCACCTGGGTGCCTCCGTCGGTTAAGCAACAGATTCTTGGTTTCGGCTCAGGTCATGATCTCACAGTTTGTGGGTCATGAGATCAAGCCCCCATTCCGGCTTAGCACCGACAGCATGGAGCTTGCTTGGGATTCTGTCTCTCTCTTTTCTCTCTGCCCCTTTCCCACTTGAGCGCGCGCGCTCTCTCTCTCTCTCTCTCTCTCAAAATAAATAAATTTTAAAAACAACCTTTAAAAAAATGACTTATTAAAAATACACTCATAAGTTGGCCTATGTATTCATTCCCTATTACCTACAGAACAACGCCCAACTTTAGAGCACGCTGGTGGCTTCTTGGGCATCCAGTGAAAGCCAACCAGCCTCATAACCTAATTTTCCCTACTCTGCCCATGGTTCCAGACACATGGAACTCCTCTGTTGCCACATGTTTGTACTACTTATTCTCTCTGCCCGAATTATGTCCCCCAGTCACCGCTTCCCTGGCTCACCAAGGAGGGCAGGGGTCTCCTCACCACAAAAGCCGCCTCTTGTGTCCTTGTGGTACTTCACGGTTGAGGACTTCCTTTTCCTGAAACACTGTTTTTCTCCGGTTCTCATGACCTAACTTCTTCCTCCTCTTTGCTTTTCTCGACTTTTCCAGCTGTTTCGTCTCCACCTCTTTGGGGGAAGACTCCTCTTTCTCTTCCTGGCCTGTTTCCAGGGTTACATCTTCAGGCCTCTGTTCTTCTCACTTTATAAATTTTCCCTGAATAGCGTCACTAAAACTAAAGTGAGCTCCCATTTACATGCTAACAATGCGGGGGGAAAAAAATCTAGATCTCCCACCCAGATCTCGCTCCTGAGCTCCAAACCTGTCTATCCACTGCCTACCAGACATCTCCTTCGGCTTACCACCAGGGCATCAGTCTCAGTTGCCACTTTTTCAGACTTCAGCCTATTATCCTCATTCCCCAGCATCCTTACTTCTCGCCAGGTATTTCCCATTTAGGGGAATGGCCATTTTCAGTCAGCCGCCCAAGTCAAAAACCCCGGGACCCTGTAGACTTCTCACTCCTTTCCTTGACTACCACGTATGATCACTCTTCAAATCTATCCGTGGATCTTTCTAAATCTCTAGTGTCCCCGCCTCTCTGTCCCCGACTAATACCTGAGTTTTTGACTGATGTCATTTCTTACTAAGATAACAGCGACAACCTCCTACCCACATCACCCTCCACTCCAGTACATACTCGATGTTGCTACCATGATGATCTTCCTAAAATCAAACCATCGGGTGCCTATAGCCCTTTTGAGATACAGTTCAAATGTCATCTCTCCAGAAAGTCATTTCTTAATACCTCACTCCCACCAACAACACCCACCCCACCTAAGTAGGTGACCCTCTTCCAAATTCCCAAAACACCCTGGCATATCCACAGCATTTGTCATGCAGTGATATCATCGCAGGCTCACTTTTCTGCCCACTTCCCCACCATGAGCAATTGGTGGGGAGGAGGAATGGAGTTACGTCTTTAATCACATGAATCTGGCTTCTTGCATCTCTCGCTGTAACGCGCTCCAGGAATGCTCACTGAGTGACTAGCCATCTCCAACTCCTCCACGAGGACCCAAATTCCAAGGCATCTCCGGAAAGCTGTTCCCAATGCCCAGTTCTGTACTATCCAAATCTTCCATTTAGTAATAATAATTTGTCCATTGTCCTTACAATGAAGAACACATAGTAACATTTTTATATATGTGTTATTGCATTTAACTCTCAAAACAACTCATAAATGAAGCGCTATTATTTTTCTCACTTTACAGAAAAGTTAACCAAGAATGGGCGAGGTTAAGTGACTTGCCCAATGTCACGCAACAAAAAAGCAGCAGAGGGGACTCGAACCCATGCCCTCTGTTACATTACCTCTAAAACATCAAGAAAGTCTACAATTAGTATGTGAGGTTTACTGCCTCATAATCTCTGCACTCCCGGTGTCTAGCAGAGAGTAGCCACTCGGTAAATTTACTGTCATATGAATGGATGAATATGTATGTTTCCACCACGGTTTACGAGCCCCTTAAGAATTAGGATTTTGCTTCAATTCATTTTGTATCCTACACAGCAAACACAGTACCAGAAATATGGTAGCTCTCCAGTAAATGTTGGAAACTGGATAAACAAGAATTCAGGGGCCCCCGGGTGGCTCAGTCGGTTAATCGGCCAACTCTTGACCTTGGCTCCGGTCATGATCTCACGGTTCGTGAGACTGAGCCCCGCATCAGGCTCTGCGCTGTCAGCACGGAGCCTGCTTGGGATTCTTTCTCTCTCTCCCTCTCTCACTGCCCCTCCTCCACTCGTGCTGTCTCTCTCTCTGTCTCAAAATTAATAGACATTAAAAAAAAAAAAGAATTCAGTATTTTTGTAGTGGTAGGTGTGATAAATTCATCAGCCAGAAAATTTGCAGGGACACAATTCCTCTTGAAACACGAGCATCTGAAAGCTGAAATCCTTGTCGCCTGGACCAACATGTAATAAGCGTGTTGCTTTGATAGAGGAGACTCAGACCCTCCAGCCACCCCTCCTCACCCTTGCAACTGCCAGTGATGGAGTGGTGTGGAGAGAGGTTTGCTGCCCCCGATCCTTGCAATTGTCCTGCGTCACCCACAAACGAGTAAGAGTTTATGGCGGTTATTTTAACGGCAAAAACAGGTGCCAGGAGAGACGAGCGTTGGTCTCCGCTGCCTTCTGTTTAGCTACTTTAGCTCAAGTATTCATGTATTCAACATTCTCTCTTGCTTCCCTTACACCCAAAGCCTGCCACGTGCTGTTTCCTCCAACAACAAATGTGTATGCTTCTGAGAAAGAAACCCTGCCCGTCTGGTGCGTGCAAATATCTGGCAGTGGTCCCCTAGGGAGCTACTCCCTAGGATGTGACCCCCTCTGCTCCACCTCTGGCTCTCCCGGCTGAATGATCACCGTGCGTGGGCTCTCACCACGCAAGTTGCAACATGCAAATAATTCAAATTTTTGGGCATTCGTTGCCTGCACCGTATATTCTAAATCTTCCCATGAGATCTCTAAAGATGGGTATCCTGGATTCCCTTCGAGGCTGAAATAGTGCACTTGGAAATGTGATTGTTTGATAAGGGAAGGGAAGCAAAAATAATATGAAAACAGAGAGAGGGGCAAAACATAAGAGACTCTTAAATATAGAGAACAAACTGAGGGTCACCGGCGGGGTTGTGGGGGGGAGGGATGGGCTAAGTGGGCAAGGGGCATTAAGGAGGACACTGGTTGGGATGAGCACTGGGCATTATAGGTAGGGGATGAATCACTGGAATCTACTGAAATCATTATTGTACTATATGCTAACCAACGTGGATGTAAACTAAAAAATAAATGAAAAGAAAGTGGCTGCAAAACGTAAAGGAAAAATAAACAAAATCTAATATACTTGTCTTCGGGGCACCTGAGTGGCTCAGTCGGTTAGGTGTCCGACTTCAGCTCGGGTCATGATCTCATGGTTTGTGAGGTCGAGCCCCACATCAGGCTCTGTGCTGACAGCCCGGAGCCTGGAGCCTGCTTCGGATTCTGTGTCTCCCCCTCTGTCTGCTCCTCCCCTGTTCATGCTCTGTCTCTCTTTCAAAACTAAATAAACACTTTTAAAAAATTCGATCTACTTGTCTTCAAATTAAAAAAATAAAAGAAAAGAAATACGATTGTTGGGCAGTGCCTCTGACTGTTAATCCCAGCTCTTCTCATGTTTCCAACTTAAAATGAATACTGCTTCCTTCTTAGCAAGGGTAATGGAGAGTAGTGAATAGGGAAGAAGAAGGGTAAGTTAGGGAAAGCCATCCAGGTAAACATTTTCTCAGATGGGTCTTATAGGACTGTTTGCATGAATTCCCTGTTTGCTGCTGCTGAGGAACCTTGCTGGTACTTACCCGGATCTTTCATGATGCTGTGGATAATAGATATCCATAGAAAATAGTGCATGATGAACATCCATCCAGAGATAGGTATCCAGGGCTCAAAACCCACTGAAAAAGTCCTCTTTAAATGCCGGAATCTTGTTTGCATGCACACAGGCTCTGGAATGAATGCACAGATATGTCACCAAAACGGATCTGGTTAGGGGCACCTGGGTGGCTCGGTGGGTTAGGGGTCCGACTTCGGCTCAGATCATGATCTCACGGCTGGTGAGTGCGTCGGGCTCTGTGCTGACAGCTCAGAGCCTGGAGCCTGCCTCGGATTCTGGGTCTCCCTCTCCTTCTCCCTCTCTGCCCCTCCCCCGCGAGCGCTCTTTCTCTTTCTCAAAAATAAATAAACTTAAAAAAAAAAAAAAAGACGGATCTGGTTAGAAGCTGACACTTCTCGGGATAGGAGACGGTGCTGTTGTCAGTGCAGTGTGCTTTTCCATTCTCTGTGTTCACAGTTGCAAAGTGGAGGTCACGTAGAGAAAGAAAGCATAGCAATTACTAGCCAGATTTTAGCTGGAGTCTTCGGCTGTTTACCTCTGAGGGTCTAAGAAGGAGAGAGAGCTGTCTGAGAGGTGCCGTCTGCGACTTGTGCCTTGGGATGTCTCCCATGCCCCGAGAGAACCTCCGTGGAGAAAGTTGCTGCATCGGTATGAGGCGTAGGTTCGTGTGAAGGGTGACTGGGGCAGACACCATTAGTTGTTAACCCAGTATCTTACCTCCCTCCTCCATTGCTCACAGAACCCTGATTTTATTCCAGGTGGCAGTATGTTACACACCCTCCCCCTCTTCCCAGGGCAATGGCTCACCCTTAGGCAGCCAGCGGGACAACCGTGACCCCTACTCTCCTTTCCTGAGAGTTAGGGCACAGGGGCTGGCTGTGTGTCCCGTCTTTGACAAAGAGACTTGAGCTGAACTCTGCTAGGGATATGGCTGGGAAAGCTTTTGCTTTCTGATAGAAGGAATGGGACCGACACTGCCCCCGCTCACCTCTCCTCTTTCTTCTCTGAACACAGTGTCCTCCCTGGACCAACGGCAGCCATCACAAGCCCGTCAGAGAACTCTGCATTAGAGGGAAGAAACCGCGGGAACAGTCTGGCCTCCTTGGAGCTGCGCGGCCAGGGCTAGAAAGTATCCATTTCAGGACTTAATGTTATATGAGAAAAATAAGCCCCTTGTTTGCTGGAGCGTCTCTTGTTGAATATTTCATACTTATCATCAAGTATTCCTACCGGATACAGGACTCCTGCCCAGCCTCACATTATTTAGAATTATTGGCTCACTTAGCTCTGACATCTCCCTCTTTCCGGGCTGAGGAGCCTCTTTCTGACCAGTTGCCACCATCATTCCTGCCTTGAACCTCACATTCACCGTTGCTAAGCCTTGCGACTCGTGGCCCAATACAGAAGGAGGCAACACAATGGATCCTGGCTGGGCATCCATTCCTTCCGTCTCTGTTTCTCAACTTGTACTCAAGTAGCTGATCAAGGGGAAGTTTGGGAGAGACAGTCATTGGCCTCCGATGAATACGTACCTTCGAGTTCTGCCTTTCTAGTACGTAAGATCTTCGCTTGTGTTGGCCGAAGCCAGAATCGTGTTGGTTTTCACCTGGGTGCCGATCAGAATCACCAGGGGTCCTTCATCCCCAGAGCAGCTCTGCTCATAGAGAGCACCTGGCCTCACTCTGGACCAATTAAACCAGAAACTCAGAGCACGGGGTACAGGCATCCATATATATATATATATATATATATATATTTATTATTTTTTTTTTTGAGAGCTCCACAAGCTGGGTGAAACCTGTTGGCTTCTGTCATGCACTTTCCACCCTCATGGTAGACATTCACAGCAAACTGGGGGAGGAAGGGAGAAAAAGAAAAGTGAAATATTTGGGGACAAGCCATCCTTTCGACAGTCAGCCAATCAGTCTATTAGAGACAGATACTGTCCCACTTCTGTCCGGGACTGCCTTGCTCATCGGAAGATGCTTAGAAAGAAAAGCGTGAAGAGCCCAGCGAGTCACTGGCCTAACTAAGGGGAGGGAAGGAGGTGTGACCATGCTCACAGGGGGACACGTCCGTTCGCAGTGTTGTCTCCCCTGAGAGTGCAATGAAACGATGCTGTGGGGGTTGTGAAATTTTCGATCAGTTCATCTCTCAAACACAATCTAAGAGCTTTTAAAACAAACAAACAAACAAACAAACAAACAAAAAATTGTCCTTGCTCCTACCGCTAGGTCCTTTCCTATCCTTTTCTGGTTTTCTGCAGACAGAAGGGCGTTCTGCATCACCGTGCCTCTCCATTCTGGTGAGGGCAGGACGACCCACTGAGGCTGCTCCAATCCCTGGGCCCGGAGCCCTAGGAGTTTGGCAGCAAGAGAGAGCAGGCTTAATCCCGCTTCTGAAGCAAACCATCCTGTTTCTGAAGCAAAATCCGGATTCTCGAGCTTTGCTGTGACTGTCAGTGTCTCTCCCTCTGCTGTTTCCGCCCCGGGGAGAGGATGGCAGTGCACGGTCACACAAGGATTACTGTTAAATGATGAATTGTGATACCAGGGAAGGCCGCGAGTCACTGCAGGGAGAATTTGAAGCCGCGGGAGTTCTTGCCCACGGCCAGTGTGAGAGCGCTGGAGGAGCCTTTAATGGCGGCATTTGCAATAAAGGAGGTGAAATCCATTACCAACTGTCTTTATTTGCTAGCCCACTGATAAGCCATCGCGAGGCTGCGTCCAGCCAGACTTGGACATACCAGGCCCATCAACCTCTCGCCAATAATAGATGCTCCCCAAGTAGCTTTTCCTGAAATACTGGCAATTTCCTTCCCCTGATAGATAAGTATGGATTTACATTTTTGTGTCTGAGCTCAGAGCCAGAGGGCATTAAGTGGATATTGCTGATTCCTCGCTGGGGGGTGTGGCAAGGCTTTTAAGGTGAGCTCTTGAGACAGTTTTCAAGATTTCACACAAAGGTATCGTGTGGCTCATTCTTTTTCCTGTGTAGTGAGGGCAGACGTGGTTTCCACCCCACGAAGCGGGTGCCATGGGTGACACTCCCCTCTGCAAGGCTCGGTTCTAGTTCTCGTGCAGTGTGGCCCCTGTGTTTTTCCTCACGGAAATATGTCCTCTCCTGGGTGTTTCTTTGTCAGCGTGCACAAACAACTTATGATGGCTAATTTCACGTGTCCATTTGGAGAGTGCTTTTGCTTGAGATTAATATTACGTGGATGAACTTTGAAGTAAAGCAGATTGTGGTGGGCCTCATCCAATGAGTTGACGGCCTGAACAGAACAAGAAAAACCGGCCTCCCCGAGCACGAGGAAACATGGCAGCAGACGGCCTTCAGAATATATCTGCACTACCGGCTCTCTTGGGTCTCCAACCTCCTGAACTATACAGTAAACTTGGAGTTGCCGGCTTCCATAATCATGTGAATGAACTAACAATAAATCTCTTTCTCTGTATATATATATATATATATGTATATACATATCATACATATATCCTATGTATATCCCATCCTATGTATGGGAACAAAAGTTCCCAAATGCTTAACTACTTCTGAAAACATTGTTTACTAAATGCAATGCTAAGTAAAAAAAAAAAAAAAAAAATTTTTTTGCTGAATGTTAGAAGTTCATTTTACAGACTATCGTGCTTTTAAGTTGATAATCTCTTACGTTTCTAATGATAGGCAGTTTTAATTGTTAAGTTCAGCATTGCTCTCATTGGCTAATAAATACTACAGTGTTTCTGAGTTTGTAAGAAACAGGTGCTATTTAACTGTTTAACTTCTCTCAATCAACCAACCAATTGAGATAAATTCGTTTAGCATCCATCCACCATATACTACCTAAATGGTTTATAAAAGCCAGTGCGTGGGAGTGCCTGGGTGGCTCAGTCAGTTAAGCATCAGACTCGGTTTTGGCTCAGGTCATGATTTCACGGTTTTGTGGGTTCAAGCCCCACGCTGGGCTCTGTGCAGTTCAGAGCCTGGAGCCTGCTTAGGATTCTATGTCTCCCTCTTTCTGCCCCAACCCTACTCACATACACTCTCTCTCTCAAAAATAAACATGAAACATTTTTTTAAATAAATCAAAATAAGTAAAAAATTGAAGACCACCCTACCCTACACACACACACACACACACACACACACACACACACACAGCATTCCACCCCTTGTCCAGCAGCAGGTGGTGAAAACAGAAAGAGACTGAATGTCCTGACTTTAGGAGGCCTGATCCCAGAGCAAGAAGACTTTGGGAGCAGGTGGAGCTGGGGGGGGGGTTGCTGGGAAGGAGAGGAGGAAGCAAAAGTGTTAAAAAGGACAAAGAAACAGTGAGAGAAAAACAAAAGTAAGTTGTCATCGGATGTACCACCCCATCACCAATATCCAATTCCTTTTGCAAAGAGGAGCGGGATGCTGGGGGTGCCCGTACAGGAGGTGAAAGAAACCGTTTTTCATCTTGTTGGCATTCAATTTGAAAATCTAGCTATCGGTAACCTAGCCTCAAAGCTAGTATTTGGGCGATTTCTTTTATAACTAGAGCTGACATCGTGAAGAATATTAATGTCCGTGTGAATAAGCAGGACCATGAGTTGAGACCACAGTTCTCTGTGAATATTGATTCCCCTTGGTTAAGAATGATGGCAGAACTCGTTATGGCTGCCACTTTGACCTTGTTTGCATTAAGGGATGACCGATGGCTACACGTGAAGTGAATTTTCTTTGCCTGGGGTCTTAGCATGTGTCATAGCCCTGACGATGGGGCTGGCAGAAAGAGTCCACATCACAAAGGGACAATGTGACTTCAGCCTTGTTCCTCTGGCCAATGTCCGAGTGCCTGCAACATGCCAGGTACCGTGTTGGGGGCAGTCAGCGTCTCTGTCCTCCTGATGCTTCTTGTCTGAATGATTTTGTGAATAATTAATAACTGGTTCAGTACATACTCTGCAAGACAGGCAAAGAGTGTGCGGAGAGCCCACAACCAGAGGCCCCAACTGGTCTGCGTGGTAGGACTGGCTTCCCTGATAAAGGGTGTGTGTTAGCCGATAGGGAAAGAATGAAGGGAATTAGTCAGATAAGTCCTGGTGGACGCTTCCCCCCTGGGGGAAACTACGTGGACACCCTGAGACAGGAGAGAGCAGAAGAAAAGACAAAAAAATGAAGGACGCGTGTGTGTGTGAGATGAGCTGAGAATTTCAGACTCAGCTCTAGGTGGGAAGCCACCGTGGGGGTTTCGGGGGAAGGGGGGAATGTTGGATGAAGCGATTTGCAGGTTTCAAAAATGTGCTTGTGTGTTGAGGACTGCACAGTTGCGGCAGAAATCACTCACCAGCTCTCTGATTCAGCATTTAACATTCAAAGACTGTGTCCTTTTTTTGTTTTAATTGTGGCAAAAGACACAAACATGAAATTCACCATTTTTTCAGGGTGTATTCCACTGGCATTGGCAATATTCTGTTGTTATCCAACAGTTACTGCCATAACTCGCTCCATCTTGCAAAACGGAAACTCTGTACCCATGAAACAATAAGTCCCCGTCCCCTCCCCAGCCCCTGGCAGCCACCATTTTCCTTTCTGTCTCTATGAATTTGACTCCTCGCGGAACCTCACGTCACTGAAGTCATACAGTATCTGTCCCTCTGTGACTGGCTTATTTCTCTCAGTATAAGATCCTCAAGGTTTATCCAGGTGGTAGCCTGTACCAGAATTTCCTTTTATGGGGCGCCTGGGTGGCTCAGTCAGTTAAGCATGCGACTCTTGGTTTGGGTTCAGGTCGTGATCTCATGGTTCATGAGTTTGAACCCCATATCCGGCTCTGTGCTGACAGTGCAGACCCTGCTTAGGATTCTCTCGCTCTCTGTCACAGAATAAAGAAACTTAAAAAATTTTTTTTCTTCCTTTTTAAGGCTGAATAATATTCCACTGTGTGGCTAGACCATTTATGTATCCACTCATCTGTCAATGGACACTTAGATTGCTTCCACCCCTTGGCTATTGTGAATAATGATGCCCCGAACACAAAAATGCAAATATCTCTTTAAGTCCCTGCTTTTGAGGGACTATATACCCTCAAATATTCTTTTGAGTATATACCCTCAAAGTCTATTTCTTGGACTTCCTTTCTAGGAATGACACTACACCGAACTCTAGGGAGGTTTAGACAAATGAGTATCGCCCAGTCTCTGCCATCCCAATGGAGACAGGAAACTTTAAAAACAGAGCAATCTTCACTGAACTGGGCTACTGATAAACGATTTGGGAGTCCATAAGGAAGGTGCACCACAGTGGGCACCACTGGAGACAGGAACCCAGATGAGAGGCTACGGTGACAACCCAGATAAGAAAAATCAGCATCTTCAATATCGTGACATCGGGGCGCCTGGGTGGCTCAGTCGATTAAGTGTCTGACTTCAGCTCAGGTCACGATCTCACGGTTCTTGAGTTTGAGCCCCACTTCGGGCTCTGCGCTGACAGCTCAGAGCCTGGAGCCTGCTTCAGATTCTGTGTCTCCCTTGATCTCTGCCCCTTCCCCGCTCATGCTCTCTCTCTCTCTCTCAAAAATAAATGATTAAAAAAATATATATATCGTGACATCAATGGGGATGGAGAGAAAAGCAGTTTTCTTGAGTTAGTGTAAGTCATGGCCAAAGGCCATTTGCTCTTGGTTGATTTCAGGATGGTCAGTGTCTGAGCCCACATTGTGCCTCTCCCCTCAGGACCATCAGCCTCTGTCTCCTCCTCCAGGGCCTCCTTCAATTAAGGAGCATCTCTGCCCACCCCAACCCCTGCTTCCCTGTGACCGGATGAAAGACAGCCCAGGAAAACCCCCACAGCTCACACCGACTGGGAGCTCTTTGGAGCAGCAGCTTTGAAGGACAGATTCCCCGAGCAGGAACTCCCACTGGGCAACTCAAGGAGCCTCTGGGCAGCTCGGTCCCGTTAGCTATTTTTAGTTTGCCTTTTAGATTTAGAAACAGGCAGCATTCTGTAAAAACTCATTTTTTCTGCTTCCCTCAGGCAGAAAATTTCAATCCCAAACCTTCACGCTAAGTGACACGATGTTTGAGAATTTAGCCGACTTTCTTCCCTCATTGTTACCTTGCCATTCATACCTCTACGGATGCTGAATGCCCCGAGTTGTCTAGTCCCAACTCAAGCAGCAGACAAATGACAATTAATGAGGTCCCTAACTGTGTCAAGATTGTGATATCATTCTGGGGTGGGGGTGGGGAGCTGGTTAATACAGTATCTGTACATAATTGAGAGATACAAACCTCAACGCCCACCCCCAAAAGTAGTACCCTAAGCTTGAACATCAAATCCTCCAAGTGGGTTCTCAGATCCTGGGCTCATTTGAAAATATTTATTTATTTGAATTTTTATTAAATATTTATTTATTTTTGAGAGAGAGAGAGAGAGAGAGAGAGAGAGAGAGAGAGAGAGAGACAGAGCACCAGCAGGGGAAGGGCAGAGAGAGAGGGAGACACAGAATCCAAAGCAGGCTCCAGGCTCCGAGCTGTCAGCACAGAGCCCGACGCGGGGCTCGAACTCACGAACCGAGAGATCATGACCTGAGCCAAAGTCGGACGCTCAACTGACTGAGCCCCTGCCTGGCGCCCCTGAAAATATAAATTCTTCGGGAAGATGAGAAATCTGGTTAACGAAACATTTTACCTTAACATCTCGGTCACTTAGTACCATTAAGGACTCTAAAGAAATAGAGCCACAAGACAAGAGAGACACCAGTGTTTCATTTACTTATTCTTCTTTGTGGCCCCAGCTGCGAAGACTCAGAAAGCTAACAAATGTCTGTAATTGGCTGCTCTCAGAAGTATCGCAGAAACACCCACAGATATAGGACACGGAGCTGGCTACATGCTGAGCTTGGAATATGACATAACATAACCTTATGCCTCCAATGTTTTAGTTTGCAAATTGTCAAATCAGTGGAAAAGTGGAATGGGTAGTAAGTACCATTCAGGTTCGTCGCGTGGCTTTCATCCAGATGTACTTGTTGTTAATGGTTTATCATCTATGCTTCCTCTTTCTCTCTCTATTCCCCTATATACACATGATATATGCGTAAGTGCACACACACACACACACACACACACACACACGTGTATATACACATATGCCAAACTGTTTGAAAGGAAATTGTAGACATCATGACATTCCTCCTTAGATGCTTCGACACGCATCCTCTAAGAACAAAAATATCTGCCTTCATAATCCCAGCACTATTATCACACCCAAGAATAATAGCATCGACATGTCAAAGGGAAATTTTCAGGAAGGTAAAATTTTGACTCTCGTCCATATATAAAATGACCACGTGTTAAAGGTTTTTATTTAACTCCTGGTTAATGGGGGCCCTGGAAGACGTCACCAGCAGTTCAAAAGAGGATCCAAAGAGCCATCACATGTACAGGTGAGGAATGTTGAAAGGAATGAACACACGGAGGCAGAACTGGCTTGTCTGTGTCCACGAGCAAGGATTATTTTGCCGGGCTATCTATTATCTACAACTTGCTGAGTTGTAAAATAGCTCAAAGGCACTGAAAGCGGCAGAGCCCCTCTGGAATCAGAATCGGATAACCTTGAGGGGTGTGCTCTAGACCAGGAATTTGGCAAGTGTTTTCTATAAAGGGCCAGATAATAAATATTTTAGGTTTTTGCAAGCCACGCAGCATTCGAACGTGAAAGTAACCATAGACATCCCTGAAGGAATGAGCATAGCTTCCTGCCAATCAAACTTTATGTACAGACACACGGGGCAGTCCCTATCTGGCTCCCTAGCAATGCTTTTCTGGCCCTGCTCTAAAGAATGAATAATTCTGCACTGATGCACACATTTTCTCCAACACTTAAAAAAAAATAATAAGAGGCTATCCTGAGTTGAATTGTGTCCCCCCCTCAAAATTCATATGTTGGAGACCTAACCCCAATACCTCCGAATGTGACTGCATTTGGAGATAGGATCTTTAAAGAAAGTAATCAGGTTAAAATGAGCTTACGAAGGTAGACCCTCTCTCAATAGGACTGGTGTCCCTATAAGAATAGGAGATTAGGACACAGAAGGAAGGCCGTGTCAAGACACACAGAGAAGACGGCCATCTACACGCTAAGGAGAGAGGCCTCAGGAGAAGCCAACTCTGCCCACACCTTGATCTCAGACCTCCAGCCTCCAGAACTGTGAGAACATCAATTTCTGCTGTGTAAGCCGCCCCAACGGGTGGTACTTTTGTTACAGCAGCCGGAGCAGACTGACAGATGTCTTTCACTTGGGAAAAGATGGTTATCTACTCAAGTGAGTAGGTTAGGCCAACTTCTCCTTAAAGTTATTTTGTCAAACGCAGTATGTCAAGAAACGCTGCAGAGGCGGAGGTGGGGAAAGGGTTGTGATGCCAAATCAGTTTAGCAACGATAGCAAACCGTAGTTCCTTCTTAAAAATCTGCCATGACCCCAGAGTGTCAAAGCTTTTGAGATGTCCCACCATGACACCTGTTTTAGCTTGGGATAGCCTAGAGCTTCCCAAATTGGAATGCTTGTTGTTGTTTTTTTAAGGTACAATTCTTTCTTGTTTAAGTTTATTTATTTTTAGTAATCTCTACATCCAACGGGGGGCTCGAACTCACTACCCCAAGATCGAGGGTCACGTACTCTTCTGACTGAGCCAGCCAGGTGCCCCAAAGTTACAATTCTTAAATAATAAACCCAGTATTCTTGGAACGTGCTTTGGAAACACTAGGGTGAGCAAAGAATGAGACAGGTATTCTGAGAATGTAAAGTTGCCTGCAGGCCGAGCCTTGGGGAGGGCAGGATTCAGAAGGCTGCAGTCGAGAACATGAGTGTGTTCCAGGCAGGGGCAAGAGGGGGACTCCTGTGCCCAGACCTGGGCCAGCGAGGTAGACAGGAGAACATGAGGGGCCAGACTGCTCAGTGATAATCGCTCATCGTTATGTGTCCGAGGAAGGCTGGTCCTCAGGGAAGGATCGTTATCTGTTTTCATGGAGAACCCGAGGTCTCAGTATCCTGTTGCAGAATAAGGAATGGGGTTCGGAACACCTGGCCCCCGGCGTCTTCCTTTGGGGCCCTGGCGATCACCTCCCAGCAGAACTTCAGAGCCCTCTAGTCACTCCTCGGTGTGCATCTCGCATCAGTGGGGTGACAGCCGGTGCACACAATGTCAGCCTCAGGCCACCAGATGGCGCGCGGAACCCACGGTGCACGTGCCCCGTCTTCTGGTTTGTCCCAGCGCTGGCCCAGGGCCCGTAGGAAATGTGTTACTATGTCTCCTCTTGCCCAGCGTCCTGCAAGGTTTTCACTCTTTCCAAAGCTCATCTGTAGAGAAACATGTGAAACACCATACTGCGCAGCTGTGCTTTTCCTCTCCTTTTGCTCCTGGGGACAGGCCAGCAGTATTTCCCCTTGTCTGAAGAGTCTCAGAGTCCAGGGTCCTCATGCATGTTCTCCCCGGAACAAGAAGTGGGGAATACTTAGCTTCCATTTTGAAATCCGCAATCCTGATGAAATGTAATTGCTGGGGGGAAAAATATCTCAGGGATTGTTTATTAGGACAACCGCATTCCTGGTGTGAAAACAGACTGCAAACGCTTTGTTACTCTGGTATTCTGACTGTTAACACAGTGGGGTGTAAGGTTTTTACGTAATCCCAAACCTCAGCCGGGAAGAGTTAATGATGTTACTCATGCCACCAGGGCATGAAAGGAAAGCTTGCATTTTTGGGTGGTTATTGCTTGCCCAGAGCGGTGGAATGAGCCATAAGGCTGAAAGCCAAGGGACTTGGGCCACCCATGCAGTGAAATAATCCCCGAGAAATGCACTGCTTGGAGTGGAAATGAAAGTGAAGGGAACAGTCATTCCAGGGCATTTACTAAATATTATTGACAGTCATTCAGTCTCAAGTTTGGTTGATGCTCAAGACTACAAATCTCGGATTTGGGATCTATTACGTAGATCACAGGAAATGACTGACATCAAGCAGTTGGAACACTGTTCTCGTCAAGCTCTGGGTCGTCAGCAGTGAGCTCGGTTCTTATTTTCAGTTCCAGTAGGAATGAATAATTAATAACCTCGTTTCTGAATGGAAAGTACATTTCAATGGATGGGTGATGCTTTCAGAAGGGCCTCTGAGGGTTACTGCTTATTTCCCTTTTTTTTTTTTTTCTCTTTCTGAAGGGGGGTGGGGAGCCTGGATGAGAAGAAAGAAGCAGTATTCAAATGTACGACGGCCTCTGTTTTTGACCCATCGGAGCCTCACGTGAATAAGGAAAAGCAGAATCTGATGCTGACATCGGCATCTACACTAAGCTAGGCACTCTCTCCCACGTCCCGTGAGTACTTTCTTGACCTTTACGGCAACAATTTGATAGTTGGCATCGGACCAGTTTTTCAGATGAGGCTATGAAGCTCCGAGAGGTTCAACAGTTTGCCCAAAGTCACACTGCTTAGTAGATTCGAGAGCCGGCGCTCGCAACCGGGTATGCCTGACTTCAAAGCCTGGGTTCCTTCTCCTTTCGCCAGGGCACTTCCTGGACTCGCAGGACCTCCAAGTCGGGAATGAGCTGGGAGACCATTTAGGTGAACCCTCGAAATAATGGAGGCATTCTTCTGGTGCTCTCCAGGAGTTGAAAGGCAAAGAAGTCATAAATGTGCCTGGCGAAGCCTAGAAGAAATCGGAGCAAGGCTTCAGAATGCAGACAGAGGGCAACATGCAAATGTGGGTTGGGGCGGGATGGCCGTAGTATCCTGAAGTTGTGTGTACTGTGTTATAGGACTCAGAGGAATGCTCAAAGTACTCTGCCCCGTACCCGCCCCCCCCCCCCACACCTCCCAGAAAGGTAAGTCGTGGTCACAAGCGCCGTCTCCATACGAGGGCGAGTTGGCCAAGTGGAGTGAGAGTGGACGGGCGGTTTCAGGCCACACAAGTTGGCAGAACGGCCAGAAATAGAACTTCACGCTGTGTGTCTCGCTCGTGCCTCAGTGGGGCTCGTCCTGCCTCACACGTCTCTTGCCGGGACTCGGTCTGCGTGAACTTGGTGAGGAAACCCAAAACCCGGTTTCGGTTTTCATTACACAGCGGAAACTTGGCCTCAGATCACTGAAAAGTTCACTGTGGTCTGTGAGCCTTTTGAGCACGTGGAGCCAGGCTTCTGCCACGTGTCTGCACCCACCGGTGCCCGCAGGGATTTATGGGGGTGAGCGGGAAGCGGGGCCCCCCCGGGGCCCTCATGGCCGGTCCAGGCGCACGCAGGCCTGGCCTGACGCGGGGCACCCCGGGAGCCTCTGCAAATCACGGCCCCCGGCAGACTTTTCTGGGAGCTCCAGGGGAATGGCTTTCAGGGAGAGGGGGGAAAAGGAGGGAGTGATTTAGGAGGTGTGCATATTCATTTGCAAATGAAGTTATGGAAGTTGCTAGTGAGATTTATGTTGGTAATTAAGTGATAATGGCTGTGTGAGGCTCCGCTTGAGTTGGATTTCCTATAAAATATCTGAGTCCCCGGTTTGAGAAATGTCTTCTTGTTGGGCATTTTCAGAAACAATTTCGGTTTCTACGGTACTTTACACTCACCAACTAGTAGCTCCTGGAAGCACCCTTGTAAGGCAGGCCACTGGGCTAGTCCCTTCGCGCATCCCCCAGAGGTTGTTCGTCTCTGCACGGCATGGATCCCATCTCCCCGACTCCCGTCCCAGAGTAGCAGAGGAAGGACAAGAAGGCGCCCTTCAAAGGGCATGGCCAAGTGGAGAATGTTTTATTTTGTTTTCTTTTAAATCCTCAGGGGCGCCTGGGTGGCTCAGTCGGTTAAGCGGCCGACTTCGGCTCAGGTCATGATCTCACGGTCCATGGGTTCGAGCCCCGCGTCGGGCTCTGTGCTGCCAGCTCAGAGCCTGGAGCCTGTTTGAGGTTCTGTGTCTCCCTCTCTCTGACCCTCCCCTGTTCATGCTCTGTCTCTCCTTGTCTCAAAAATAAATCAAATGTTAAAAAAAAAATTAAAAAATAAATAAATAAATAAATAAAATAAATCCTCAAGATCCTCGGGCCCGGGGTGCCTGAGTGGCTCAGTTGGTCAGGCGTCCGACTCTTGATTTCGGCTCAGGTCATGATCTTGCGGCTCACGGGTTCAAGCCCCACATCAGGCTCTGTGCTGACAGTGCAGAGCTGCTTGGGATTCTCTCTGTCTGTCCCCACCTGCTCGCGTGCTCTCTTTCTCTCAAAGTCAATAAATAAGTAACTTAAAAATAAATAAATCCTCAAGATCCTTTAAAGAACCGGCCTGAAATGACCCAGTTTAATTAAGGAAACCAAGGAAATCATGAAGAAACCAGGTCCGAATTCCATGCAAAGATCTTGCAAGAATTCAAGTCCAAATTGCTACGAAAACAACTGATGGCCTCCCTTCCCATGCAGGCCGTCCGTGGGGGGCTAGAATATCCACGAGGGCGGGAGAAAGGAATAAAGGAGAAAAACAAGCCTCTGGGTCAAACCCAGACTGGCTAATCAGTCCTTGATTAATTAATAGCTGCCTCCTCTCCACATACATTGTTTCATATTTCAAAACACAGAAAGACACCCAACTACATAGGTGTGCTGTAATGAGGTACATCCCTTAGAAAGTAATGGGGCTGTGGTTTTCTTAGTTTCTCCTTTCCTTTAATGGTGGAAGTCTAAGTAAATATTCGGTCCTAGGACTAAGCGAGTAGAAAAACACTTTGTGCGATAATTTACTGGTTCGTGCATCCAAGGTGCAGCTCGCTTAATGGGAAGTGCTGAAAAGCTCAGCTTCTTTTCATGTTTGTCCCCGTTCAGGGTTTTTAGAATACTCTTTCAATTCTTTCGGTTATGGGAGAGAGGGCTCGAGGGTTCGTACGTCTGTGAGCGGAGAGACGGGTTTTCAAAATTATGGCGCACCTTGGGTCAGTGAAAGAAGGTAAGCGCTGACTGCTCCCTTTGCGTCTCTGGGACTGGAATCTACCGCCAACATCTATGAATAAACCTCGTGGTAGGGGATTCGGCGAGGCACAAAAGCTCGGCGGTGGTCCGTATCAGACGCTTGCTCGGAATCTATCTGGTCGGAAGAGAAGAAAGTGCCAAACAAGAGGCACCATCAGGAGTTCAGAGGGGGCCTCTTTTGGATGCTGTGGCAAGACGAGGGAAGTTCAAAGACAAGAGGAGGTGGGCTTGCTGGGTCCTGAAGCGATCCGACGACTAAGGTCACAGGAGAGAGAAGAAAGGGGAGATCCAGGAATCAAAGCGCTGCTGGGCCTGCTGATGCCCTGTCAATCCTGAGAGGTCGCTGGAAAGGGCAAATGAGAGGCGTGAATGCTAAGGAAGGGAGTCCGAACGTGCTCATTTACTCGAGAGGATACTTTATTGTCCTCAGAGTATGGAAAGAAAATAAGCTAAATTATTAAATGGTCAATCAAATGGCTAAAAGTATGACATGCTAGTGATGCAGCATATGTGTAGACACGCATAAATATATACATATAAATACACATATAGACACATATAGACATATATAGACACATAAATATAGACACATATATACACATAAATATATACACACATATACATATGTAGACACACATATATACATATATAGACACATAAACAGACACATATATACACATATGTAGACACACATAAATATATACATATAAATACACATATAGACACATTTAGACATATATAGACACACATAAACATAGACACATATAGGCACATAAATATATACACACATATACATATATAGACACATATATATACATATATAGACACACATAAACATAGACACATATAGGCACATAAATATATACACACATATACATATATAGACACATATATATACATATATAGACACACATAAACATAGATACATATATACACATATACACACATAAATATATAGATATAAATACACATATAGACACATATAGACATATATAGACATATATAGACCCACATAAATATAGACACATATAGGCACATAAATATATACACACATATACATATGTAGACACATATATATACATATATAGACACACATAAATATATACATATAAATACACATATAGACACATGTAGACATATATAGACATATACAGACCCACATAAATATAGACACATATAGACACATAAATATATACACATATAT
>NW_024412747.1:4955749-5040183 GCF_014898765.1 Herpailurus yagouaroundi | reverse complement strand
AATATAGACACATATAGACACATAAATATATACACATATATACATATATAGACACACATGTATATATAGACACACATAAATATATACATATATACATATATAGATGCAAGTAAATATATACATATTTAAGGCCTATACAAATATATGTACACATACATATATACATACATGCATACACACATATATACATATGTACATGCACATGCCATATATATATACACATAAATACATATATATACTTAGGGCATATATATATATACACATATATATTACACACACACATACCATATATATACACATAAATACACACACTTTTATATATATATATATATACACTTAGGGCTTATACATATATACACACACATGTATACACATAGACACACACATATATGTGCACATGTCATATATATATACACACATAAATATATATATATACTTAGGGCCTATGTGTGTGTGTGAGCACACATACACACATATACCTATACACATATCCTTAAGGCCTATGGTATTACATTATATATATATATATATATATATATATATATATATATAGTAGCAAGATCTTTATTAGTGCAGAGTAGTATATGAAGAATATTTTGAGATGGCCGCTGGCTAGGGTTTCCAGGGATGAACTGAATTGTCATATTTAGTATAATTCATTACCTTTTTCTTCTCTTGCTTGGCTAATTCGGGTTCTTCCCAAAAGATGTTAGTTTTAAAAATTCACCACCCATCTCCAAAACCTAAGGAGAAGGCCAACATCTTGGTTCTCACACGACTGTAAAGCACAGTCGTCTTTCAGAATTACCCAAAGGCACGTAACAGAGAATAGGAGGGAAAGCTGTGAAGCGGGCATCTGAATGCACAAAGGCACAAATGCACAAGCCACCCACTGAAAGCTTGCTGCGTGGCAGACGTGTCCTCGAGCACCGTGCACACGTGAGGCTCTTCATACAGAATAAGTGAACAGCCAGCCAGACGGATTTGCTGTGATTTCATTGTTGGCTCCCTTTTTTCCCTTACCCCTGGCCCCCGCTGACCTTTTCACTTCATCATCAAAGATTTAAATGTCTGCGTTTTGCTCACGCCTCCCAAATTTCCATTCTTTTCTGTGCCTTTTCCCCTGTGCCTACAAGATCGCTTTACCTGTCCACCTGCAACAGGAAAGAGGTGAGAGAGAGCTCAGAGCAGCAGCTCCCGCTGGACGGGCTGGGCAGCCCTGGGTCAGTCCCAGGAAGCCAGACGCCCAGTCTGGAAGCCAGACAAGGCCAGGAAGAATTCTCTACAGGCTGCGGAGAGAGCAAGGCCCGGTGACATCCTGATTGCAGACTTCTGGCTTCCAGAATCACAAGGCCATAAGCTCGATTGCCAAAGCCACCGAGTTTGTGGCCCTTTGTCACAGCAACCCTGGCCACCTAACACAGGGCGCTGTGGCGGGGAGCGTTTGAAGACGCTTTGAGATCCGATCTGAATTGGAGATCCGGGTTGAATTACCTCCTCGCTGATGGTTTGGGGCAAATTTCTCACCGAGCCTCGTTCTTTCCGTAGACCTAAGTGGCTTATGCAAGGGAACCATAGGACTGCTTCCCCTGGATGTATGCACACCTGCTTCTTCCCCCTTCCCTCTCTCTGTCTCTCTCCCTCCCTTCAGCCCTCCTGCCTCCACTTTTCCAGTCTTCCACATGTGGCTTCTTACGGCTTCAGCCACCAGAGAGAAATACCTGTGAACCACGCTGGGTTTCCGAATCCAAAAGTCCAACCTCGGCCCCCAACCCTCACCCCGGTGGGCTGTGCTCAGAGATCGGGGTCACATCTTCCTAAACTCGTCAAGAAAGGTTGACAGGCCGAGATGAAGTCACAGGACACAATATATAGAATGACTCTGAGATCCGTGATAAACGTAAGGTAGCGCTGTGTTTTTGTCTGAATCTGTCACGTCCCGGCGAGGACTTTCTGTCTGTCCTTCTGGCTCTTACACCCTCAACTCCCCTCTAGCCCTCCCCATGTCTTTCTTCCTATCTTCCCACCCTCTGCCCAGACCATCCCAGGCCTCATGTCCTCACTCGAGACTCTCCTCCCGTCAGAAGGTCCTCCAGCTACCCGCATCCACCCATGTCCCTTCCTTTTTATTTTTTTTTCAACGTTTATTTATTTTTGGGACAGAGAGAGACAGAGCATGAACGGGGGAGGGGCAGAGAGAGAGGGAGACACAGAATCGGAAACACGCTCCAGGCTCTGAGCCGTCAGCCCAGAGCCCGACGCGGGGCTGGAACTCCCGGACCGCGAGATCGTGACCTGGCTGAAGTCGGACGCTTCACCGACTGCGCCACCCAGGCGCCCCTATCCCTTCCTTTTTAAATCCCTCTTGCCCTTATGGTTATTTTCATGTCGCTTCTAGTTGGTTCCTGGCCTAGATTCTAGGCAACCTGAGGGCAGGAAGCCTGCCTTATTGCGCTCTCAGGATCCCGGTGCCCTTTGGCACATTTTCGGGCAACAGGAGGTCGTGGCAGCCACCCTGGCCGGGTCACAGCCTTGTCTGCTCTTCACCTGGAATTCTAGAAGCTCCATGCTAGACAGAACTAAAGTCCTTGTGCCTTGACCGATTCGCCTTTCTGCACCCCACTTCAACTCTAGGCTCTCAGAGTTTGTCTCCCCGAGGTCCCAGATCCGGGAAAGCTACTCTCTCTTATCTCCACCGGCTGGGGGAGCATCTCCGGCCTGTCTCCTACCTTCACCCTGGGTTTGTCTCACTCCGGAAGCCGGGGCAGGCGGACGGGGGCCCTCTGGGCTGCTACAGACACGGGATCAAACTGGGAGATGTGATAGAAAAGCTCCATTATGAGGGCAGCGAATTAGGACGTTTGACAAGAGGAGACAAAGCCTTGCCTGGAGGGAGGGGGCCCTTCTCAGAGGCCAGGACTGAGCTGAGCAGATCGGGCCCTTTTGGGACTTTCGAGCCCCAGAAGGTGACAGGGCCCATCGCCAAATGTAACTTGATATAAGACAACACTAAACACGAAATCCAAACTGTTCAGGTATGCCGAAAGTAAAGTGGCTTCTTGCTAGGTTGTTTTTTGTCAATGAAATCCTAAATATGCTCATTGAAGCCAGACTTTTGTTTTCTCCCTCCCTTTCTTCCTTCTTCCCCCTTCACCTGCTTCCTCTTTCTTTTTGTCCTTGTTTGCCATTTCTCTGAGCAAGAGCATAAGCAATTTATGGAGAATGGCGGGGGGGAAATATTGCTGCATTACTGAGAGGGCTCATCGAAATGACCTTCCGGACCGCTCCCGGCTTGGAGGCTCCGTGAGTCCATGAAAGGACTTGATAGAGAACAAATCTGGGCTTTGCAGTCAGACGTTCCTGGTGCCAACCCCGAGCTCTCGTGTTTACTTGCTGTGTGACCTCGGGCAAGCTGCTTAACCTCTCTGAGCCAAGGTTCGTCACTGGAAAAGCTGGGCCAACGCTGACCACCAACTCACTGCTGTGAGGATAAACTGAAAAAAATATTTATAAAGCACCCGGCAAGCTGGCAATGGAAGAATGGGTCAAAAATCTCCTGCCGGGGAACCTGGGAGGAGGCCCACCTGAACAGAGACGACGGGGCATGGGGTGTGGTGTGCTGGGACTCAGAGATGAAGCTGCAAGTCCCCTTCGCTGGTGTCTGGGGGATTCAGCTGTCAGCTCAGCTCATTTCCCAGGGCCCGGCCCTGCTCCTGCTCTCTGTCCTTTTGTGCCCGTGGCTTCTTGTGAACAACCCAGGTCCGTACCTGGGACCTCTGCCACCATTGTGCCATCCCTCTGAGGTCGAGCACACCCTGTCACTCAATGGTTTGTCCTGGGCTTTGCTGCCTCGAACTTGCCCGAATACCTCCCCCCCCCCCCCCAACCTGGACGTTCTGACCGTTGTTCCTTTTTATTTGCTTATTTCACTCACTCCACGAACAGTTGGGGGGGGCGGTCTGCAGGGTGCCAGGCCCTGTGCTGGGGCCCCCGGAGCCCCAGCACTTGTCCATCTGCCCCAGGATCCTGCCGCTTTCCATCAGCTCTGGAATCACCCCCCCCCACCCCACTCAGGATCGTCCCTCCCTTCTTGGAGGCTGGCTGTGCTGCGGGGCCCCTCAACCCCCTGCCAGCATCAAATCCAGACACTCTGCCGATAGTGGTTGATTAAATGAACACATCGAAAAGGATGTGTTTTTTTTTTTTTTTTTTTAATTACCACCCCTTCCAGGTTCCCCAGCCCCCTTTTGGGCTGATGTAACCCAAATTACTCTGCACCGTGATGAGTTAAACGCTGGCAGCTTGGTGATTGCGTATAAGCAGTTTCCAGCTCTCAGGCAGCCATTATCCGCACCTCCGTGAGGTTCTGATTTTCAAGTATCCTTAGGGCTTAAAAATGCTAATGGTGGTTCTCTTCCTATAACTATAATAATACTTAGCACTTGTGTCCTGCTACATAAAATCAGTTCAAGTGCGCCCACACCCCCCCCCGGTGAGGTAGGTCCCTTATTAGCACCCTGGCGTCAATGAGCAGCCGAGGGGTTGACGGGGTTTGGCTAAGGCACACTTGCCTTTGACCTGAACCATCCCCTCCACTCCGGCCCTGGAGGTATAGGCAGTCCCCCGAGAGTGTAGACGAGCGGTACCTTTCCGGGACCCCAACCCCCCAAGGATCTGAGCAGGCGTGGCCAACACCCTGTCGGGAGACGTTACAGGACCATCAGCTGTACGTGCAATTGGCCACGTAAAGGGTGAGAATTAAGTTACGGTTCTACTGACCGTTGAAACAGCAGCTCTTCCAACAACGTTGAAGACGTCGGTGGCCTGTGGGAGAGGCTGAACAGGGTGACCCGTCATCTCAGGTTAGGAAAGCAACCTGCCCAGAGCGACACGGGTCCAAGTCACCCGGAGCAGTCCAGACAGCTGGGCAAAGACGGTGACCCCCTTGCCTGGCATGCCCTGCCCCCCAGAGCGTCCCCTCATCGCGTCCCCCTCCCTACCATGTGGGCTGGAAGTAAAACACACACACACACACACACACACACACACACACACACACACACACACAAAACCATATCCAGGGAAATAATTCACTAACGTACGCAAAAATTGCGGCATGCGTGTAAAATGCACGCATGTAAGAAAGGAGGCAGGGCTCGAAGGACCGCAAGATAACGCAAACAGCTCTTCCTCCAGCTGTGCCAGTGGTTCAGCGAACCTGTTCCACATTTCTCAAATATTCTCCTGGAGCTTCTGTCTTACCTGTGGACTAGTGTTCCTCTGTTATTTAAAGCAGTATTCTTCTAATGAAACAAACAGATGCATTTCGAACTGGAATGCATGCGTTCCACGAACTTTTAAGAGAAAACACACATTTTCAAAGCAATTGTGTGCTTCTGGGCGGAGAAACCTATTTATGTCTTCTGGGCACTTCTTCTCGGGCACTCCTAGGGGATCCAGTTTGAAGACCCCTGCATGAGTTTCCACCATGGAAGGCATAGAACACCACCTCTGTTAGGGGTGGAGGGAGGAGCAGAGAGAGATAAGGGTCAAGTCCTGCATGGCCCAGTGGCAGCCGAGAGCGGTCTGAGCTCTTGGCCTGGGGCAGCAGAGTCCTGAAAGGCTGGGAGGTGAGCACCTAGGGACAGGTGGAGGGGAGATGGAGAGAAGGGAGGGCAGAGTCCCCAGAGGGATCCCCGAGGAACCCTCAGCTACCTCACAATGAAGCCGTAAAGCTCTGCCCCAAGCCAACCCAGGCGCACGTTGGGACCACAGCCTTTTTCCACTGGAAGGAACCAGAAACATTCTAGTCCAATCGCCTCCTCTTCCAGTCTGGGAAACCGAAGTTCAAAGCCTTGCAGCGACTTGCAAGAGGTCACAGTTCAGATCAGCGCCAGAGTTCTTTTTTAATCTGAGTGATGTTATCAAGATTACTCATGAAGTCACAACGTGTCTCAGCACGTACAAGTAAAAGAGACAGGAGAGGGTAATCGCAGAAAGGAACAAACTTTGTTTAAAAAGCAAAAATATGAAAACCACAGTAAGGAAAAAGAGGGGCTATAGTCAGGTCAGCGTTTTGACCCAAAAAGCAAATCAGTTCTATGGTCCCCCACGTTAGTTTACAGGGTTTAAAGCGATTCAATGTAACGTGAGCCCTACACGGTGTTGACCAACCAGGATTTAGGATTCCTGGTGTAGTCCGCGAAAACTTTTTTTGCACCATCTTATGTAAAAACAGAAAAAAAACTTTTATGCCACCTGAATCTGCACTGCCTGACTTACTTCCCTACAAACTGGAAACCTCTTCTCATTATCAAGATGTGAATCAGAGCCACGAAACGCCAAAACCGGTGTGCAAAGCGGGTGATCCCGGAGAGGAGGCCTTGGGGGTCTGGCAGGGGCTCTGCCCGGTCGTGGCAGCCTTCTGTGGTGTCTTTGCGGCGGGGAGGGTGGGGGGTCTCCGCTCCGGGAGTCCCCAGGCTGCGTCCTACCGAAGACCAGCCGTGCAGTCGCTCTCAGAAGGCCGTTTTCATCTCTGTCAAAAATCCTCAAGTGGCAAAAACCGGGCGTTCACCGTGGCTCGAGCAAAATGAGGAAAATACAAGCTCCAGTTCTGAAACTGCCTGCTCATTATTCCAGGAACATTCTTCCTGTCAATCTTTTATTAATTATCCAGGGGAAGTGATTCTGTACAGCAACGCACAGTGAAATGATTCATCTGACATAACTTCCTCGGTTTTCCGTCCAACTGAAACAATTCCAAAAGCCGCAACTAGGCATGAAGGGGAGAGAAAACTAAAGGGAACGTCCTCCAGACACACAGCCGTGTCCTGAGTTGAATTCCCCAGCAGAAGCACTAGCTTGGGCACCGGGGCCGGAGAAGGTCTATGTACCTTCCTTCCCCAGATGTTTACAATGAATAATGGATTCTATGAACAAATTCTAATAAGTGAATACATTTTAATAGCTAATGACTAAAATTGTAACAACACCGCAGGGTCTTAAATATATTTTTAAGTGCTACAAATGAAACATATTGAAACTGTAAGCCTTCCCATATTATAGAGAAAAATTAAAAAAAAAAAAAGTCGCTAGGAGGATGGCGATGTGCTGATCGTGAAGGAAGTCCCACCGTTGAGTTAATGAACATGTCCAGCACCTCAGACATTCACTTGTTTTAGTGAGAATACATAAGCTCTACTCTTGCAGCAAATTTCAAGTTTATTTGTTTTGAGACACAGAGAGAGAAAGAGAGAGTACAAGCAGGGGAAGGGCAGAGAGAGGAGAGAGAATCCCAAGCAGGCTCCATGCTGTCAGCGCAGAGCCCAACACGGGGCTTGAACTCACGAACCGCAAGATCGCGACCTGAGCTGAAATCAAGAGTTGGACGCCTGTCAGACTGAGCCACCCAGGCGTCCCTTGGCAAGTTTCAACTATACAATACAGTATTATCAGCTATACTCACTACGTTATACATGAGATCCTCATATCTTTTTTTTTTTAAGTGTTTATTTTGAGAGAGAGAGAGAGAGAGAGACAGAGAGAGAGGAAACGAGCAGAGGAGGGGCAGAGAGAGAGCGAAAAAATCCCAAGCAGGCTCCACACTCAGCACAGAGCCTGACGCAGGACTCGATCTAATGATCGTGAGATTGTGACCTGAGCTGAAATCAAGAGTCGGTTGTTTAACTGACTGAGCCACCCGGGCGTCCGGAGATCCTCATATCTTATTCATCGAATCACTGAAAGGTACCCTTTTACCAACCTCTCGCCATTTCCCCCATGGGAATCACCATTCAACTCTGTTTCTGAGACCCAGTTTATTTGTTTATTTGGTTTTAAAGATTCTACATATAAGTGATCTCAGGCATTATTTGTCTCTACCTGGTTTATTTCGCTTGGCATAATACCCTCCAGGCTCACCCATGCCGCAAACGGCAGGATTCTTTGAGGACTGAATAATATCCCATTGCGATACATCACATTTTCTTTATTCATTCATCTGTCAAAGGACATATAGGTTGTTTCTGCACCTTGGCCATTGTGAATAATGCTGCTGTGGACATGGGTGTGCAGATATCCTTTTGAGACAATGATTTTTTTCCCCTTTGGAGATATATCCAGAAGCGATATTGCTAGATCACATGGTAGTTCTATTTTTAATATTTTGAGGAACCTCCATACTATTTTCCACAGGGGCTGCCCTAATTTCCAGCCCTACCAAGAGTGTGCGAGGGTTCCCTTTCCTCCACGTCCTCGCCAGCGTTTATTATCTCGTCTTTTTTTTTTTTCAGGGCTCCTAAGTTTTATTAGTATTCCTTTCCTTTTGAAAAAAATTTTTATCTTAATTTTTTAAATTCCAGTATAATTAACGTACAGTGTTATATTAGCTTTAGGTGTATAATATAGTGATTCACCAATTCTATACGTTATTCAGTGCTCAACACGGTTAAGTGTTAGTGTTAGTCCCCTTCGTCTATTTCACCCCTCTCCCCCACCCACCTCCCCTCTGGTTCTCTATAGTTAAGAGTCTAATTTCTTGCATGTCTCTCTTTTTCTTTGTTTTGTTTCTCAAATTCCACATGAGTAAAATCACATGGTATTTGTCTGTCTCTGACTTATTTCACTTAGCCTTACACTTTCTAGATCCATCCATGTGGTTGCAAATGGCAAGGTTTCATCCTTTTTTATGGCTCAGTAATATTCCACTGTATACACATCCCACATCTTCTTTGTCCATTCATCCGTCAATGGACACATGGGCTGTTTCCATAATTCGGCTATTGTAAACAATGCTGCAATAAACACGGGGGGGGGCTATATTTTTTCAAATTAGTGTTTTCATATTCTTTGGGTACATACCCAGTAGTGTAGTTACTGGCTCATATGTCATTCTATTTTTAGTTTTTTGAGGAACCTCCATACTGTTTTCCACAGTGACTGCATTGATTTGCATTCCCACCAACAGTGCACAAGGATTCCTTTTTCTGTACATCCTTGCCAACACTTGTGATTTCTTTTTTTTTTTAATTAAAAAAAATGTTTATTTACTTTTTGAGAGAGAGAGAGAGAGAGAGAGAGAGAGAGAGAGAGAGAAACAGAACATGAGCAGGGGAGGGGCAGAGAGAGAGGGAGACACAGAATCCGAAGCAGGCTCCAGGCTCCAAGCTGTCAGCACAGAGCCCGACATGAAGTTCAAACCCACAAAGTGTGAGGTCATGACCTGAGCTGAAGTAGGACATTTAACTGACGGAGCCACCCGGGTGCCCCCCAACACTTGTTATTTCCTGTGTTTTAGCCACTCTGACAAGGCGTCAGGTGATCTGTCATTGTGGTTTTGATTTACATTTCCTTGATGATGAGGGATGGTGAGCACTTTTTCATGTACCTGTTGGCCACCTGTAGGTCTTCTTTGGGAAAATGTCTATTTAAGTCCTCTGCCCATTTTTTAAATTGGGATTATTATCCTTATTATTTTGCTATTAAGTTGTATGGGCTCTTTGTCTATTTTGGATAGTAACCCCTTACCAGACATATAGTTTGCAAATACCTTCTCCCATTCTGTAGGTCGCCTTTCATTTTGTTGATGGTTCCATTGCTGTGCAGAAGCTCTTTAATTTTTTTTAATGATTTATTTATTTTTGAGAGAGAGAAAGAGAGACAGAGCACGAGCAGGGGAGGGACAGAGAGAGAGGGAGACACGGAATCTGAAGCAGGCTCCAGGCTCCGAGCTGTCAGCACAGAGCCCCTCGCGGGGCTCAAACTCGTGAACCGTGAGATCATGACTTGAGCGGAAGTGGGACGCCTAACCGACTGAGCCCCCCAGGCGCCCCCCAGAAGCTCTTTAATTTGATGGGTCCCACTTGTTTACTTTTGCTTATGTTGCCTCTGCTTTCAGTGTCAAATAAAACAAAATCATCGCCAAGACCAATGTTAAGGAGCTTTTACCCTATGTTTTCTTCAATGAGTTTTATGTTTTCAGGTCTCATGTTCATGCCTTTAATACATATGGAGCTGATTTTTGTGTATGTTGGAAGATCTTTTTTTGCATGTGGATATTTAGTTTTCCCCCTACCATTTATTGAAAAGACTATCCTTTCCCCCTTGTAAATCCTTCACTCCTTTGTTGAACAGCAATTGATGATATATGTGTGGGTTTATATCCGAGATGCCTACTATGCTCCATTGACCTGTATGTCTGTTTTTAGACCAATGCCACACTGTTTTGATTACTGTAGCCTTGTTTGAAATCAGGATGTACAGTGCCTCTTTGTTAAACTTTGTTCTATCTCAGGATTGCTTTGGCTATTCCCGGCCTTTGGTGGTTCCATATGAATTTGAAGCTCATTTTTCTTATTTCTGTGAAAACTGCCATCGGAATTTTGATAGGAATAATCCTGTATCCGTAGAGAGTTTGGGTGGTATAGACATTTTAACAATGTTTACTGTCCCAGTTTATGAACACAGAATATCTTTCCCTGTATTTGTGTCTCCTTCAGTTTCTTTTACCAATGTTCTGTAGTTTTCAGTGTGATCTTTCACCCCCTTGGTTAAATTTATTCCTATTTTATCCTTTTTGATGTTATTGTAAATAAGATTTTCTTAATTTCTCTTTTTGATGGGTTGTGGTTAGTGCATAGAAATGCAAGTGATTTTTGGATATTGATTTTATATCCTGCAACCTTACTGAATGTGCGTATTAGTTCTAATGTTTGGGGTGGTTTTTTTTTTTGGTGGAGTCTTTAGCGTTTTCTATGTGTAATATCATGCCACCTGCAAACAGAGCCAATTTCACTTCTTCCTTTTGGACAAAAGTATTCTTTTAAGTGCACAGACTGAATTCAAGGAAGGGACATGGGTGAAAGAGGCTGAAGCCGTGCCCACACTCCAGGACTAAAAATACACTGCCCCTTAACCACAGTCAGTTGCTGGGTACATTGAGTTTCAGGAGCATTTAAAAAGCAGATTTCATCAGTCACTCAAAGGCATGGATTTTAAATGCAATTACTGTATGTAATTAGCTGTTTCATCTTCAGTGCCAGTGAATTTGGAATTTAATCTCTGATTGCACAAAATAGAATACTAAGCAGATCAGCCCATAGAAAGGCTGGCGTAGTTGTTTACTGGTAGCCGGATAACGTGGCCAAATTCCTTAGAGCCACGGTGGACAAATGTTAGACAGAGGAGGAGGGAGACAAGGCACTGGCTCTTATAAGACACTTATTTTTAAACCCACGTTAAAGATACGGTTTGTCCTCTCTCCGAAGCCTTGCCCCACGCTGGGTGGAGCCCATCACTCAACCTCAAGTACAGCACATACCACAGTTACCCGATCGTCTCTGCAACTGCTTTTCCTCCCGGGTTATGAGCGCCTTGAAGGCAGGGACCATGTCTTATTAAACTTTGTGTTTCTGACACAGAGCAGGGTGCCTGGCCCACCACAGCGGTCAGTAAATGAACGAACGAGTGAGCCACCAGTTAAATCAGCAAGGGCCAGTTTTGCAAAAATAAGCAGTTTATGTAAACCTTTATTTTTTTTTTTTGAACTCTCCTTCAGCAACATCTTTCTTTAAGGCGTGTATTTTTCTTAAATTTTATTTTAAATTCCAGTAGAGTTAACATCCAGGGTTATATTAGTTTCAGGTGCACAGAATAGTGATTGAACACTTCGTCCGGAGCTCATCAGGACAGGTGCACTCCTTAATCCCCATCACCCATTTTACCTATCTCCCACCCACCTCCTCTCTGGTGATCATCAGTTTGTTCTCTACAGCTAAGGGTCTTGGTTGTTTTCCATGTCCCTAAAGAAAAAAATAAATGAACTATTTAAATTATATTTACTTACCCGTTCTTTTCCAAGGTCAACCTGCAGCAAAAGCCAATTTTCCATAGGTTGGGTGGGGGGGGGGGCGCCCTGTCAGCCCGGTAGCCAAACTCCCATAATCACCATAGAAGAAGTCACAGAATCTCAGACTTTCTGTGACACAGCCTCCATCAGCCAGCTGCCTGGTGGACACCTGTGTACAGACCAGACCGGCTCAGGGTTTCCGAAAAGAACTAAAGTCCCAATCCTCAAATCCAGATCACCAGTGACTAGGTAACAATATTTAAAAATATATGAATAAAGATAGGCCATCAGGTTGAAGTGGATTCAGTGTTATTGACCTTAATTCTAAGTTCGGTTTGTGAAATATCTATGAGATGTTTTTTTTTTTTTTTTAATGGGGGGGAGGGGCAAAGGGAGAGAGAAAGAGAAAGAGAGAGAGAATCCTAAGCAGGCGCCACTCTCAGTGTGGAGCGAGACATGGGGCTCGATCCTACAACCCTGGGATCATGACCTGCACCAAAATCGAGTCGGACACCCACCCGACTGAGCCACACAGGCGCCCCTCTAAGAAGTTTTCTCAGTCATTTATTGCCTAGTCTCCCAAGGACGAGAAGTGTGTGCATGTTGGTCACTGATATATCCTCAGCTCCCTGAACAGTGCCTGAGCCATAGAAGGTGCTTAAAAATTCTCCCAAGTGACAGAGTTTATATGTGTGACAGCCACAGAGACAGATTGCTATTAAAAAATTACGTGGGGCGCCTGGGTGGCTCGGTCGGTTAAGCGTCCGACTTCGGCTCAGGTCATGATCTCAAGGATTGTGGGTTCGAGCCCCATGTCGGGCTCTGTGCTGACGGCTCAGAGCCAGGAGCCTGCTTCGGATTCTGTGTCTCCCTCTCTCTCTGCCCCTCCCCTGTTCATGCTCTGTCTCTCTCTGTCTCAAAAATAAATAAATGTTAAAAAAAAATTTTTAAACACATTTTCAGGGGCACGTGGGTGGCTCAGTCGTTTAAGCGGCCGACTTCGGCTCAGGTCATGATCTCACAGATTGTGGGTTCGAGCCCCACGTCGGGCTCTGTGCTGATGGCTCAGAGCCTGGAGCCCGTTTCCGATTCTGTGTCTCCCTCTCTCTCTGCCCCTCCCCTGTTCATGATCTGTCTCTCTCTGTCTCAAAAATAAATAAACGTTAAAAAAAATTAAAAAAAAATTACGAGCTCCTTTCTTGTTTCCAGGAAAAAAAAAATTTTTTTCAATGAGCCAACCATGAAAAGAGCATTAAGTATCAAGGGCATAAAAAAGTTTATGGTTTGCGGCGCCTGGGGGGCTCAGTCGGTTCAGCCTCAGACTCAGAGATCCAGCCCCGCGATCAGGCTCCACGCTGATCTTGGGGTCCGCTTGGGATTCTCTGTCTCCCTCTCTCTCTGCCCCTCTGGCGCTCTCTCTCTCTCTCTCTCTCTAAAAATAAATAAATAAAATTTAAAACAAAAGACGTATGGTAAAAGAAACCCCTAAAGCCTGTAGAGGACGTGAAGCAAGAAAGTGTCCCCTTAAAACATGTCCCAAGTGTCCCAGATGGAGCCTTTTCGCACAGGTGCCTCCCGCACTGGCGCCGAGCCCAGCTCACGGTGGTCTCCACTGGCCAAATCTGCTTTCCTACGACAGTAGCCCGCGGGGCAAAGCTGCAGCCCATGCGATCGCAGAGGAATTGGAAGGGCGAGCAGAGGAATTGGAAGGGCGAGCAGAGAGAGGAAAGCCGGGGCCCTCCAGCCTGCGCCCCAGGCCTCCGCGTGTAGGCGGGGTGCGCATGTGCAGCACGTGTGAAGCGTGTGGTTCCCCACTGGCCTCTCACACAGCGGAAGTGAGGACAGCGGCAGAAATAAACCCAAAACAAACAAAAGCCCCACCGCGGTTTCCATAGGTGACACGGAAGCTTTGTAATTTCCGCACGCAGCTCTTTGCCAAATGACTCATTCCAGAGCTTGAGGGAGAAGGACTGATTCCCAGAGCAACTCGCAGTTGTCATGATGGCAAAAGGCACGTCGGGGAAACACGAAAGGGGACGTTGCCTTTTTTCCCCGTGCCCAGTCGGTCCGCCCTGGTGCCTTCGGGGGAAGGAAGGGGGTTACAGGTTCCTGGTTCCTGGTTCCCGGGTTTATCTGAGCCTCGGTGCAGCGGGCCAGACCCCGGTCTCTGCAGCCACCTCTCCAAGCGCTACAGGACCCCCGGCAACTGGAGCGAGCAAAGCACATTGCAGACGCCGGGTCTCCCTGGCCTATATCGTGCCCATCTGCGTGTGCGCGCGTGTGCCTCCATGTGTGTGCACACGTGTGTGCATGTGTATGCGGGCAGGAGTGTGCACGCACCTGCGCGTGCATCTGAGTGTGTGTGGCCGGGAGGAACATTCTGAGAAAGAAGGGAGTCCAGGCCTGACCGCCAACAGTTATTCACTCTTCAATCTGAGGCAAGTCCCTAGAGTCTAAGAAAGTGTTTCTTTCATCTGCAAAAAGAGGGTAGTGTAAAACCCTCCGTTGTCTACAGAGATGAAGGTCCTCCCGAGACCGTGACTGTGCCATTACGATGCTAACCATTATTACTTTGGCGTTTCTTTTCTCTCTTTTCCCCCCAGTCGTGTCCAGTGGTCAGACTGCATGGTAGAACCAGGTGCCCCCCACCACAGGCAAGTGCAAGCCGGCTCCAACCCTTTAGGCGGGATATATATTGATATGCAGCTCGGTCAAGGTCTAGGTCATTTGTGTTGTTCCCACCAACCCGTCTCCTCATCTCCGGCTCACCTCCTGCTCGCCAGGCCGGTACACTGGTTCCCAACGCACCCCCACCCCAAACCGGAGAAGATGTGTGTCTATCGGTCGCCTTGAGAATTCTCTCCAAGCGTTCTCCGCGCGGTGTTAATAGCGGCGACTGAGGCGTACTGACCCCTTCTGGGCCGGGCGCTTTGCCAAGCACGCTACGGGGCCCCACCTCACTTAATCCTTCTGGTATATTCATCAAACTCAATAGCGTTCTCTCCATTTCCCAGATGAGGACATTGAGAGGAGAAAATCTGGCCCGAGATTGCACAGCTATTAAGTGGCAGAGCGGGGACTGGAACGCAGGAGGTCGGACCCCCAAGCCCTCCCTCCGAATCACAGCCACCGAGCTGAGCCAGCCGTGCGCCAGCCCAGCCCATGGGGGATGCGTGGAGTTTGGGGCAACAAGGGAAGAAATAAGGGCGAGGAAATCTTATTCCGGATGTGGAAGCCCTATATGAGGGCTAAAAGTCCTCTTTCCACTTTCTTACGAGTGTCTGTGATTTTTTTTTTTTTTTCCCCTTCCTGGCTCCCAAGGGGAAGAGACAAGGAGTCTTGTTACATGCTGTCCTCGGCACCATCCAGACTCTGTGCCTCTGGCCCCAAAGCAACGGCTGGGCTAACTCTTGCTGCCTCGTCGGTCCCTCCAGGGGGTGTGCGCAGTCGGGGATGGCATTCCCTCGCGGCTGTAAGTGGGGTGCACACAGCACAGCGAAGCTCTCCTGTGGGCCCCCGGCTAAGTGAGGGAAAACAGAGGTGTGCTTGGGTGACAGCCTGCTGGAGTGGAGCCCCATCCGTAGTGCTCAGTTCCACGCTGCATGTGGCCTCAGTGGTCCTCGAGCCACTGACTCCACCGGACAGGACCCTGAACCGGGGAGAAGAGTGCCCTGTGCTGCCCCAGCCCAGCTCTGCCCCCGGACAAGAGCTGCTGCTGTACGAAGCAGGGCAGGGGCGGCTGGGTGGCTCAGTCGGTTAAGCATCTGACTCTTAACGTTAGCTCAGGTCATGATCTTGAGGTTTGTGGGTTCGAGCCTCCCATCTGGCTCCTTGCTGACAGCATGGAGCCTGCTTGGGATTCTCTCTCTCCCCCTCTCTCTCTGCTCCTCCCCTGCTCATGCTCTCTCTCTCTCTCTCTCTCTCAATATAAATAAATATTTTTTTAAGTATAAACTAAGAAAAACAAAGGCCAGTGCAGAGAGATGGGTCCTCCTCCCAGATATGATACCAGCTAGCCCACACCAGCAAACTTCAGATTTTTCATTCTTAAAATGAATGTCGGGCTTGGGTTTCACGAACTCCAAAAATTCCCTTCAATTCTAAAACCCAAGGGTCCTAACTCCCTCCTCTCCTGGGCAGCTCTGTTCCCATTGTCCCCCGGGGAGCCAATGGGGACCTTCTGCAGGGGGGGGTGATCAAAGGGCTCCCGGGAGGCCGGGCGCCGGGGGCACAGGACTTGCGGAACAGAAACCCGATTGCTACATCAACTGGCAGAATGAGGAAGCGGCCGTCCCAGGAGACCTAGCCCAGAGACAGCTTCCACGGCCACAGAATTCTCGGGGCCCTTAGTGTGTCTCCAAAGGACAAGATGTGTGCCCGCTCGACGACAGGCGCTCCTCTGACAGCGGAGTCTGAGGCTCACACACCGTGAAAGTGGCTTTCCCCCCAGTTACGTACTCCATCATGGTCACTTATGATTAAATGAATTTAATAACACCGCCACACTACCCCTCCAAAACCCGAATGACTTCTTTCCAAATTTAAGTTGCTCAAACTATTGACTGTAATTAGCTGGTATAGCCACGGCATAATGATCTGGAGGGTTACTGAGCAGGGAGAAATAACCCAGTTTCAATGGGCTACGTTTACTTGCAGAGAGACAGAGAGAGAGGGAGAGAGAGAGAGAAAGAGAAAGAAGGTATGTTAGCGCGAGGCTTTACCCACTTACTTTTCAGTGTAAAATTTTCCAAGATGGAAGTAGAGATCGAATTGCCAGGATGGCAAAAAAAAAAAAAAAAAAAAAAAAAAAGACGTCGGGAAAATGAGGAAATGGATTTCACGTGGGCAACGGGTGACAAACCTTTCTTATGTGTGGTTCTCGGTAAGCAGGGGACGCTCAAGGTCACTGCCCACACCTTTTTCTGTCTCGCGGATGTTCTTAGAGCAAGGTCAGAGAGCAAATCATAAATGGGGGCAAATTCCAGCCGGGTCTTTTCAACCAGCTGTTTTGTTCTATGAGATGTCACAGTGTAACAGGATAATTGGAGGGTTGGGATAAGCTGGTGAGGGAATACGGGGTTTTCCGAAGGAAGATAAAAGCAGAGAAGCAGCTCCCAGCACTAAAGCTGGCTGTCCTGTTTCTTCAAAAATAGGTCCTCTAACATGGGAGAAGCAGACATCCAAACCTTCTTAAATCCCCTCGACTGTTCCGAAGAGAGCAAACACAGAGCAAACGCGTATTTCATGAAAAGAGATACATTCCGAAAGATCATAGCACCAGCTGCTTGGTCACCTCAGTGTTTTTGGAAAAGAGCTATCCAGCATTAAAGATTCAGGAATGTCTGTTGACATATTAAGGAAACAACCTCAGGGGACAGCTGACAAGGCTCCAAGAAGCATCACCAAGGGAACAGTGACGCAAACGCGTTCCGTTTTTTACAGGCTGGCACTGTGCCAGGCTTCCTCGCCTGACAGCTGATGTAATGCTAATCCCTATCTGGGTTAGCGTTGCTTAGATATCAACTCAAGCGACTCAGTCAGCTGCAATCAATAGCGAGCTCCTTTTATAGAAGATAGTAAAAAGGAAAAAAAAAAAATATATATATATATATATATACACACATACATCTCAGAGAGCAAGAACTACCCATTCCGGCATGCTAAAAACCTATCCATTGTGCCAAAAACGATAAAGGAAAAGAAAGGAGGGTCCAGTATAAACCCAAGAAGCATGTTGACCCATGCCAAGTGTCTTTTTCTGAAGTCCAGTTGTCCACAAAGGATAGTGCTATTTCACAACACAAGTTTTTGTTTTGTTTTGTTTTGTTTCGTTTTGTTTTTTTTTAAGCGTCACTGAAGAAGATGCCTCATTTCCAGCCGAGCTAAATAATGACGGGAGAAAACAGAAGACATTAGGTGGCGATGTGAAAATAATGCCTTTTTTCATTATCGAATAAATGGGCTGGTTCCTTTGGAACGACTGCATCAAATATTGTTCTTCAAAAAAAATTCTCTCTTCAAGACCACTGCTTTTCAATTATTTTAGAATAAATAATAAGAAGTATGCAAATTTTTTTTTAATTTTTTTTTTCAACGTTTATTTATTTTTGGGACAGAGAGAGACAGAGCATGAACGGGGGAGGGGCAGAGAGAGAGAGGGAGACACAGAATCGGAAACAGGCTCCAGGCTCCGAGCCATCAGGCCAGAGCCTGACGCGGGGCTCGAACTCCCGGACCGCGAGATCGTGACCTGGCTGAAGTCGGACGCTCAACCGACTGCGCCACCCAGGCGCCCCAAGAAGTATGCAAATTTTAATCAATCTCAGATTGAATGCCTGTGTCAAGTGCCCTCTATAACATGACGAGGGGCCACTTTTCATTTTCTCTCAAGCATTGCAATTTTAACTGTCCAAGAGTGATAAAAAAAAAAAAAAAAGAACTCATTTTAGCAGCTCACTTTAATTATACATATTCTTATCTATTTACTAGATTATACTTAGATGGAAGAGACCTATGTCGTCTTACACAGAAGACCAGTAGCAAAGCATCCTTGGTTCCAAGGTGCTTAATGTAAATAATAATAATAATAATAATAATAATAATAATAATAATAATAACAATCCGGTGGTGGGTGTCGGGGAAGGATGAAAACCAATAGAGAAAGTATAGTATTTTTTTAAGTTTATTTATTTATTTGGAAAGAGTGTGAGAGACAGGCAGAGAGAGAGAGAGGGAGATGGAGAATCCCAAGCAGGCTCCACGCTGCCAGCATAGAGCCTGATGCAGGGCTTGATCTCACAAACCATGAGTCATGACCTGAGCTGAAGTTGGACGTTTAACCAACGGAGCTACCCAGGGGCCCCAGAGTATTTTTAACAATAATGAAAGGAGGATAGTCGTGATAACAACACATGAGCTTCATGAATGAAATCCACAGGATGGCAGTGACACGAAAATGACACACTATTTATCTTTTACATGTCTATAGCACTTTGCTTTTAAGGCAGGTGTGGGTTTTTTCCCCTAAATTAGAGGAAGTTTAAGCTTCAGGGAATCTATAAACTGTACGAATTTATATGAAAGTTAATGGCCAGGTACATGTCGTTTTGGGAGAAAGCCTCCTGGCTTTCATTAGATTCTCAGAGGGTTCCAAGAACCCTCCCTTCCCCAAAGTTTAAAACTGATGCATTCGAAGGAGTTAAAAATCCTTTGGAAATTCGATCTCGATTATCCTTCACCTCCCAGTGAGATCATTTATTTACAGGTAGAGAAAGTGGGAAATTGAGAGGCTAAGTTGCTTGCCCAAGGTCAAGGAAGCAGTCTGGTCTGTTATTATCTCTGACGCTAGATCAGATGGCCTCCTTGAATGAGTTTCTGTGGCGTGTCCGTTAGTGAGGGAGGTCCCATTAGAGCCACGCCCGCCCAGGAAGGGCCAGAGGAGCTCAGAACGCCCGCTGATGACTCCAGCCTCGGTTCAAATGGTACACCTCCCTCTCCACCGTCTCTCATGCCCACCTTCCTTTCCCTCCCCCTACTTCTGTTACCCAAAGTCTCCTTTCGGTAAGGCCAAGGCCAAGCAGAAAACACAAGTGCGGTATTTCAACACGTTAGCAGTCTCCCACAAGAATGTAATCTTAGCATCACCTTTCTTTGATAAGGCAATGTTTGCTTGGGAATCTTGAAACACTCCATATCTGGCAAAAAGGATACAGAGCAGGAAACTAAGGCATACAGATATGAAGGAACTTCCCAGCATTGTAGAAAATAGGACGCAAATTTAGTTCTCTAGACTCCCAGGCTGACCTGTTCTAAGTTGACTTACACCAGCTCAGCCTACGAACAGAGCCCTGAGTTCTGGGAGAGCTCCAGCTGGGGGCAGAGGCCAGCAATGCATAGCACAGGAAAGTCAGTCGCAGCTTCCAGTAGGGGGTGGAGCAAAGGGAATGGTCTAGAAGGAATGAGAACGGGGGATTCTGTCCCTTGTTTACAGCAATAATATTTCATGTCACTTTAGAGTTATAAAATCATATTTTCTCATTGCAGAAAATTTGGACAAACACAGAAGTAACAAGAAGAAGAGAGAAAAAAAAAATACCCATAACCCCATGTCTCCCAGAGATCATCCTAAAGGAACAAACATCCTGGTTGTTAGGATTGGTGCCTCCTCTGAGTGTGACCCCAAAGTCACAACTCTTGATTTCTTTGTTAGGATAGTGTGCGCGATGAATGCAAGCCTCACAAGGGGGTTCCATAGCTCAGATAAGATTATGCATTTGAAAATGAGAAAACTCCTTCGCAAATCCTAAATGCCTATATTACACATATAAGGAATTCACACCACTGGCCTCAGAGGTTGCTTTGTGCTCACAGGCGCTGACACTATCCCCCTAAAAACACTGCTTCTCGTGTTAAGTCCCTGCTTTAGAACAGACCATGGATCCCTATGGCCTTTCATCCAAATCCAAGTGTCTCTGGTCAGATTTGTCTCAGTTCAGAACCCAAACTATGCTCGGCACCAAGTCTCCTCCATCCAAGTAAATCTTAACACCTTTGGCACACTTCTTGGTTGTTTTATACTGAAATTTTCCAAATGCCTTCCCTTATACATGACATTTGAGCCCACCTGAAAATGCAAATCACTTCGAATGCCTCATTTAATATCAGTTCCATCAAAGGGCGGCATGCTGGGGGATAGGGGGTAACCTATCCAGAACTAGTTTTATGCATGAGAATTACATGACATGTCACGTAAATTTACATCCACCTTCTGGTTTTTTTTCTTTTGCAAACTTTTATTTTCATTCCCTACCTCCTTTCCTAAAATGCTTAAAAAATAGATTTTGCAAACCATGGGACATGAATGTCATTTGTTGTGTGTGAATTTGCTAAGAAATAGGGTGTGCCGCAGCTGTTATTTTTTTACACATATCCTACTCAATCTGTCATGCGTTTGCTGTGTTTTATAAATATGTGTCATATTTGGAAATATATTGTTCACATATCTTGCATGTTTTCCATTCAAGGCATGCTAAAAATACGGTATCAGTTTGTCCACATGGCTTTCAAAACCAACAAGATGCCCTCATTTGAAACTCCCAACAAAGTCCATAGTCCAGACCAGGCGGTTATTATAAGACGTTTCCCTTCCCGTTTCTTCCGGGGCCACTGTTTGCCTATGTCTCTGAGTCACGTGTAGTTGTGCTTTACGCATCTCAGATACGAAAATATCTTAGGTGTGTGACTCAAAAGCTAGGTGGCTTACTCAGATGGCTTCATGTGCTAGAATGCATGTTTCAGTTGATACAGGAATACGACAGAAATAACGACCCAGGTTCCTTCATCACAGGACTGGTCTTTCTGATGAGTCAGCAACAACGCGCTGCGATAACACTGTTGGGGCCTTTCCATTAACTGAAAGCTCTGAGGTGTGCAAATCAGAAACTGACCTGGCTTCCAGATCATTAAAAACGCCTGTTTTCTTTCCTGCATCGAGAGTGAAGTCCTGTGGCTTCCCGGAGAATTCTGAACCCAGGCATGGCCTCGTATCTGTAATGGATGGCAGGGGGGAACTGAGGACAGGGTGGGAGACGTGGAGGGTGAAATTTAAATATCAGTTCTCTAAGAAAACAAAAACTCGGAGTGCTCAATTGGTAAAATGTCTGACTCTTGATTTCAGCTCAGGTCATGATCTCGTTGTTCGTGAGACCGAGCCCCACGTCGGGCTCTGTGCTGACAGCTCAGAGCCTGGAGCCTGTTTCAGATTCTGTGTCTCCCTCTTTCTCTGATCCTCCCCAGTTCATGCTCTGTCTCTCTCTGTCTCAAAAATAAATAAACGTTAAAAAAAAAATTTTTTTTTTAAAAGAAAGAAAGAAAGAAAAGAAAGCAAAAACTCACTTGTCCTTTCTAAGCCAGAAGGATAAGGCAACGGTTAAACAAGGAAAATGAGTTGGTGTTCTTCCGTTCTCTCCTTGTTAAATTACCTTCCATTTTATAAAGCACGTCTGTCAGTTTCTTTTAAATAAGGGCAAAATTAGCCTAAGAAATCCATACTCCGGGTCTCATATTTTCAACAGACACCATTATTACACTCTCATTATTTATTACATGTTTACTTCCTACATTAATCTGATCTTAACACATTATCAGACGACTGTTTCCTTGCAGGAGGGAAGCTCGCTCTGCAGGCGGTCTCCCCAGCCTGGACTGTATGTGTGTTTGTTTTGTGCAGCTGCACGGATCTGGCTAACTGAGAAGCAATTCTCACGTGACCGAGAATGGCCCCACACTCCTCCCTATCTCACTTCCTTTGTGTGCCTTGTAGAGACATGCAGGGGACCGTGCAAGCCAGCTGTAGAGGCTGCATCAGAGGTTCTGGACCTCAAGTTCAAGGTACAACTTTGGAGGAAGTGTGTAAGGGGCTCTTCCCTCCCCTAACGTGTGCACAGAGAACGCATTCCCCAGTTTATGGGAGAGACGTGGGTGCCTTTCAAGAACGCCTCACTGGTTATCGCCAAAACCAAAAACGAAAACAGGGGCGCCTGGGTGGGTGGCTCAGTCGGTCAAGCATCCAACTTTTGATTTCGGCCCCGGTCGTGATCTCAGTTTGTGAGTCGGAGCCCCGTGTTGGGCTGTGTGCTTGGGATGCTCTCGCTGTCTCCCTGTCTCTGCCCCCCCCACCCCCGGGCCCTGCTGATGCGCGCTCTCTCTCCCTCTCTCTCTCTTTCTCAAAATAAATAAATAACTTTAAAAAAGTAAAACAAAAACAAAAACGGCTCCTGGTGATGTGGTCACGCACCCGCCTTTTGAGACAGAAGCACTGTGTGATCCACCAGCTTCCCGACAGTCCGTGTCAGGGCAGTTAAGACCTTTGTCCCCACAAAGGTTTGTTGGTCTCTTTTTGCCTGTTCAGCAGACCTGCAAGGGAAGGCAGCTAGTACTTCCCTCCCACCCTGCTCCCCAGATAAGGGAAGCTCACACAGCTTTCTGAGGAGCAACTAGAACGGGAACCTAGATTTTTCCGGCTCATGTTTCTTTTAGCTCGTGTACTTTCTGAACCGTCACCTACCCACGCTTCCCTCCACCCTCCCCTGTTAAGACCTGCTGGGGGGAAAAAGTGACCTTTTTCAGAGTGTGCTCTGGAGTGCGCCTTCAAAAACACGCATTTATTTCCAATCGCTACATTCTCAGGACCCGTCAATTATTTTTACATTGTATGCCTATTGCTCCACTAAGTATGCATCAATGAAAATCATGCAGAAAACCTTGCTATCCACAGATTCTAAAATGATCCCCAGGGTCCCTCACCCTGGTAATATATAACCTTCTCCCCTTGAGTGCTAACAGGGCCTTGATTTGCATTCTAACCATAGAATGCAGCAAAGGTGGAAGGGTATCACTCATCCCTGTGTTTCATGATGGGAGTGGCGAAGGCGAAGGGATTTTGCAGATGTAATTAAGGTCTCTAATCAGGTGTCTTTGGGTGACTCACAGGAGAGATTATCTTGGGTGGGTCTGACCTAATCAGATGAGCCCTTTAAAAGAAAATCTAGAGGGGCAGAGACAAAGCATCAGATCCTCTCTCGCACTTGCTGGCCTGGAAGAAGCAAACCTACCGGGAGACGCTTGGGAGGAAATGAATTCTGCCCTATGAACTTGGGAGAGAAAGGACCCTGCGCCCAGAGGAGACCCCAGCTCCAGTGGACACACTGACTACGGTCTTGTGAGACCCTGTGCAGAGGACCCAGCTAACCGGTAGAAGACGAGACATAATAAACGTGTGTCACTTCGAGCTGCTGAGCTCATGGTAACTTTACGCGGCAGTAAAAACAAATACACTTAGGATCTGAGAAGCTAGCGCTCGACCCAATTTAACAAATGCCCGTCGAATCCAAGATTTGCCACGAAATAAAGAATTTTTTTTTTTAGCTTCTGAACTATTACATAAATAAGAGGTAAAGGTGATACGTAACACTAATAATTATACCATGGTGATAAAACCAGTCTTGTCATTTAGGAACAATAGCGACGGCAGTATTTTCTCCCTCATTCTCTCCGGGTCTCATACACACAGGTGCTCAACCGGCGACTTGCGGAAAGGTCCTAGTGGTAACGTTAGCAATCACATTGAGAATCACGGGATAATTATTCCATGAAGGCATTTTTAATTTCTCTCACGGCTTAGAGGGGTCATCTTGGAGAGGAAGAGTGGGTTCTGTGGGAAAATCACAAGAAATGCTTTCCCCGGAACACTAGGATTTCGAGAGTACACCCATCCTAAGCATGCAGACTCTTGGAGACAGTGCCCCAAACAGTACCTGTGCTAGCAGGAACTCAGTAAGCACCTAGTAGGTACTCGGCAAATATTGAATATACAAAAGTGGAAAATCATCTTCACTTTTTTTTTTTTTAAGTTTATTTTTTGAGGGAGGGAGAGGGCACAAGTCAGGGAGGGGCCGAGAAGGAGGAGACAGAGAATCCCAAGCAGGCTCTGCGCTGTCAGCACAGAGCCTGACGTGGGGCTCAAACTCACGAACCGCGAGATCATGGCTTGAGCCGAACTCGGGAGTTGGACACCTAACCGACCGAGCCACCCAGGCACCCATCATCTTCACTTTAAAAATGTCAGATGAAATGGTCTGGCTATGACACGGTCATCAGTGGGGTGGACTAGAAAGCTTAGCGATCCTTTCAAATACGAGCTTTTTTCGTAAAAGCGTGGGGTTTTCTTGCTATCATGAGGGCTGGTGAGCAGAATGCAGCGAGGGCTGTGACAGTAACCTGGCCGGGTGGAGATGTGTCCACCTGCCCAGAGTTGGTGCAACCACTGAGAAGACAAAACCGAGGAAACCAGGTAGCACCAACGGAGCTCACTGGTAGAAGGAACGGAGAATATGCACTTCTACGCGCAACCCCTCCCACGGGAAGCCCATTTTGCCATCAAATACAAAAAGAATATTAACGACACAGGATGGGGGTGAGAGGTCGGTTGTCCAAAGCCTCGGGCGGTGGCCGTGTGGTAACCATAAACGGGACGCCAAAGAGAAGCCCAGGCATTTGCTACGAGCTGTGTAAACTTGGTCAGGTCACTCAACCCACCACCCAAGCTTTGGTTCTTCCCATTGAAAACCAGAGATAACGACAGTGCCTACATCATAGCAAAACTGTGCCGCGCGACCGTGAGACTAAAATAATTCACAGTGGCGAGCCAGGGGAGGGAGGGCGCACAGTCAATATTCATGATTATTATTCACAGCGGTCAGCCTGAAAGGTAAATGGCAGGAGGGGCGGGTTGGATATTGCAGCGTCTGGGGAATGCTTCCCAATCTGCCTCTTATTCCAGAAAATTCCACGTTGGTCCCTTGACCCCACTAACACCAGTGCCAGCTGGTTTCAACAGGGAGTGCTGGGCCGGCAGAGGCAGCCCTTGTGCTGTGTGTGAGCTGTTGGCCTATTGTCACCGTCCTCGCCTGGGATGGTAGTGGCGGCGGCCCGGCCTTCTTTCCAGTCATGCCCTCCTCCGCCCCTGTCACCCCGCCCCCGGGCCCCATTCTCTCCCTCTGCTGTGCCCAACAGTGGCCTTCTGTCTCCTTTTTGTTCATGCTTCCGCTGAGCCACACTTACCCCAGTTCACGAGCTCTAGATCTGTCCTCAGAAGCCCCGGATCCCGGAGGTCAAAGCAGGACCAGGCTGGCTCACTGGTGGGCGCTGTGCTTCGCGGGGAGTCGGGGGCGGGGGGGCTCCTTAAAACTGAGAACAGAAAAAGCCCCTTTGACCAAGGTGAATTCAAAGCTCCCCACTTCTGGCCACGGCGAAGAAAACAATAATCGTGTGGAGAGGGGGCTGCCCACACTGTAGTGTCTGAGACAGGACCCGAGACCTTCCCGGGAAGGGGAGAAATCCTTTTTGGCTGACTCCCCTGACTCTGTGTTTCCTACAATTCTACAACAAAGATCCAGGAACATGAGAAAAGGAAACTGAGAAAATGTGTCCTGGGATCCAAATTTAAGCCAAGAACAGGACAATGTGGGCCAAATGGAAATGAGGCCAAGAGTACTTTCTTGGGGCCCCAGCTTTTTATTTTTTTTTTTTGTTTTGTTTTTTCACATGCCCAAACCTGTTTCACTGCTTAGTGTGAACGATAGTTCTGGGATACAGTTCACTACGGGAAAGGAAATTTAATTAGCTCGGGCAAGCTCACCTTCCATCCAAGGTCGACACAGTCAAATGGCACATTAACCGTGATTGCTGCCAATGGATTTGTGAAAAAAGGAATAGACAGAGGAAGGGAGGAAGCTGGGGGGGGGGGGGAGAGGGGGCGGGGGCACGGAGAGAAAGAGGGAGGGGGAGGCAGGTGACATACTTTAATTAAGAGTCATGGGGCGCCTGGGTGGCGCAGTCGGTTAAGCTTCTGACTTCAGCCAGGTCACGATCTCGCGGTCCGTGAGTTCGAGCCCCGCGTCGGGCTCTGGGCTGATGGCTCAGAGCCTGGAGCCTGTTTCAGATTCTGTGTCTCCCTCTCTCTCTGCCCCTCCCCCGTTCATGCTCTGTCTCTCTCTGTCCCAAAAATAAATAAACGTTGAAAAAAAAAAAATATTAAAAAAAAAAAAAAAAAAGAGTCATACTGACAGAGGTCAACCTACATCCTATGCAGAAAGCAACGGTCTCCCCTCCTTGCCACCCAGTCCCAATAAATTCCCAGATCACATTACGCACGTGCATGGACCGCTTTGCCTCACACGCTCTCTATCACATTCACAGGAATCTAAGTGATCAAAGTTCTATACTTAGGACTTGAAAGGTACCAATAACAACCCACGTTTGTATGCCGCTTTACAGTTCGCAAAACAGGTGCACTGTCATTACTACGTTGGGTTCCTCGTGACCGTGCCGGGGCGGAAGGATGCCACTGTCCCCGTTTTACAAGTGAGGACACTATGCTGAGACTTGCCACCGGGAGGAGGTCACAGAGTTACAAGGGTCCCAGCCAGGACCTGATGCTCGAACTCAAGACCTTTCCCACACTCTGGGAGAACGGTAGGGCCAAGCAAACACAGAGAGGGAAACGGAGGCACAGACTAGCGTAGTGGCTTGACAGATGACGCAGTTGGGAGCATTAGCCCTCAGTTAGAACTCTTCAGAGTTTCAGCTTACTAATGTTGACACGATTATCTAAGTTCTCGCGAGAAAGGCCGTATATCAAGAAAGCATCACACTTGGTAGGAATCGGAAGGATTTTGCCGTACGACGTCCTGTCTTCTCCATGTGCTGGTGTGATTATTTTGCAATGAATTATATGCATCCTATGAATAATGTCATTTCCAGAATAGAAGTAGAGAGCTCCAGGCCCTTTTACAATCCTGGGCAGAGAGTCTGAGCAATCCAGCTCATCTGAATCACCAGAAAGAGGCAAGTCTCAATTTGGAATCACAAAATAGATGATGCAAACGTTTCTCAGCCCTGCAAGGCGAGGGAAGCCTGGGCAGAACCAGGATCCGTCTGGAAGGCTTGGCTGCTTCTCTCCTGCCCGCTTTCCCTTTGACCGGCTGTGGCGTGTCCTCCGGGGCCCGTCCTCCACCTCGAAATTTCCTCGTGAGCTTGATAGTTCGGCCAGCCGGCAGGGCCGAACCAGGGACCTTTGTGCAAGGATGCCGTCTCGGGCACAGGAGAGACACATTCTGCTGACAGCTCCGTTCGGACTACGGCCCTTCGGCAAGGCCCCAGTCCCAATCACCGGCCGTGAGCACTGCAGGCTGTATGTGTTTTTCTCCTTCTGAGCCCTTTGGTTGCGCTTTATTGTTTTTCCTACTTAGAAATTAGGCTGTCTCCATGATGCGAGACATCCTTCCTTTCTAGAATTTCCAGGAAGCACATTTCCCTCCCACGTGTTAGAGTTAATGTAATTGAAACCAAAGTTTGAGGCCATTTCTCCTAATTCAGGAAAAGTTGCACGCTTGGCAATGCAAATGGAAAGAGACAAAAAAAAAAAAAAAAAAAAAAAACAACCAAAAAAGCTGGTAGTGGATTTTTGCGGTGTTTTTCTCATTTTGGTTGTGTGTGTATGTTTCATAAAGCGCGCAGGAGAATTAAATTCAAAACACAACTGCTGGGAGAGCTAGAAACTCTTGTAATTCATGTTGTGCATAATGCATTTGGCAGGCCCGAGCACAGAAATTTCCAGAAGTGTTTGCGTGGCAGCCGTGCTTAGCCAATTCACATTTTTTAGCCGTCCTGGCCAGCTGCCCAGCCTACAGAAAAAGTCTTGTATCTCCACAAGTTTGGCCGGCCTCTCTGACGGGTTTCCAAACTGCATGGCAACGTTGGATAAGCTTATTTTCAAGAGCCAAAAATCTCCAGCTACTTATATTGTTACCAAATACCAGATGTGCTTAATACAGAGCGAGCAGAGCCAAACCCAGGGTAATCAAATAACCTATCATTACCATTTTCTAAAAACAAAAAATGCAATTGGAACACCAGATTACTGTTTTTCTTTGTTTGCTTTACGCCCTATTACTGGAACCCCTGGGGTGTTGGGAACAGGGCTCGGGCGGGGAGGCCAGCTTTGGCAGCGCAGAAGACGCTGTTTACAATCACACCCTGCACATCTGAAACATGTGTGAGAAAGTCAAGGCCCCAGCAGATTTCTTCCAGCCCCGCCGCCCGCAACGCCGTCCCCGGCACACCCCCCCCCCTTTCCCCGGGGAGGGGCTCTCGCCACCGCCCCGGAAAACACGGCAAAGTTGAGGTGCGCCGGGATTTGACCTTGAAGGAGAGGAATGTAGAGGGAGACGGGAGGGTAAGAGCGGGGACTTCACAAATTAGAGGGGATGCAAGAGTTGGAAGCTGCTGCAGCGGCTGCCGGAACAATGCACGGAAGTCCTGAAGGGCTTGAAGGCACACGGGGATGCTGCGTGGCTTTGTCAGAGGTCCTGGCTGGGCTTCAGCTGGTAGACCTCCGAGTATTGAACACAAAAAGCTCCAATTCCATTTTCCCCTCCTCTCATTGCTATAAATTCCTTCTTTCTCCTTCCCTCTCTCCTTCCTTCCTTCCTTCCTTCCTTCCTTCCTTCCTTCCTTCCTTCCCTCCTTCCTCTCATAATTTTCTGGGAACACCGTGGGAAGAAAAGTGTGGCTGCCACATCCCCTGTTGCTCAAACCTCTAGGCCTTCTGTTTTGCTAGTCCTGCCTCCCCAAACTCACAGGTCTGAAGACACGACAAGAGCAAACATGCTTCGCACCCCGAGGAGGTTGGTGACCCCGGTAAATGGCAAGCATGAGCAGCAGGGGTGGTTAGAGACAGAGATGGCATCTTGCCATAAGAAATTGGAGAGCCAGTAATGATTCCGAAAATATCTGTGATCTGCATTAAGACAACTGTATAAATAAAGAACTAAGTGACTCGACCCTTGGAGAGCTGTTTCGAGAAAACCGTTCCTAAAAACGTATCACAATCCAACTGGGCCTTGAGGACCTCGGTGCCAAGCCAAACTCAACGAGAAGATGCACAAACTCAACGAGAAGATGTTTTCCTTAGTGTGGAGTCATCGGGGGGATACGCCATGAACTTGGTCTAATGAGCAATGAAATGCTTTGAAAATATTTAAGTGGATGTGTACCGTAAAATAACGTGGAACGGGCGTCTACAATACCTTTTGAACTTTCCTCCTGGCTGTCCTCACACGTTTTACACATCGGGGGTGTTGCTGAAAACTTGAGTGTGAATCCATATGCTAAGTGGAATTAGGTTTTAAATATTCTAGGGATACTCCTGGCACTGGGGAACCCCGTATCCGTGAAGAAGCCACAGAGAAAGTCAGTACCTACACCGATGGTCTCCGCTCTGCTTGGACGTCCCCCCCCGCCCCTGCCCTCGGTCTGTGAAGAGCCTTTGAGGACACGCATCAGCAGCGCCTTGCTCTCATTGCTGGGTCAGGGGAGGAAAGGGCCGGTCCTGGGGAAGGGTCAAGGGCAGGCTGTTTTGTTCTCCGGCAGCAAAACAGAGCAGGCGAGAGGAAACCACCCAAGTGATGAGCTCTGCAGAGGACAAGTGAAGCCTGAGTCTAAACACAAACGTTGAGGAGCTCATCTCCTTGGAGCTGTTTATATTACATAACTCAAATAAACACAGCAGCGCGAGATCGGTTCCCTTGGCGAGGGCCAGGACCACAGGGCCGAGAGGCAGACAAAGGGCGTCTCCTCCCACCCCGCTCAGAAACGAGCTTCCTTAAAACAACGACCCGACTAGAGCAACACTAATAACACACAGGGACACACCAGCAGGGTTTAGCAGGATACCCTGAATAAACTAGACCAGGGCCACTCTAATGAGGACCGGAAGGTGTCTTTCTTTTCTCCGGCTGAGCAACAGACCCTGATCAGAGCGAGAAGAAACAAAACTGACCCTGGAATGATTCTTTGCATTTGCAAAGGAGGGAAGCCAGTCACCTGCGGTGGTTCTCTCAGTACTCAGAGCCGCTGGCAAACAAGGGAGGACCACAGTGGCTACCTGCCCAGGCATCGGAGGGGCAGCCGACCTTCTCAGACTTCAGCCCTTCGCCGCCCCGAGGCAAAACAGGGGGGTACCCCAGCCTCTGGGAAGCATCGGGCAGTTTCCATGGCATCTATGTGAAGAAGAAGTAGAAGAGGAAGAAAAAAAGAAGTTTCCAACTCGGTAAATGAGCACAGGCGCACAGGCCCGACGTCTGAACGAAATCAGAGAGCCTTGAAATTGAGAGCAGGCGAGAACCTACTGAAACCTTCTTTTTCGTCAGTGGCCTGCAGTCTCCTGGGACACAAGCCCTATCGTATGCCAGGGGACAAGAATAGAACCAAAAATTGAGAACACAGCCCTTAGCACGGGCTGATGGCATTGGTTGCCAACAGTTGCCCCATTAGTAGGCTATGGGGACATGCTAGGGAACATTTTCTCTGCGAGGCTTGTGTTTAAAAATATATCTTGCTTCAGAGCTGGCCCTAGGCGTGGCTGGGGAGTAAGAGCCTCCTTTTTCCGTGCTGAGAAGGTGCCAGTCACTCTGTGATTCACTGCCGATCCCTTACCCCTCTGAGCCTGCCCCTTACGTGCTGTGTGACAGTCACCCAGACCTCAAGCTGGCCCGTGGCAAGTTAATGTTTCAGACGATTCCTGGATGGAAGCCACGCTCCAGGATTGCCCTCCCCCATGAACTTGCTGGATGCACGCAGGGCCAGGGCTGAAAGACGGTGGTCAATACGAAGGGCTCTGACCTCTTCTCACCCTGTGGATGTGTCCCTGGAGACATTTCTCTCTCCATTTCCTTATTCCCAGACGGAGGCAACAGTTCCTGCCCACGTCCCAAGGATGTTTAGAAGTCATGGCTAACGGAAATGACCGAGAAGCTCTTGGCAGATGCCCAGTTCAGAATCGCGTGCTGAATGATGGCCTCCCTCACCCACCCTCTGTACCGCATTACCTACGTGCCCTGCTCTCACCGCTCTGCTGACCGCCCTGGGGCGCGAAGCCGGTCTGCCCAGAGGTCCTGGGGTCCGCTAGAGAAGGTCCCCTTTGCGGGAACCACTGCCATCCCCGCATGGCCGAACTCGTATTCCGGGTCGGAAACAACAGGTGATAGATGAGCTGCAAAAGGCTGAAAGGCTGCCAGCATCCGGCCGCGGGCACCCAGGGCTTGGCACCCCTTCCCCCAGGGGGGGTGGAAGTGAATCAATCGACATGGTGGGGTCAAGTTTGAGTGTGCCTCGGCGAAACCCTGGGGACCTCCTTTCTTGAAAAACAACTGGGACAGGGTGACAGCTGTTCAAGGATGCCAAAGAAAAGGGTCCCCCGGGGAAACCTCCCCAGGGAAGTCTCTGCCTGCAGGAGGCTGTGAGTGACACAGAAGACAGTCGGCAGGAGTGGGCACAGCCCGGCCCGGGTGAACTCTCTGGGTGGCCAGCGATCGGAAGCACCGTGCACGTGTAAAATCTGGCGGTAACCAGGACCGCGGTGGCAGCGGTGACATTGACTATCACAGACGGTGGGGCCTATCGAACCGTAGACCGTTCTGAAGCTGTGGCCCCTGTAAGGACTTGGCTGCAAAATGGCTACCATATTGGAATCGTCACAGCTCTTTTGGCCTTTATTTTTATTTATTTGAGAGAGAGAGAGAGAGAGCAGGAGAGGGGCAGAGAGAAAGAGAGAGAATCCCAAGCAGGCTCCGCACTCAGCATAGACCCCAACATGAAGCTCAACCCCACGACGGTGAAATGACCACCCAGAGGGACCACGTGACCCTCCCCGTTTGCACATGGGCCGCCGCCTCTGAGGCAGGCTGGGAGAATTCCTTGTGTGGAAATCACCGGACTTCGATCCCCAAGACCTGGATTTGACTCTGGGATCAACCACTTCCTAGCAGTGTGAACTGGGCCACAGCAGCTAACCTTTCTGAGACTCAGTGGTCCCATCGATAAACTGGAGCAAGCGATGCCTCACCTCGGGGAGGTGAGGGGCCGTCAGAGGAAGCACGCAGCCCCAGGAGGTGAGATAAATCAGCAAAATCTGAATCTGGGTACAGGCGTGACCTCTTAGCTTCGGAGGCGAGAAGCCTCACCGTCACCTGGCAGGTGGGGGCGGCTGGAGGCCTCGGCCTCGGCCTCGGGAGCAGGCGTCGAGCCCTGGAAGTCAGCCTGCCCACCTCCCCCTGAGAGCTGGCAACAGGGCCGGAACAGGATCTGTTCGTCCCCTGTAATCCAGAGCATTTGCCACCAGGTTGCAGTGGCCTCTTTGACAGTTTCGCAGGTGACAGATCTTCCTCCATGTTCTCCTGGGCCCATCGCGCTCCCGACCGCAGAGGGGACGCGCCCTCTTTCGGGTCCCCAAGGCCCCCCCCCCCCGACCCAGTGGAATCGAAGGCCCCCAAAAGAGCGCAAAGGGGAGTGCCCTGTGCACCAGGGAGAACGAGCCTCCTTGTATTCTTTCTAGATGAATCTCCGGGCCTGCAGCAGCCCAGGGCGCATCCCAGACCTGCAGCAAACCTGTCCGCTGCGGGGCTGTCTCGACACGCTGTTTGGAAAGTCAAGATCTTCAATGTAAACTTTGTTCTCCCTTTCCTTTCTTCAGGGATTGATTCACAGATGCGGCTTCGTGCCCCGCTTCCTCTCCACGGCTCCGGTGCCGAAATCCGAGGTCACACGACATCGCTGTCAGAACAAGTCCATGCCGCCGCCGTCCTATCCGAGAGGCCCGCGCCGGGGCGGCCTTGGCTCCTGAGCCTGCCCTGGTGCAGGGTTCTCGGTGGCACTATTTTTGGCAGATTTTTTTTTTTTTTTTTTTTTTATCCTTGCTCTTTATCACAAGCCTGTCGGGCAAATGACAGAGGAATTGCAAGCTTGAATGGGCTTGTCTGACAGGCCAACTTTCATCCCGGGTGCTGCTGCCTGACTTTGAAAAAGGAACTCTGGGCAGAAGAGAGTAATTTCACACTGATTCCTCGCCATAATTTGCTTTGGGGTTGAAAACGTCGCGTTTCAATCATCCCCGCTTCGCGCCGCAGGGGAGAAGAAGGGCCACGCGTGCAGGTGACGCGTTTGCCGCGGGCCCGCACCGAGACGACTGCCTGGCTCTGAAGCCAGAGCCCTGAGACACACAGGCAGGCACGCCAAGGAGCTCTCCACCAGCCACAAACGAGTGCCTTCGGAGGAGCCCATGAGAAATGGGTTCTGGCAGAAAGAGAGAGCCGCCTAGGACGTGGAGCCTCATATCGGACACCTCCATCATTCAAGAATCCATTAGAACGTCTTTCTCCCCCAGGCCCACGTTCCACGGAGGAGTTGGGTGGCTGTAGGCAAACCGCAAACGTAGGAGGGTCCAAGACAAGCGTGCTCAGCTCGGACAGGCGTGAGCTGGGAGGTACGGGAGGGAAGGGGAAAGTGGCGTCCGGGCCAATGACAGCTGGCGAGGCTGTGCGTGAAGCATCCGGGGACAAGGACAGGGGCTCATGGGGAGGTCAGGGGATGTGGTCGTTCCCAGGTCAGCAGCAGGAAGCGGTGACTTCCCCCGCGTCATAAACCGTCCTGTCCTTCGCCACCTCTCGCCACGCTTACTCAAGAGGCCACACTGCCTGACACCTGCTGATTTTTCCTGGGATGGCTTCGAAATGGTTCACGTCCTTAATCTTGCTCCTCAACTGGATTGTAAGTTCTCTGAGGTCAGGAACCCATACCTAACCCTCTCTGCGTGCCCCGAAGCTCCTTCCTAGGGCTGAGCACAAACCAAGACTCAATAACCGCCCGGAGTCTATCGGAGACTTTCACACACCGCTGACAAAGATTCAGCGGTACTGGAGGGTTTGAGCCGGGATCAGCCAGCGTATTTCTCAGCGAACGAATCCAAGCTTGTTCTCAGTGGGACATCAGGCTATTGACGGTCTATCCAGCCAGACTTTTGGGCCTTCTTGGCCACGCCTCACATGCTGTAGACTCCAGCTGTGTGGAACCGAATGCTCTCAGCGCCTCTGTGCCTTTGCACAGGCTGATCCCTTGGCCTGGCTGCCCTTCCCTCATTCTTCCATCCGTGGACTTGGCGTTTCGGCTCCAGGTCAACCCGCCCCTTCCCGCAGGGCGGCCAGCATCCCTTGGGCAGAGCTGGTGAGGCCTCCGCCTGTGGGTCCGGAGTACTTTCCGGAGGCCTGACGGGACAGGTGGCCTGGTGGCCCTGCCATCCGGTTAATGCTGTCTGCCTGCCCGATCTGCCCCCTTCGTCATCTCTCAACTTTGGCTCTCGGCGCAGCGCCTGGCACTTGGTAAAGGTTTATCGAATGAATGTGTCTCCCACATTTGGCCTATCATGGCGACGGCAGTCAGGGCCCAGCAGGTCATGTGGGGACACGGCAAAAGACGTGAGACCAAACAAACGCTTCGGAGGGAAGCAAGGCCCTGGGGCCCTCCCGATAAGCTGGGGCACCTGGGACCAACCCCCAGCTGTGAGGTTGGGGGAAGTGACACTTGCTTTCCGGAGCCCCAGCCTCATCTCGGGACCTCACTCCACCTTGTGGGGTTTCCAAAACGTCATGCAACCTTCTCATGGCCTTTAGTGACACGGCCGGACCGGGCGATTATTCCTGGTCTCCAGCGATGGGTGTGGGGTGTGACCAGGCAGCAGCAGTGTGTCGGGCGGAGAGGGTGGTGTTGCCCCTGGATGCGGGGGAGGTGGCGAAGATCGTGGACTCCAGCCTGGCCTCACGCCCAGCCCCCACCCCTGCCCCGCCGTGCGACACGGTGGGAAGGCCTCAGCTTCCCCGCGCATAAAGGGTGAAGCAACCCCCACGGGGTCGTTCAGAAAGTCGGGCAAACGGACGCGTGTGAGCATCGAGGGGGATGCCCGGCACGTGACGATGGCTCCCGAAAAGCCAGCCCCCGTCATTTGGAACCGGAAGATGAGTGTCACATCTGGCTTTCTCCACTTGCAGGCTGTGGGACCTGAGTGGGTCAAGGTGTCTTACCTCTCCACTCACATTCTCTGGTTCCTGAGAGGAGGGCGGGACTGCCGCCCTCACTGGCTGTCTTGAGACGCAAGGAGATAGTGGGAGGGAATGTGCTTTGCAAGCCACGCGTTTTCCTGGGGTAGCTGTGAGTTGCCTGTGCGAAGGCATTGAGAGGCGAGGAGACCTTGGAGATCCTGCCACCTGAGAGCTACCCCTTAATGGAGACAATGACCGTCTAGTAAACAAACTTGTAATTTCTGGAAAGCGCATGCTTTGACAGCCACCTGGGGTTGGGGGGGGGGGGGGAGGTCTATTAGCGACCCGTAGGCAAAACTGTGACTCTCCCAATGCAAAGTTCGAGTCTGAGGGTCCACTTGGCTGAGCCACGGTTCCCAGACATGTAGTCAAACATTATTCTGGACGTGTCTGTGAGGGTGTATCTGGATGAAATTAACATTTAAATCATTGGACTCTGGTCCAATGTCCTCTATAATGTGGGTGGGCCTCATCTAATCAGTTGAAGGCCAGAACTGAACAAAAACCTGACCCCCACCCCCACCCCACACACACACCCATCCCCATGCAAGAGGTAATTTTGCCAGCAGACTGTCTCTGGACCTGAACTGTAGCATTGACTCTTCCCTGGGTCTCTAGCCGGCCAGCCTACTCAGCAGACTTTGGACTTGCCAGCCTCCATAATCACCATAATTGTGCTAATTACCTAAAATCTCTCTCTCTCTCTCTGTCTCTCTTACACACACACACACACACACACACACACACACACACACACTGTTGGTTCTGTTTCTTTGAAGAACCCTAATATACCCATAAACATTTGGAGTCCTCAGATAGCTTTAAACTATAAACTCTAACAGCTCCAGTGAACACAGATTTCCCAGGGAGGCCAGTTTCAAACACTAGCCGATCCTAAGCATGACTTTGTCCTGCCTCGCCTGTTCCCTTCCATGGAAACCACACATGCCCCCTCCTTCTGCTCCCTGACCGCCCCCGGTGCTTACCCAGGAGACCCTGCATGGTGTCCCGTGCTCTCTCAAGGGAACCGTGACTATAATAAAATCTTTAAAATTTCTCAGTCTCTCTCTGTCTTCACCTGCACCTGGTCTTTCCACACCTCCCCCAAGGTCATGTGATAAAACAGACAGTGACTGCAGCCCGGCCCTAGGGGAACCGTGGGCCAGCCTCCAGGGATGGGCAAGTAGGTTGTTTGGCCCCGTCACGTGATGCCCTGCTAGATGCCAAGGTACCACACTGTGAGATCGAGGGCTGACAGAGAGGCAGTCCACTTCTCAAGCAGCCTGGGCCAAAAGAATCGTTCCTTGCAGAGAACGGCACTCATCATCCTCATATAAACACGATCTGGCCCTCCAGAGAGCCCGAGTGAGCCATGTCCCCAAGTGAGAGCAAATGTGCGTCCAGAGGAAGCGTATTTACCTGCTCGCTCAGGACCCACAGCAGCCTCGGCGCCCTGTTCCCGTTCCTGTCTCTGTTCCTCAGGGCGTGTTCCTGAAGCATCTGTGTCTGAGAGCTCATTCACCTCACCTGCGGGGAGAGGAGGGCGGTGACCTCCCAGGAAAGAGTTAAATCCCCCTGGGTGACTCATAAAGTCACAGAACCGTACAGTTACAGAACCTGAGAATTTCAGAGCCTGGAAGGGAGCTAACGGGTCATCAGGGTCCAACACCCCTCATTTTGAGAAGGAAACAAATAATCCCAGCTGAAACAAAGACTCCCCACTCACCTGCAGTCCCTATTATGGAGTCCCAAGCGAGGGCTAATTTGACCGTGGAATCGGAGAACAGCTTTGACCGGCAACCAGAGTTCATTTGGTGGGATTTCTCGCTGACTGAGTAATTGATGCAAGGGTGCATCCCCCCTCTGTCCCGGTTGATCTGCCTATTGTCCCCGTCCATCTATCCCACACCCCACTAAGAACCGAGGCAGGGACAGGAGGAACACGGCTTTGGTCTGCTCTCACTTCCTCCTCCTCCTCCTCCCTTTCGGTTCTCCTCTCCGACTGAGGCTGAAGACTGAAGAGTTGTGGGAGCCGGCTCAGCCCAGGGGCGGGTGTGGAAGAAAGGCCAGCAGCAGCCAGTGTCACGGTGGCATCTTTGAAACTCTCCGCGTCACTCACACGCCCGCGGTTACAGGCAGGACTGCTTGACAGAGCGGATGTTAGAAGGCACCTGATGAAGACACCCCAAATAATAAGGGGCTGAAAACAAGCGCATCTCTGGTCTTCAGGATGTCTTCCGATGCCAGGGCCGGGGGGCCGCGGGACGGCACTGAGGATAAACGTAAATGAACCACCGTCATTGGGGGCCGTGCCTTCCCCATTCCCCATGGCCAGGAAAACTACCCGCCAGGCCCCTGCTGGGGGTCACTGAGTTAAACGCGACAGCTGCTTATGAAAGGGCCTGGGTGAATCCACGAGATCAGTAATGACGCTGCTTTTTACAGGAGCTAAGAGAAGGGCAATTAAATCTTCCGCTTCGGGCCATATAAACTGATCTCCACAGGAGGGCAAGAATTAATTTAACTCCAAACACACAGGCCCGCCCAAGCCCTCCGACAGCCTTGTATAATGGACCCAGCGCATGGCGGGGAAGACAGAGGGAAGGCAGCAAGATTTGTTCCAAGCACCAGGTATTAGCCAGCACACAAATCAGGAGCTTGAACTTGATGGGCCTCAAGGCTGATCCAGTGTGGCAAATCCTGGGCTTCTTACGGCTTCTCTCCGTACTTGGTTTATTACACACAATCTGTACAGGGGCTGTTTCCACACTTAATGGCAATCCTGAATCACTATCTATTTCCCATCTTCGCCTGCAAAATAGCAACCCAGAGCGAGTGCTGCACCATAAATACTGGGCCCCATAAAGCCACTGCTGTATAGATTTGCCTTTTTGTGCGTGTGTGTCTGATTCACTCGCGCTTTGGCCGCCTTCCAGGCTCTAGGAGAGGAAAAAACCATCCCGAGCATCCCAACAGCCTCATTTTGATCTGTGATACTGAGCAACTCATTTCCACTTCACAGGCTCTGCTGAGCTGTGCCACGGAAAGACAAATCCCAGACGTGGAAGGGGCGGGAGGCGGGGGAGGGGGAGGGGCCGGCGGGGAGGGAGGACGGTGGAGGGGAGGGAGGGAGGGGGAAGATAAAAACAGAAAAGGACCGCATTTATTAAGCTGTTTTTCTTTTGGTGAAAAGAAGCATTTATCAGTGATTTCATATATCATGTGAGAGGTGGCTTCCTGCCAATTTCCAAGAATCCAAACAACCCACTGACATCATATGCTAAATATAGCTCAGCCTTTGCTTTAGGTGAATAAATAATGCCGCTGGAAAGGAATAGGTTCTCTTCAGTTACATGTTTATTATGATCAGGCTGTCAGGCTTGTGTAATCAAGAGAATAATGCCCGGTTCCAAGGAGGGATTGTAGGCTATGAACTCTTCAAGCAGTTTCGGGAGGGGAACGGTAAAGCCCCATTCTGATGGCCTTTCCAGGTGGCCAGCTGAGCCTGGCCCCGAGAGGGGAGGTGGGGGATTCAGGTGTCGAGGGTCTTCAAAGCCCTGATGAGAGCGTGTGCGTGTTCCCATGTCTGCCCTGTCCTCTGAACCAGCAAGGAAAGGTGGCTGATCCCTCTGCGGGCAATGCACAGAATGAAGACGTTCCAAGGCACGGGTGTGGTCCCGAGCTTTCCACGAGGCTGGGGTGGAGGCGAGCGGGAGCTGGAAAGAGAGCAGGATGTGGTAGGTGGGAAGGATGGCCGAGGAAGGCCCTCCCTGCGTTCTGTGGGCCTTCAGGTAAGGGGGCTCCCCTAAGGGCGTCTGGAGATCCTACCCCACTGCCCTCCGGCCTTCGATTCCACCCCCCTGGAGCTTCCGCGTTGTTGTGTCAGAGCCACCTGAAGAATTAAGGTTTCTACTGAGCCCCAGAGACGCTGGCCTGCCCCCGAGCTCACCCAGGCTCGTGCAGGACAGAGGGAGCCACGCTGAAGGGCTTGCAGGTACTTGGGGGAAAGCGAGCAGCTGTAAGGAGAAGAAAGGACCAGAAAATCAGCGCCGAGAGATAAGGAGACTGTGAATCAAAATAGCTGCTGGAAGGTGTTGGATCTCTACTAACATCTGCAAGATTTCTCTTCACGGTCACGGATACAATAGAGGTGGTTACTATGGAAACGTGAAAAGCGGCACGGGAAGGGCGAGGGCTGGAGAGAAAGAGGAAAGAGGAAAAGGCACACAACACTTTTAAATCATCAAAGAGGGATACGACGGCACTTTCCATCTCTGTTAGGAGAATGGAAGTTATTGAGCCCAGGGAGCGGTGAATACTACGCGGGACGGGTGGGGTCAGGCACTCGCAGACACTGTGATCCCTTCCTCCACCCCCGTACGCCGGGGCATTGAACCTGCTCCCCTGCGGTTAAGATCACCCACCGGAAAAGCATTTCGGGCCGGTAAACTCTGCTCCGTGGGGTTTGGCCACGGCCTTCCATAACGACCTTGGAGAGATCAGGTCATTTCTCTGTGCCGTGGTTTCATCACCTACCTGCCTCCCAGAGAGGAATGACGAAGCACTTTGCTCAAGAGAAGAAATGATGGCGCAGTTTAAGGGCACGAGCATGAGGGAGCCCCGAGCGCGGCCCGCGGGGGGCCAGGAGGGCTGCACGGGCCCACGCCGCGACTGAGCCTCCCAACTTTGCTTCCTTTCGGGGCCGGTGTTAGTGGCACGAAAGCGTTTTCTTACTGCCTACTGTATTGGACATTGCAGCTCTAGAATTTTCTATCCTATGAGGAATACAGAGAGGTAAGAATACAAAAGAGGTCCATTTTGCTAGGACGCTAAATTCTAACCAATTGCCTTGTATCACCATTGGAACAATAAACACACACACACACACACACTTCGAACAGGTGGTCAGTCTCGAATATTCCTCTTGGCCATTGAACAGTGAGCATTCTGTGATTAAGATGAAAGTTGACGGGCCAGTGAAATCACACAGACTCAGCTCAAGCCACGTCTCTGTCACTTCCTGAGTGTGACTTTCTGAGTTTTCCCCAACCATACAATGGGAATTAGTGAGGCCGCCCAATCGCTTTTCGGAGTAAATAAGATAATGCCCAACGCAAGACCCAGCGCGTAGTAGGTGTTGTTAGGGTAGCTCACTTCCTGTCCCTGGTCTCAGCGCTAGTTTACCAGTCCGCCCTGGACCGTCTACTCTTCTCCAGGCCTCTGTGAATGAAGAAACTAGAACTGTGCATGTCTTCGCGTGCGGGAAACCACTGGAGGTAGAAAAAAAACACTGTAAGGATGGACATCGATTTATTCCACGAATTCAGCGCAAGTAATAGCTGGGTGTTTTCCCAGCACTGAAAGACACGAAGACTAGCCATTCCAAGTTCTTCTTGGATGGCCGTGGACTACACGGTAAGAGACTTAGGAAAGATAGTCAAAATACATCCTTCAGCTTCCGTGCTGTGCTGTCCAATACAGTAGCAACTAGTCACATGAGGCTATTGAAACTGACATTAGTTAAAACGTAAACGTTTTATTTTCTTGGGCACACTCTCGCCACATTTCAGGGGCTCAGCGGCCCCACGGGAAAAGGGGCTGCCGGTTGGACTGTGCAGGCACATTTCATCACAGAAATGCCACCCTGGGGATTTCAACCATTCATTCACTTTGCAACCAAATATAAAACTCAGAGAGAGTAGGACATCGTGAGCGAGCCAGTCGAAAGCCAGACGAGATGGGTTCGATCCTGACCTCAGCACTTCCCAGATAAGTCAACTTACGTAAGTTTCTTAACCTCTCGGTGCCTCCGCTTTATCATCTGGATAATGGGGACCATGTTAGCGGAACTTAATTCAATGGGGTGTTGTCACTTAAGGACAGAAAGGCACGTGAAGTGCTTCCCACAGCGCCTGGCATGATGTGAGTGCTCAACTCACATTAGCTATCAGGACTAATTACACCATATTCACTACTTCCCAACATAAGGGAGGGTCGGGATCATGCTTAAAGGTGAAGGTACCTTTGATTAACCCAAAAAAGCTTCCCGGAAGAGGTGATCCCTTGAGCCGTGATTCAAAGGGAGTCCTGCAAGCATCCAAAACCCTCGGTGGGCATTTATTGAGCATTTACTGAGTATAAGGCGCTGTTATCGATGCAGCGATGATACGAAAAGCTCCCTTCCGCCCAGAAGTCCTCAAGGAGGACAAAAAATAGTGTTGATATGAGCAAGGGCCATGAAAGACTTAAGCACTGAGTGCCAGGTGAGCCTGGAGAGGGAGCCTGTGACTGAGCTGCTGAGACTTCGTAGGGGTGGTCCCTGAGCAGACCCTTAGAGGGTTGGCAAATGGCAGGCAGGTGGAGGGAGGCAAACCGATGAGTGGCCGGGCCTTACTCGGTGACTAAAGTCACCCGTCCCAGCCTCTGAATCTCTAGGGACAGTTAATCAGCCTCTTGCTGGCTAACAAGACAGACTCCAGCCTGTGCACGAGCACCCCCTATGTGGACAGAGCCCCTCAGGAGTAAGGGGAACCACCCAACACCACCCCCAGCCCTGGGGCCCGCCTGGCTGCCCACCTCACTGCAGAGATGGGAAAAACGGGGAGACGATCAAAAACGGCTCGACTCTAAGACAAGTTTGAGCACGAGGAGTCCGGGCAACTCGCCCCATTATTATTCTGGTCACCGTTCATTCTTTCAAAGTTGGAAGTTCTGCCCAGACAGCAGTGTTTCCTCTGGAAAGGGCCAGCATGTCCCTGAAGGCCGCCGCGGGGGTCAGGATGGGCCTGTTTGTCTAGTATCGACAGGCCGACGTGCCAGGCTGCTGCCCCCAAGGGCCGGACCGGTGTGCCAGTCAGGTACCGACAGCCAAGTTGGAAAGAAAAGTCAGAAGAGCATGTCTGTGGGGGCTGGGAAACTCTGAGGCTGCCGACCGCCCTGGAATATCAATGGGCCTGCACAGGCCTGACAGTCAGGAGGCGGGAGGCCAGACCAGCCTCCCTGCAGGCCTCTCCCAGCACCTGGGGCTCACACCCTGGAGGTTAGGTAACTGGGGTCCTTAATGGGTGACGGATTGAGCCCACGACCTTCATTTATGCCCCGGGATGGAAACACTGCCTCTCCCCTCAGGAATTCTGGTTTCTTCCCTGCTTTCTCCTGTTCTTGCTGGCAGCCATCAGAGGAGGAAGAGGCCTTTCCAAAGATCTGGGCCTCCTGATGTCACCCAGCGTCCAGCCTCAGAGAGAGAGAGAAATGATGGGAGACGCCCTGAGGGTGACCAACGAGCTAGGGTCGTCTGGAACCACCCTTAGTTTTAGTACAGTAAGGCCCTCAGTCCTGGGCCAACTGGGACAGTGGGTCCCTTGCCTCTCGTCCAGCTTCCTGCTTGGCCCTCAGGGCCCAACTTGAGGTACTGACTGAGCAGCAAACATAGCTAGAGACTTCCATGAAAGGATTGGGCTTCCTCTCCCAACAAAGAGCTCTTTATGTTCTAGTCAGCGAAGGAAAAGCCGGCCAAGGCCGTTTACGCCCCTGCCTCAGCTGCCTGACCGGGAAGAAAAGTTGGTCAGGAGACTCAGAGGCCAGGGGAGAAAGACCGAGCGGCCACACCGCACAGTGAGAGCTGCCTGAGGTGGGTGCCTGGTGCCCTGCCCTGCTGGCGACCACAGAGTGTTTGAGCTTCGGGTCATCAGAGGCCCGGATAGGGAAAGGGCACAGGAGGAGACGGCCGGGCATCACGTCCAGATCCCTGCATGTGCGCGCAGGGATGCGCTAGTAAGCATTTAACGGGTCCTCTAGGGTGGGGGGGGGGGGGCCCGGTGGAGCCCAGAGTAGCATTTGCCCATTTCTTTGGTGTAAACGTTTCACGGCTGATTTCCAGCCACCAGTGTGATGCCGCTGAACACAGAATGTGAAGAGATGCGCGTAGTTGGCCGTGACGAGCAGGGCCAGCTGTGTCCCTATGCTGTGCGCGTGGTCTGGCTGTGCCCACTGAGCGATACGGCCAAGCCCTGCACTGGGCGACGGAGAGGAGGCTGTCACTTCGTGCCAGGGGGAGGGCGGGAGTTCCCAGTGCCTTCAGCGGCACCAGGAACCTAACTTACTCTCTGTTACTTGTAAGCGTGTTTCGGGAAACAGGAGTTATAAGGGACCAATTCCGAGGACATGGGTGGGTCTATTGGTGGCTGCTGTAGGATCCATTCTCTAGCAAGCCAAGGGAGAATCAGATCTGCAGTTTTCTATGCAAACGGTAGGGGATGCACAAAGTAGTGTGATACTCCAAAAAACAAAAAAAAAAAAAAACCAAAACCAAAAACAAACAAACAAACAAAAACTAAAAGAAAAGCAATTATTTTTCCTCACCACTAGAAAACACCGTTTTTGTGGCTCTAACCTAGAATCAATTCTTAAACCCCTCTTTTGTTTAAAGCATAACTTGTAGTAAACGCCAAGAGCGTCGTTCATTTCACTTAATGATAAATAAAATGATGTTTGACCAATTTGATGAAGACAGTAAGTCAAACTTAGATGTGCTGGCATTTGATGTTGCTGAAACCACAAATCTTATTGAAAAGCTTTCTGCATTTGAAATATGCCAAGCGCAAACAAAATTTAGGAGCGAAAGTAAAGTTAAATATTTAATGACATAATTAAGTCTTATTAATGGTATGTTCTTTATTTTGCGGATTAAATATTCACAACGATTATCATCTCTTTCATCTTTATTACTTAAGCCATGTGTTTTTCATAATTATTTGTTAGGTATTTTCATTAACATTTGATGAATATTAATAGTTAAAATAAAAAACAGTTTTTATTTCTGTTGTAATGACTTTACAGGGATAATAATATATAACTAAGTGTTTATCGTGTGTTCCACTTGCTAATATTTAGATCACCGGTTTTGTTGCCACCGAGTGGAAACGTGGAGCACTATGGGTGACAAATGACAATCGCCACAGTCTGCCATTATTCTTTATTTATTTATTTAATCCACTATTCTTAATGTAGCTTCTCTGTGGGACTAATATGAATTGCAAACTTACACATAAAACTCATAAGTAGTGTTTGGGGTTTAATCCTTCTCTGGTGTTAGTGATGGCTTGCCTCTCAGACATCCTAATTTATTTCCCATTTTTACCCCATTTTCCTCACCATTTTGGTCCATCAGCGTTGATGCTGCTCTGGCGCATTCTCTCTCCGTGACATTGAAAGCTCAGACCCCATTGGGGCGCCCAGGGGGCTCAGTCGGTTAAGTGTCTGACTTCCACTCAGGTCGTGATCTCACGGTTTGTGAGTCAAGCCCCGTGTTGGGCTCTGTGCTGACAGCTCAGAGCCTGGAGTGTGCTTCGGATTTTGTGTCTCCCTCTCTCTCTCTCTGTCCCTCCCCCACTTGTGTGCGCTCTCTCTCTCTCTCAAAAGTAAATAAACATTAAAAAAACAAACTTAGACCAATAGCCTCTCAGATATTTTCCTTCTGGCACAAAGGGCCAGGGTTTTCCATCCTGGACAATATGAAGCAAATGCACGTGGCTCTCCTAATTTTCCATTCAGGCAGTATTTGCAGAGAGCAAACAGGAGCGGGCCTAATCAACTTGAGGCATAAAATGCATATGGCGACCATCGCTTCCGGCACCAAGTGTGGCGGCCATATTGCCATCAGCAACACACTCGAGAGAGCCCGTCGCTTCAGGGCAGCCCGGGAACTGTATCTTCCCCACCCCCACCTCCGGTTCCCACACCGTGTGCTGCTGACCCCCTTGAAGGCTTTCTGAGGCTTACGTGCATTTTCCCTGGGGATGACCATCGGGGAAAGAATGGTGATGTATTCTGGCCTCACGGTTGGGCCCGCAACCACAGAAGCTCTGGTCCAGGTCCCTGCTCAGCATTCTGGGACCAGCAAGGCAGGCATCAGGGTGCAGACAGAGTCGTGCCAGTTAGGACACGGTGCCCTTTGGCTTTCCTCGCACAGCCTTTCCTCTTCTGCAGAAGGCATCTGCATTTTTAAAGCCACAGCCTGTTCTCGAGAGCTCTAAGCAGGAGTGAGGAGGGCTTCTAGCCAATGACAACCTACAGGTAGTTTATGATTTCAGTTTAGGAGAACCCGAATTCATTCCATTTCCTGAGAACCTACCATGCTCGGCCCTCTTGGAGGGCTCTTTCTGCCTCTCCCGAAAACCCTGCAGAGAGGAAGAGATTGCCCCATTTTTATGGGGAGTGAGGTGAACACCCTAAGGTCTCACAGCTGGTGATGGGCACAGCTGGGGTTCTAAGACACAAAGCCAGGACTCTCTGGCTCAGAATCCTGTGCGAGTCGACACTACCTCCCTCGTCAGCTACTCGTCTCTGCGGCTATATAGGACACGCGCTCCAGAGAAATCTCATTGTTAAGAAAACCTGAATACAGCCAGGCACAGGGAAAGGAATATGTGCCACCTTATTCGTGATGTGCAGGAAGAGAGCGTGGGTGTTTCCTGGCCCCACTGCCCTTATGCGTGCCAACTGTTTGGCCTGGATGGGAAAACACCGTGCCCTGCTCTCAGATCTGTACGTGTGAGAGCTGGTCTCCAGCTAGACTGTCTTCAGCGCTCTGAGAAGCGCTGAGAAGCTTAGGTGTCCCCATGTCCCCCCCCGACCCCCCAACAAACCGGTCCTGGAGTATCTAAAACTCACACTTTAATGTCTGCTTAAACCATTTTCATTAACAAACGTACCAGTTCAGGATGCCCGGGTGGCTCAGTCGGTTAAGCGCCGACTTCGGCTAGGGTCATGATCTCGCGGTCCGCGGGTTCGAGCCCCGTGTCGGGCTCTGTGCTGACAGCTCGGAGCCTGGGGCCTGCTTGGGATTCTGCGTCTCCCTCTCTCTTTGTTCCTTCCCCACGCGTGCTCTGTCTCTCTCTGTCTCTCAAAAATAGACAAACATTAAAAATAATAATAATAAATTTTTTGAAGTGCCAGTTCTGGTGATTTCCACTCATGGATCTCTTGCTGTTGCCGCTAAGAGCCTGGCTGCATGTGGACAAGGCTGCCAAAAGCAAGTCACGATACAAGACAGGCTCAATTCCTACCACACCCCCGGGGATACATCTCCCAAGCGACACACGGGCCTCAGTTTCCCCTTCCTGCTCCGAGCACATGGAGAAGAAAGCCCGTGTGGGCTCAAAAAGGACAAATATGGAATTTCTGCAGCCCAGGGTGAGCCAGCCGGCTCGGCCGCACACAGTGACGTCAGGCTGCCCCTGGCTCTCGTCTGTAATGTCTCTCCTTGTCGAGCCCGCAATGTGACCATTGTTTATTACCTATCGAGCCCCAGCACCATATTTGGCTCTGCACACAAGATTGATAGATTCTTCCTGTCACCGGCCTCACTCGGGTGGCAGGGCTCCAGGCGTCCTCCCCACCTTCCTCTCCTCCTTCCACCTTCCAACAATCCCAGAGACTCTGAGCAGGCCTCCCCACCGCCGCTGCAGACCCCTTTGAAGAAGCTGCTTCTGGAACAAGAGGGAGCTGATGACAGATCCTCAGTTGGCCTCCAAGCTCCGGACCCAGCCAGCCCGGTGAATCCTCCCTGCCATGGAAGCTGCTGACCGTGGTGGGGACTTTCCGGGATCTTCCCCCTCCCCACCTGCCTTTAGCTCCTGCGTCTTTATTGGACGGAGGCCTTGAGATTCATAGGCCTATGATTCACAACATCTGGTGGGGGAGGGGAGGAAGCTGAGACCTAAGGGCCGTTTACACCCCCTGATGGAAAATAGTCCAGTTTGGACTATTTTGGAGTGGAAGTGACACCGACCTGGAAACCAGGGTCCCGTGGTGAGTCAACGGCAGCTTCACGGTGACTTCATTTTGCATTTTGGCCCCAGAGAATTGTGGCATCGGATCAGGAAGGATACGTTGGAAAGCCGAAAGATGGGGAGGTAGAGGTGTGTCAGTCATGAGACTGGGAAGCCCGGTCCTTGCTCTGTCACCAAGTATCAGTGTGACCCTGGCGCTGAAACTTACTACTCCCCGTCACTTGAAGGTCGGGCTCACTGTAACCAACCCAGTGAATATCTGTCTCAACACCTGAAGGTGAAGAGAGGTTCCAGAAGCTCCCGCTGGGGGTTGAGAGTCTGAAGTTGCAGGGGGAGGAGTGAGCCATGCTGAGCAGGCAACGCATTGCAGCCCCCCTCCCCGCCCCCGCCGTGTTGTTTAACCAGGGACACGAGCCCCTCCCCAGACCTACGAGTCTCACTGGCCGGTGGGGGGTTGGGGTAGCTCTTCCACACCAGCCACTCTCCAGTCCTCTGGCACAAGCTGGGTGACCCACAACTCAAACCAATTCCGACACCAACTGACCCCACGATCCTGCCCCCATATCGGACACTGGCTGTTCGCGGGGTCCCGGGGTCACCTGTACCTCCACCGGCTGACTACAAGGTCAGTGCGTCCTGCCACCTGCCCTCAGGCTCAGCAATTCATTGGAAGGACTCACAGAACCAGAAAAGCACTGGGGTGCCTGGGTGGCTCAGTCGTTAAGCATCCGACTTCGGCTCAGATCACAATCTCACGGGCCATGAGTTCAAGCCCAGCTTTGGGCTCCGCACTGACAGCACGGAGCCTGCTTGGGATTCTCTCTCTCTCTCTCTCTCTCTCTCTCCCTCCCTCTCTCTGTCCCTTCCCCACTCGTGCTCTCTCTGTCATATATAAACAAACATTACAAAAAAAAAACCCCAAAAAACAAAAAAGAAAAGCACTATACTTAGAATACAGTTTATCACACAGGGTAGAAATGAACAGCCAGATGAAGTAGTACATAGGGCAAGATCTGGAAAGGTCCCCAGCGCAGAAGCCTCTTTCTCCATGGAGTTGGGGCGCACCACCCTCCTGGCACATGAGTGTGTTTGCCAACTCAGAGGCTCCTCTGTCCTCGTCCTTTAGATTTTATAATGGAGGCTTCAATAAGTAGGCATCGCTGATTAATGATTAATGGCATTGGCCATTGGTGATTGAACTCAATCCCCAGTCCCTCCCCCCTCTCTGGAGATGGAGGATGAGGTGGGGTGGGACTGAAAGTTCCTACCCCGTAATCACGTGTTTGGTTCCTCTGGGAGCCCTCAGGAGTCACCTCATTAGCATAAACTCAGGTATGGTCAAGGGGACCTTTATAAATAACATTCCTGGGGCGCCTGGGTGGCTCAGTCAGTTAAGTGTCCACCTTTGGCTCAGGCCATGCTCTCACAGCTTGTGAGTTTGAGCCCCGCGTCGGGCTCTGTGTTGACAGCTCAGAGCCTGGAGCCTATTTTGGATCCTGTGTCTCCCTCTCTCTCTGCTCCTCCCCCACTCATTCTCTGCCTCTCTGTCTCTCAAAAATATAAATAAACATAAAAAAAAAATAAAATAAATAAGTAACATTCCTATCACTCAGGAAATCCCAAGGGTTTTATGAACTCTGTGCCAGGAACCAGGGACAAAGACAAAATATACTTTTTTTTTTTTTTTTTTACTATATCACAGGTAGACAGAAATATAAATGCATGTGGCAGGTGCTGCAGAGAACTGAGAGCCCCGCCTGCTAACGGGGGGCTACAAAGCGGAAGCGGTCCTCGGACCAGGTTGCGCTTGGAGAGAATCGTATCCGCAGAGGCTCACTATGGCTAGGACACGTGGGATGTTTGAATCCTGACATCCGTCCGACCTCGGACAGGACACTTGCACCTCGGAGGCTCAATCGCTCCATCCGTAAAAGGGGTTGTAACTGCAACACTTCAGGGGTATGATGGGAAACAATGAGACTCGTTAAGGAGAAGCTTAAGACCGTGCCTTGCACGTACTAAGCACTCGGTACCGTTAAGCTCGTACAGCGAGTGAGGATGATGGCGACGAGTAAGGAAAATGAGACGGAGAAATCGTGTGGCTGAAGCACTGGGTATCGTGGCCCCAATTACCTCACGATCCGCGAGACATCTGCTTACTCAGGCAACTATTCACAGACCAGCAGACAACTGGCTCCCAGACAATTGCTTAGTGGTCCGTGGGGTGACCTGTCCTCCTTCACGCTGTGGGAACCACAGGGCTCCCCTCTCTGTAACAGCTTCCTGGAGGCCTAGAAATTTTTGCCTAGTTTGGCTGGCACGGGATCCAGATTTGACGATGCCCCGAATGAGAAAAAACTAATTTTTGCAACAACAGCCGCGAGGTATTTGTTAAACAAAGCAAAAACGCTAATCAAAACAGGAGCGAGAGGGCCAAGTTTTCCTGAGGCCGTCTTCCAGCTCCTGGGAGATAGGCCTCAAAACAGGGCCGAGGAAAGCTGGTGTCCTTTGTGCCCCAGATGCCTCGAGGGAGGGCGACGGGGAGACCCAAGACCCGGAGCTGGCTTGCTCATCGTGGGGCTCACGGATCTCGGAGGCCCTGGGGTGGTCTTGAGAGTGTGGCCGGCCGAGACCTCGGCGCCGAGCTGAGGCGAGCCCAGCATGGGGGACACACGGACAGCTCATGCCCCCAGTCCACCGGGGAGGCCACCTCAGGCCATTGTTTCCTTTGCACCACGCACCACCCCCAGGCACTTCTTCCCCCTTCCCGCAAAAGAAACATCCAGTGCCCTATGTTGAGTCTCAGGGCTGGGGTGGTCTGTCACCCACATCTCTCCAGTGTCTGGGCCCTCCTCTGCAAGCTCAGGCTTGAGGCGCAGGGACAGGAGCTCTGTCAGGCCTTATGCACAGCTCCTCTGTGATCAGCGCTCCCAACATGTGGGCTGGGACCGGAGAAAACCCATCCACAGCTGAGCTCACTGCTGCCTCTCAACATGCCGGCCGTTTGGGGCCTGGTGGTGCCATCTGTATGTGGTCTCCTCAGCCTGCAGTCTGCCTGAGGTCTCACACGAGGGCCCCTGACTACAGAGAAAATGAGATGCTCTCTCACACACACCTCTGTGGAGAGAGGCTCATCCCTCTCTCTCTCTCTCTCTCTCTCCTCCAGCTGGAGGTCCTCAAGAAGCAAACACTTAGGGTCTCCCTTTGGGGTTCGCAATCATGGAGGCCGGGCACTTACCACGTTACCACCTGGCGGCTCCGTCCAGAAAGTGCCAACCCCATGGGTCACTCCTGGGGTCCGGGGCCAGCCAGAGAGGCCACATGGAGCTGCATTAACTCTGGAGGGGTTGTGGGAGGGAAGTTTGGGAGACTCTTTGGCACAGATACCCAAGCCAAGTGAACCTTAAAGAATAAGCAGGAGGGAAGATGATGGGAGCAGACAATAGATAGGACACTCCAGGCCGCACACCATAGGAGCGAGGAAACTGAGGTGAAAACGTGCCGCAGGTTAGGGTGACTTCATGGGCATTTGACCCAAAAAGTCACACAGGCCTTGTACTTGGGGCTTAATGCTCTGTGGCTGCCATTTTGAAATTCTTCATTTTTTTTTTTTTTTTTTTATGTTTATTTATTTTTGAAAGAGACAGAGACAGAGAGAGCACGAGCAGGGGAAGGGGAGAGAGAGGGGGAGACACAGAATTCAAAGCAGGCTCCAGGCTCTGAGCTGTCAGCACAGAGCCCGACTTGGGGCTCAAACTCACAAACGGCGAGATCATGAGCTGAGCTGAAGTTGGACGCTTAACCGACTGAGCCACCCAGGCGCCCCTTGAAATTTTTAATCTTATCCTTGAATTTTTGCTTTGAACAAGGGCCTGCTGTTTCACCGTGTTCTGGGTCCTGCTATTTATGGACCTACCCTCCTGGGGTCCAGGACATGACAGGAAGTTTGGGTTTGAAGTGGGAGGGGTAGAGGTGGCTAAAGGCTAAAGAGATATGCGGTGGCTAAGACCCCCAAATGCTACACCAAGGAGCTCAGGTCCTGTCCCAGAGAGAAGCGGGTTTGAAGGGGGAACAGTAGTTAGGTTTGCATCCCATAAGGGCGTCTCTGAAAGTGGGGTTAAGTTGGGCCTGCGCACGGATGCAGGAAAGAAATACGTTGCTAGTTTTTTCGTTTTTCATTTTCTTACCTGCGATGGTATTTAAGCACATGTCAGCCTTGTTCGTATTTGTCAATAAGAGCTCTTATCCAATACCAAAATAACTGTGACCCTTTAAGAAGAGGACAAAAGATGGGGGAAAATGTAATCATGTCCCAACTTCATTCCCCTGTATATGTCCAGGGTGAGATCCAATCTGTGGGCGAGAGGGTGGAGTGCACATAGCAGACTGGCCCGCGAGAGGCCTCCCTAAAATTGTGTGCTGTACAGAGGGCTTTAACAATAGGCCTACAACTTTCTTGGCTTTTTTTCTATCCTGCATACCAATTATTTTTTCCATTTGCTAGGAACCCAGGGTTGACCTTGAAAAATACCATTCATGTTGGTAAACACATGCTGGTTGTTTTACCAGACATGGAAATCTGTGCGTTAGCTGCGACCTCAAGACACCCTTGCTCCAAAAACAGCCGCCTACAGGTCTCAGCCCAAATGGGCAAGCGTCCAGGGGATCTGAGGCTTGGAGGAGAAGCAGTCGAAAGTTAATGCGTTTATCTGAGCCCCTTTGATCTAAAATCAGGCTGACAATCCTGTGAGGCCAGACTCGCCCGGAAGATTTTCAGGCTTTCCTCAGATTCAGCTGGCCGTGCTTGGGAACGGTCTTCCCTCCAGCAGCCTAGGACTTGGGCTTTGAATAACTTGATGCTACAAATCAAAGTCTCCCTGATATATGAATGAGAGATTTTAAGAAGAAAAGAAATTAGATTTTTTTCAAAGTAGACATCTTGAAACTGACAAACGGGCTGCCTCTGAGTCGGTTTATTTACTTGCAAGATAAACTAAATTCAGTAAAGGAGAAAAAAAAAAAAAAAAGCTCAAATCAACCAGAAATCACAGAAGGCACTGAGAAAATATTACTCTTAGTAAATAATAATTATCCAATTTTTCAGATACTCTGATAGCATTTTCCCTGTTCATAAAAGTAATACATGTAGACTGTAGAAATTTTGAAAATTCAGCAAAATAGAAGATCAATAATAAAATGACTGCCTAAACCACCACACAGAAGTCATGTTGTGCACATTTTGAGGTGTTTCTTCTCAGCTTTGTTTCTACGTACACATTTATAAGTTCTTTCAAAGTCTCTCTGAAGCCTTAAAAAAAAATTGTGTTAACATTTACTTACTATTGAGAGACAGAGAGAGACAGAGCAGGGAAGGACAGAGAGGAGGAGACACAGAATCGGAAGCAGGCTCCAGGCTCTGAGCTGTCAGCACAGAGCCCGATGCGGGGCTCGAACCCATGAACTGTGAGATCATGACCTGAGCCGAGGTCAGAAGCCCAACTTAACGCTCATTTGAAAACGTGATGAGTTAAGTGGCCGTATTTTAAAATCATGGTTTTTTTCTAATTAAAGAAATAAAGTATATGGGGTACAAGAAATTTGTAAAATACAGAAAACACAAAGGAAGACAACAAAAATCACTTGGATTCCAGCCAAAGAAAACTATGATTAATGTTTCGGTATGAACCCTCCTTTTTTTTTTTTTTTTCTTTCCGTTGTATATATGTGCTTTTCTTATTTATTAACAATAACAGTGTACCCCAGTTTACTCTTTGCAATTTTCACTTAATGATACACAAATGAATATTTCCCATAAGAATAAATGATTTTTAATGGCTACCTAGACAGTATTCCTCTGTATAGATGTATAATAATTTACCTAACCAGTCTCCTATGTAGAATTTATAGGTTGTTTGTAAATTTTCATATTGCCAACCATGTCATGATTACCATACTTAGGAATGACATCTGCCTACTCTGCTAACAAATTCTTAGAGTAAAATTCTATTAAAATATATATATACACATATATATTTATTTGATCGATAATACTAAATTGCCTCCAGAAAAGTTCTACGAATTTGTACTTTCACTAGTTCAATCTTTTTAAAACATGATTTAGTGGCAACTGTAATTAGCTCTGTTTTGTCATTTGAAACAATTAAGGCAGAAATCAGTATCACGATGAACGCGACACAGCATGTCCATGAGAAAAGTTACCATCACGCCGATCTGGGATATATCTTCACATGTGGTTGATGTGTACTCTCATTTCATTCTTACAACAATCCCCCAAAGAAAGTTGTTTTTTTTTTTTTTTTTTAATGTGTATTTATTTTGAGAGAGAGAGAGAGAGACACAGAAGACAGAGTGTGAGCAGGGGAGGGGCAGACAGAGAGAGGGAGAAACAGAATCTGAAGCAGGCTCTAGGCTCTGAGCTGTCAGCACAGAGCCCGATGCAGGGTTCGAACCCATGAACTGTGAGATCATGACCTGAGCCGTCAGAATCCCAACCGACAGGACCACTCAGGCGCCCCAAAAAGAAAGTTTTTTAATCCCCATTTTTAGATAACAAAAGCGAAGCTCAGAAACCCCAAAGCCTTTCTTTTTGCACCCATGACACCGTGCTATCTCTCTGAGCCCAGACTTTCGAGTGGCCACCCGGCTGTGACGTAGTCAGAGAATCCTAGCGTGGATCCCGGTCCTACAGACACCAGTCACTTCAAACCTCTCAGACACAAATGCTTCATTTTAAAGGAGTCATGAGATGAACATCCTCCCTTTTGATAAACGTAACGTAAAAGGTCTTGCTCCTGGATTTATTTTTCAGGTAAAAAGAGCTCCAGGGTTTTGTGGTCCTCTCCGGGGGAGGCGGGGGGGCCAGGAATGAGAGGAGGGATGGAGGCTAAGGAAGAGAAAACCAGCTTCCTCAGGGGACTGGGCAAGGTAAGGGAGCGTGTCTTCCAGGTCTATGCTGGCAGACCTCCCGCTTTGAATCAGAAGTAGGGAATTTGCTTTGGTTTCCTGCCTGGGTTGCCTTGTTTATCAGCCACAGGGCAAGAAACATGCCATAGCAATGAAACGAAGTTGACATGTCATACGGGGGGAAAAGGGAGTTATTCAATAGGGCTGAGTCACGGCTCTGCGGCAGGTACAGGATGAGGCATCCCGCAGAAATTCGGAGCGGACCGCCAGACTGCAGGGTTGAATAACAAAGAGCAACAGGTCTATGGATGACCTAACACGCCTTTCTGATTTTGAAATCCCTGGATGGTGAAAACCTAAGAATGACGGAGTCTGAAGTAGGTTTACGTTCGCTGTTCCTTCGTAGCAGAAATCAACCCCAAGGTTGCATAAAAGCCAGGCATTTAATTCACAGTAACAATGTTATTTACCTGGGAAGTTTCTCTTCCCTACAACTGTAAATTCACCCACAAGTGTTGGCGTCTGAGTTCTACCTTTTTACTGTTTTCTTCTCCATCTGCTGCCGCGGTCGACACCCGTCCGCGTGTTCTCTGAAAAGACAGGGCGCCAACAGCGAGCCCAACAACAGCACGCGAGGCAAAGCACGATGAAGAGAGACGACGTCGAAGCTCGTCCGTCTGGCCAGAGACTCTAGGAAACCCCGCTTACGCTTCTGTCCGTCCATCAGCAACGCCCCTGACGGAGCCTCCACCACCAGCTGGCTGTGTGACCCAGCCGGACGTTCATCACTCTATGCCTCAGTTCCCTCTTCTGTGACACGGGGCAATAAGAGGCCAAATGAAGAGGGGACGCTGGCCACCGGCCTGTGACAAGGATCCAGAAATGCCAGCGTCACAACGTTGCTCATTCCATTTCCGTCTTGCTTCATCTGCTACCTTCCAAATCACGGGACGGTGGGAGGAGTTCTAGGTCAGGCATCAGCAGGCCTCATTTTAGTTCAGAATCTATTATTTATGACATTCTTCAAACGGGTAGTTGTGGCAGTAGTAACAGACAACCTCATTTTTGTCCTTGGCCCTCACAATAACTTGTTGCCATAGGTAATGTTATTCTCCTAAAGAGGGTATATAATTTGGCCACGTTGGCTTGTCAACATGAATTTCCTCGAATTCATCCAGGAGAACTGTTTCCAGGGCCCATGATCCTAACCATTATTCGGCCTTAACTTTTCCAAGTTGGTTTTTGGCCCACCCATACCTTATTATTGGATCAGTGCGTGTAAAGGACATTTTGGGGGCCTGTTCAATATATTTTGGGGGGGGGGGAAAGAGATGTTCTTCTATTCCACAAAGTTCCATTAGAGTTATGGGTTAAAGGGCCCTTGGCTACAATCATCCTGTCCCCCAACCAAAAAACCTGGTAGAGGACAGTCAGACCCTCCCCCTTCAATTATGGTATACACAACATGAGAATTTTTCTGCTGGATCTGCTTATCGGGGGCTGGCAGGGGCCATATTTCCCAGAGTGTGGATAAAGGCCCTCCTTTAAAAGAGTAGGACCTACGGATAAACAGGAACAGATAATCAGAATAAAATATGGATGGCTACTTAGAATCCCCAGTTCCAGTTCAGAGACCCTGCTTCTACCCGTTACTCCTTTCAACTCTGTGATCAACCCGGTACTTGAACTGTGTAAACCAACAGCCTCATGCCTGCGTGACTATGAGCCGTGTATTTATTGCTTGCAATCAAAGAAGCAGGGAAGGGGCATGAGGGTAAGCTGTAGACAAAAGGTGCACGGAGGTGAAGTAAATTATTTATCAGTAAAGAAAATAGTATTAGAGACAATAGTCGGAAAAATCAAGTTAGAAAGGGGCCATATTTTAAAAAGCATTTAGTCCAAACACCTCATTTTACAGACGTGGAAACTGATTTGCAAACGCACGAGGTGACCGGCATGATGTTAGGCAACTGGCTGGGGGTGAGCTTGGGATCTGGCTGAATTCAGGTGCCCCCTCCCCCCACTCTCCCAGTACTCTGCCATCACCCGCCCGACCTTCCCAGATAGGTAGGCGGATAGGCAGACGACTGCATTCCAGATGAACGCATAGACAATGGGTAGATACACGGACAGATAAACTGGTGGCTGGACAAATGGGACAAATAGGGCTGATAGATGGAGAGACAGAAACAGATTTAGCAGATTTCATTGTATAATAAAAGCCACTGGAAAGTGGAGATCAAGCTGAGAGACAGCGTGGCTGAAAAAAACACCAGGCTGAGAAAACATTCCAGATTTTATGTCCGGCCCTGTGCTCACTAGCTGTGTTACCTTGGGCGAGTCCCTGAGCTTCTGTGAATCCCAGTGACAGGTACAGACGTGGTCAGGAATACATTGTGAAGAAGCACATTTAGGAATCCTTTGTTAACTGTGAAAGTTTTAATGAAGGTGAGGGGTTCCCGGCCATATATGAAAATCTGTCATAATCACGTGTTCACACTGAGACAGTGAGTTCCTTGAGGATAGGGATTAGCCCCCATGATTACCCCTTGGATCTTAATAAACCCTGGAGACTGGCCTATTCTTCTGAACTGCCTGGAATCTCTCCCCAGTTCTGTTTGTTTCTTTCTTACAACACATTCACATTTCCTACCATCTTGGAAGTGTCCTCTACTTAAAAAAAATAAAAATAAAAAATACACCTTTGGAGAAAAAAAGACATTAGATCCCCTCCTGCACACAGCCATAGAAGCTAATTCAAGTCACATATCAGGTCCAAATGTCAAAACAAAACAAAAACAAAAACAAACCTCCAAGACCATGGAGTAGGGAGAGGTTTTTGAAAACTAGATCAACAGCAACAACAACAACAACAACAACAAAAAGCATTACTCTTAAAAGAAAGCTCGATGAATTAAAATTCATTAAGCCTTGAAATTTCTGTTCGTCAAAGACCCCACTCTCCACTCCAATTGAGTTAAGTTAAACATGTGTTGGTGTGGGTAGCACTGCACGTGAAGTGAGGTGTTCCGTCAAACGTTGCTGCCACATTGAGTGTGGCAAGAATTAAGGATGTCATAGGCCTGGGAGGGTCTTACTGTTCCCATGAGGGCTTTAGCTAGATGGTTTAGGGGCCAGGAGATAGAGCGCGGGTGAACGTGCACAAATCTTTTGCTACCAATGGAAAAATAATCTAACACACATGACAAAACAGATGACATGAATACCTTGAGATAATGGAGGTCTTCTCTCTCTAGACCTTAAGGGCCTCGGACAGGCTCTGGCACAAAAAAAGACCCTTCGTATATGAAGGGACAAAAGATAGCATCATCCTTGCTCAGAGAAGAAAGCTCTTGTCAGATCAGTTTCACCAGGGGCTTTTCACTCTTTTGCGTTCATTAACCTGTGGCTGTCCTCCCCAGCCTCTCTATTGGTCACGAACACCGTATCCAGAGAGAGAGAGAGAGAGAGAGAGAGAGAGAGAAGAGAAGAAAAAGCAGTCAGCAGAACACCCCCAATAACCGTGACATCTACATTGTGTTTTACAATTTGTGCACTGCTTCCAAATATCTCATTCGAATCTCACAACCACCAAGGGAGATCGAGTATTATCCGTCTCATTTTAAGGACAAGGACACTGAAGTTCAGAGAGGTTCTGTGACTTTCACAAGGCCGTACAGGTGACAGGTGGCAAAGCCAGGATTTCAAGTTCAAGGGAGAAGAAAACTCAGTGGGAAGGCTAAGCTTGCCATTAAACCTAACTAAAGGAATAGGGCAGAAGGAAGAAGGCAGCAACTTTTTCACCAGAAATATGTGGTTTCGCTCTTGTCTTGTCGGTAGGGATGTCTCCGCCAAGTTGCACCCAGTTGAAAACAAACATGTAAAAGTCAAGGGCCAATAGTCCCGGGCTGGGTATCTGTCGGGACTCCCCGCCTTGCGCAAACCTACCTCTCGCTTCCGGGATGGATCCGACTTCCCTAACTCTTAGACCGCTTGGATGAGGACTTGGGCTCTCAACATTCGTCTCAGGCCTTTCTCCAAGTTTGCGAAATGATTAGCAGCAATGAACGTTCTACCAGCCACTGTCCACAGATCCTTGCATATGATGGGCCAGTGCGACGCGCTTCGCGTGCACTGTCTCAGTCTTGCAAGAACTCATGAGGTAAGTACTAATTTTGTCCCTATTGGACAAATGGAGAAACTGAGGGACAAAGAGATGAAGTCGTGTGCCCAAGGTCACGCGGCTGGGCCCTCTCGGAGGCTCTGGCCTTGCCATTCTGTGTCCCTCAGCTGCTGGCTTTGCACCATGTGTCGGCTTGGACGAGCCCAGAGCTCTAGGTGACAGCGTTGCCTCGGCCGGCCTGCACCCCAAGAGTCTCCCAACAGACGAGGCAAATCCCCAGAAAGCGGATGATGCTGGAGATGCCGTGGCCTGCCTCTGAGATCTCTCCTCCAGGATGGAGGCTCTTATTGCCCCCCGCTGCCGGAAGCGTTGGCTGCCGAGGGCTCACAGCTGAGACTCCCTCCAGAAACCACCCCTGCCCGATGGGAGTCACCAAGGTCCCCCTCCACCCTTCTGGGGAACAGCGGCAGCCACTGAGTAATGGATGGGGGATACAGGCCCAGCCTTCTGGCCTCAGCTGGGGTCAAGCCCTAAGGACCATCCTGACTCCAGAGCTATTGCAACTACTTCACATTTCCACACCCCTCCCTGTCCCCCCTTTGGCTTCCTCCACCGCCAACCCCCAGCGGGCGTTAGTCCCGAGAGCATCCCCTGATAAATGTCCTGTGTGCACCTTGCAGCCTCAGACCCAGATTCCCAGGAATCCCGCCTAACGCGGAAGTTAATCAAACGTCGCTGAGCAAGGCTTCAGGTCCTGATGACAAAGGGAGGTCTCATGCAGGCTGTGGTCTCAAACCCATCCCAGCGTTTCAGTTTTCCTGCCCACCTGGTCTTTGGCACCGCTGTGCGCCTGTTGGCTCGTTTCTTTTTTCCTTTCGGCTCGCTAGAATTTTCTGGTGTTCGTTACTGTGTTTGTGGGACTCACCTACACCCACAGCCAACAACAGAGCTGTGTTCTTCCCGCGACACTTCTTTTAACCCTGACAATGCCTGGAGTGTCCCAACCTGGGACGTAAGTCACACTGGTCAGGTTCTCGACATAGTCCACACCTGCAGCTGATGTGCACGAAGCACAAACAGACGTGGGCGGGTGTAGGAGTATCATTCGGCCTTGGAGATGGGAGTGTGTCCCTACCGGTAGATCCAGAAGTCTTTGGCCAGTGTCCTGTCTTCCCTCTTAAGCTCAGACCCTCATTTCGTCCATGTCAAGACCCCATCACACATTCCGACAGGCCTCTCAATCTCCTGCTTCTTCTTACTTGAATCTGTTGTCTACTTTGCTGCCAGACTTATCTTCCTAAAGGAAGCTCTCATCAGACTCCTCCCTGCTTAACCACCTTTGTGCTCCCCGCTGCCCACCAAAGGAAGCCACACGTGTCAGCCCGGCATCTCGAACCCTATCCGACATGGCTGAGTTCCCGAGGCAGCCGACACTTCCTGGCCCCTGGGACGTTACTCCCACGCCTTTGTTCAGACACCCATCACGAAACTTCCTGATCCATACAGAGAGCTGCCGACGGTCTGAACCATCTTTCTCTCGTAACTTCAGCTCGGTCTCCCTTAATTCACAGTCGTTGGTATACGTGGTTTCTCTTCCCTCCAAGATTACGAGCAGCTCGGGAGAAGACACACAACCGATCCGAGCGTTAGGACAGTGGCAGACACACAGTGGGCTCTCAAGAGAGATTCACCGAAATGACTTATCATCTCCCAGGGGAAACGTAGGTTGATTCTCTTTCCCTTCTCCCTGCCTTTCCGTCAGTCTTTATATTCCTGAAAGCCATCTGTATCAACGTTATAGGATATAATTATTTAGTTATATCACACACAAAGCAACACGCAGTGTATGGAGACGCTGCCCTTAAACATGCCTTGGGAGAAGGATGATTTGAAAGCTAAGGTAGCGCGGAGGGAAATGAGGTCACGGCTTTAACCGAATGAGAAGAAAAACCTGCCATTTTGAAATGACGGTATTCAAACAGTGTAGGCTAGAGATCTAAGATAAGCCAGGGGTAAAGGTATAAACGATTTTTAGGAGAAATGTGACTTATTTTACGGAAGAATTGATTGAATTCAAAGCCTCGTGCACTACCTTTTGCCTTTTTCTAGACGACTGGACACCGGGCCGCTCCTCCTGGCTTGTGGCGTGGGACTCGGGGCCTGGATGTGTGGGCTCCGATCCCCTCTGCGGGCCAGTTCAGGTTGATGTCCGATGCTGCTCCCGGGCTCCGAGCCCCAGCTCCGCAGACGGCACTAACAGTTTCTCCCAGCCCAGGCTGTCAGAACAGTGGCCTCACATCCAAACACACTTCCCCTAAATTCCTAGGAGTCTTGTTCCCCTGACAAATGCCTGGAAGCTTCTGGGAGGAAGGAAAGTCCTCAGAGCTTCAGAGATAATGAAAAAAAGGGGCAAGATTCGAAGAGTTTCTTAATGAACACAGTGGTGGCTCAGAGCCGCATCTGGACCTGCTGACTATCCTTCCTCCTCCGGACGTTTGCTCGGCAGCTCTAGGTCTTGGGGCCTTCCCGCCAACGGGCTGCTCTGATTCCGGGCGCTGTCGAATTCTGGAATGGGTCCTGGTGGTGAGAAAGGAGAAAGGAGGGAACGACCGTGGTTAATGGTATTTATAAGAAGGATTTGCACACTGTGGAAAATCTATCCCAAGAAATATCTGTGCACGATGTCCTGTGTTTCTTTATTGGAGAGTTGCCTTTACAAGAGAGTCTCTGATCCTGGACATACACACACACACACACACACGCGCACGCGCGCACGTGCGTGCAAGCATGACTCGAGGCCCATTTTTGCTTCAATGCAGGCATGACAACCGATAATCCTAAAGATCCACTCTTGTGACCAATACCGCTCAGGCCCCAGGGACACCTCCTGCATCTCTGGCCTTGAAGTAAAAGGCCCTGCATCCGAGTACCGAGTGCCAAGAAGGTGTGTTTGCACTACTACTGACGTTGGAAATGACCATGACTCATGACTCCAAAGCGTAGAGAGAATTCAAGCAGCAGAAATGCGGGGAGAAGAGGAAACACAAAATCTTTTCCTTGTTAATTCTCCCCTCCTATAGCAAAGATGTAATAAATTCTTGCGTGATCAATAACTATTTCCCAGTAGAGCTGAAAGTCCATTTTCTTCTCTTCACGTTCCAACCCAGGGTCCCTGGGGTGCTAAAAAATGACACACAGGATACCCGACAATTGCGCATACATTTTGCAATACCACATAATTCATATTTCATTACTTATTACACAAATATAGTCCTAGATAGATATATGTGATGTATAAAAGCAGTTCTTTTTTTTTTAAAGTTTATTTATTTATTTTGAGAGAGCATGAAAGAGTGCAAGTGGGGGAGGGGTAGAGACAGAGGGAGAGAGGATCCCAAGCAGGCTCCCCTGTCAGCAAAGAGCCCAACGTGGGGCTCGAACTCGCGAACCTTGAGATCATGGCCTGGGCCGAAACCAAGAGTCAGACGCTTAACCGACTGAGCCACCCGGGTGCACCTGTGTAAAAGCAGTTCTCGACATGAGCAGCTAAACAAATTTTACTAGAATTGCAAATAGTTTTATTTTTATAAAAATACACACTGGGATGTAATTATATACTAAAAAAAATCTTCTAAAAACCTTCAGATCTACTTAAATAATTTTATTTTAACTTTTCATATTCACTAAGTAATTTGTATTTGCATTTCAGTCACAATGGATAATTTTGAATATTTTGGAATAAAAATTAGTTTTGTGAAAACATATCTAAAATAATTAAATTTTTAGCTTCTCACATTGATGCTAATCTACATGTTGATTAAAATATATCAGAATTTTGTATATTTTAATATAATTACATTTATTTTTAATCTGTTAGGTTGTTGCTATCACTGGAACACAGATTGTGAAACTCTTGATTATAAGAATATAATTAATGATTTTACTGAAATGAAGGTAAGAAGATGAATTTTATTAAATAAATATATAATAATTTATAAATTTCTGTCTTGGGGCATCTGGGTGGCTTAGTAGGTTAAGCATCCAACTTTGGCTCAGGTCATAACCTCACAGTCTGTGAGTTCGAGCCCCACATCAGGCTCTGTGCTGACAGCTTGGAGCCTGGAACCTGCTTTGGATTCTGTGTCTCCCTCTCTCTCTGCCCCTCCCCTGCTCACACTCTGTCTCTATCTCTCTCAAAAATAAATAAACATTTAAAAAATTATAAATTTATGTCTTTATTCTTTAGTCATCCAACCAACGCTTGCCAAACAACATCCCAGACAGGCTTACAAAGGATCATATTCCTCCTCCTTCCATATTTTGCTACTTTTTAGTCGTAGAAAAACCATAGCTCTATAAATATGTTCCCTTTTTTAAAGTTTATTTATTTATTTTGAGAGTGAGAGAGAGAGAGAGCGAGAGAGCGGGAGAGGGGCAGAGAGAGAGGGAGAGAGAGAATCCCAAGCAGGCTCCGTGCTGTCAGCGCAAAGCTGAGCGCAGGGCTCGATCTCACGAGCCGTGAGATCATGCATGACCTGAGTCGAAATCAAAAGTCGGACGCTGAACCCAATGAGATACCCAGGCGCCTCTCTATAAAGAGTCTTCTCTTTTGTGTCATGAAGGCATATCAAGGTGGGAGGATAAAACATTTTTTAAATGGCTTATTGGCCTCATTTACGGCTTTTAAATAACTAGACATGTGGCACCAGAGCAGCAGACCTGGTGAATGGCAGGAGGAGGCAGCTCCCGATGCTGCGCTGCCCCAATGGTGTTTTCTGACCTCGTTGAGTATGCGCACCAGGACACGTATCCTACTAAGCACTTTGTGGATTCCCTTCATCCTTGCCACAGTCATTTGAGGTAGGCACCGATCTGATTTACATGAAGGGGGTGCTGGAGTGGCACCTGGGTGGCTCAGTCAGTTAAGCGTCCGACTTCGGCTCAGGTCATGATCTCACAGTTCCTGAGTTCGAGCCCGGCGTCGGGCCCTGTGCTGACAGCTCAGAGCCTGGAACCTTCTTCGGATTCTGCGTCTTCCTGTCTCTCTGCTCCTCTTCTGCTTATGCTCACTCGCTCTCTTGCTCTCTCTCTCTCTCTCTCTCTCTCTCTCTCTCAAAAAATAAAAAAAAAAGATGGGGAGGCTGGGACGCAGGGAGGGAAGTCACTGACCCATGGGCATGGGGTGACGTCCAGGTGAGTGGTCGCTCACCCTGGCCCCTGGGACTCCAAATCTCTCTGCAACCATCCCTGCCTCTTCTCCCCTTCCCACACCCTCTCCGTGGCAGAGGCTGACAGGCCATGTCTGTTCCCTGTTGGCTTCCTAGAGATCCTTGATAAATGCTTTCATTGTGTCACCTGTTATATACCTCTTTAAAATTATCTGTATCTGGGGCACCTGGGTGGTTCGGCTGGTTAAGCGTCCAACTCCTGATTTCTGCTCAGGGCACAATCCCCCGGTTTGTGAGTTCAAGCCCCGAGTCAGGCTCTGTGATGACAGTGCCCAGCCTGCTTGCTTGGGATCCTCTCTCTCTCTCTCTCTCTCTCTCTCTCTCTCTCTCTCTCTGTCTCTCATAAATACATTTTTAAAAACATTATCTGGATCGGGGCACCTGGGTGGCTCAGTTGGTTAAGCATCCAACTTTGGCTCAGGTCATGATCTCAGGGCTCGTGAGTTCGAGCCCAGTGTCAGGCTCTGTGTTGACAGCTCAGAGCCTGGAGCCTGTTTCAGATTCTGTGTCTCCCTCTCTCTGCCCCTTCCCCAGCTCACACTCTGTCTCTGTCTCTGTCTCTCTCAAAAATAAGTAAGCATTTATATATATATATATATATATATATATATATACATATAATCTGGATCAATACATCTGTTATGGACTTCAAGCTCATTAAAATATTGAAACACACTGTATTCTGTACGCAGACACTTGATAAATTACATTTTTGCCCCAACTGTATTTGTAAAGCTTTCGAAACAGCTTAAATGCCTAATACGTTTAGCTGCATTAATAACTGAATTAACAAACGTTGGTATAACCATTCAATGGAGTAATTTGCAGCACATGGAAATGATGGTGATAAAGGCTATAATCACATGGAGAATACTTATGACAGATAAAACAGTGAGTAAAAAAAAGAAGCATATAAAATGACACATATTGTATGTCAGAATTATGGAAAAATTAGTCTACACATGAAAACAGACACACAGGAAAAGCAAAAAGAATATTACAACGAAATGCTGATAATTGTTGCATTTAACAGTGGTTATTAATGTACTGGAGCGGGTTTTTTCTTTTTCCTTTTCTTTTATTCTATTTTTAAAATGGTTTGGGATCATGTTAGTTTCAGACTGAAAACATGTTATTTATTTAGAAAGTTGTTTTTTTTTTTTTTTCTGAAAGTAAGAATGATGGATTGGGGCACAATTTCATATGATTTATGCTACTACCTAATCATTTGCATGTCAGGCCTGGCTCCCTGGCTCTGTACATCCCTTAAGATGAAAGCTACCTGGCCGAGGAGGCTCTCCTTAAGTCTGCCTGCCGTTGGCAAGATGCATTTTACAGATCAAGCACTTTAGGCTTTGTCTTATAAATTAGGAGGAGCGGAGATGAAAAGAACCGAGCGTCTTGAGGTTTTAATACAAATTCTGCCAACAGAAAAGTTCTATCACTTTCTAAAGGCAGCGCTGTCCATCAAATGCTCCCCAGGGACGTGGAACCGCTTGGTCAGTGAGCTCCAGATAAAAGCAGCTCATGATCAGAACGCCTCCTCTCTGCAGTGGCCAGTGCCGCTGGGTACGTCATCGCTCTCCGGCCTTTGAGAGGATTCTGGCATTCTCGTAGGGGTGTGCCAGATTGGAAGCGAGCCTCGAGGGACATAAAAACGTCAATGAATAGCTGGGAAGAAGCCCTCAGGAGAAGCTGGGGTGAAACTCTATTTCTTTCTTTCGCGTTTATTTATCTTTGAGAGAGAGCCCGCAGGGGAGGGGCAGAGAGAGAGGGAGACAGAGGAGCCGAAGAAGGATGCGCAGTGTCAGCACAGAGCCGGACGCAGGGCTCGAACTCAGGAGCCATGGGATTGTGACCTGAGCTGAAGTCGGACACTTAACCAACTGAGCCACCCAGGAGCCTCGAAACTCTCTTTAAGTGGAGCCACCACGAGCCTCCGTTACACTTCTGCTTCACCTGTGCCTGACTTGGGTTTTAACATCAAGAACTCTCACCCAGTGCCACAGACCTACTGACTCAGAACCCGGAATATAACAGGTGCCCCGGGCGACTGACAAGCACACAGAGGGTTGAGACGCACCAACCAGCAGAGCTCTATGAAGGCCAGCCCAGGATTTTATGAATAAGGTGAAGAGTTGACGGTGGTCTTTAGCTTTCAAGAACCATTTTAGCTGGTTTTACAATCATCTCCCCGAAGTACATGTGACTGTCGCGGGACGCACGGGCTCAGTCATGAGGATGGTGATTGCCTGTGGGGGTGGAGAGCACTCTGGGAGGCTTTGTGGAGGGGACAGGCAGACAGGGAGTGGAGGGGAGGAAATGGACATGAGCTTCTGTAGAGGAGGGGTTGGGGGTCGAGAGAGCTGAAAGGTGGGCCTGAGCAAACACATTTAAAGGGATGCCTTCCTCATAGCTGCATCTGACCCAGATGTGCCTTTCTTTCAGGCTTAGAAAACCGAATCCCTTCCTGTGCTTTGCCCCCCGAACTTGCAGACAGCCACTCAGAAGAGAAAGGACTTCAACAGCACTGGACCGAGCCAGGGACATGAGGGGCAGGAAATCCAGTGACCTCCACTTCTCCTCTCTAATGCTGCTGAAAAGAAGAGTTCTAGGGATAGCAGAGACTTGCATTTTTCCTTTAGGTTGTTTGTTTGTTTGCATGTGTGTATTTTTTTTTTTTTTTTTTGGTTGTTTGGTTTTAAAGAGGGAAGTTTTATTTTTGCTCAGGTCAACCTTCTCTCTACCTAAAAAAAATTAAACGTGAGACAATACACAGGTTTCAGAAAGGGTGCTTCAGGAATAAAAAAGCTTCTGGAGTTTTGTGCAAGGCTACGCACACACCTTGGGTGGCTCCAGACCTTACTGGCCACAGCAGAAGTATCCAAATTCAGAGTTAGAGGCTAAGGCATGTAGTCTCACCTGAGTTTCCAGAATCCCCAGACACCGTCCTAGGCATTCCTCATCAGACAGGCATCATAATGAATGCCTGTGATCTTTCCTTCCTTTCTGTGCTCTGACTTTCGATTGCATTGGGTGGAAACCAACTCTTGGCACTGCAAGTTATTAGGCGAGAGAGGCACAGATTTATAAGTCTTCCTTCTTAGGAAATTACATATACCGACAACGTATTTCATACAACATACTCCATATTTTTGTGGCAGGTGCAGAAAGAATTCAAGTACATTGGTTCTAGGGAATGAAAACAGTGAGTTTCTTCTTCCTAAAGTCTTTGAAGAAACAATTTATAAGGTACCAATCTCTTGGATCTGAGAGCTGTACTCTCCAAACTATAACCAGACCATCAAGAATCCGCTGGAGGAGCCAAGTCTAAGAAAAAGTTCCTAAGAAAACTGGACAACCTGGTAGGGGAGAGAAAATATCTGGGGCTGAGAAATAAAATTGTGTTGACATACCATTGCCATACACCTAGCACCACTATAAAGACAAACTACACCGTTCTCCAGAGGAATATGGCAATTCGTCATCCCGCACTACACTCGTGAGCCCAAGCAATGCTAAGCCAAAACCCCACAAAGCCTACACTTGGCAGCATGAAGGCTGAAAAGCACATTACTGGCCGAAAATTGTCGTGGATTAAATTCACATTAATTCATCTTAAGCCCCATAATATCTTGTCTGGGACGGACTGAAAAATGTTTGACCGTTCCGCACCAGAGACGGTACATTCATGCCTCTGCTGAGTTTTGGGAGGCTGCTGACGAGCCCAATCTATCTGTTAGAGAGATGAGATGAGATTGGTCTTTTTGAGAATAAGCAACACACAGGTCTTCAGGTCTGCGTCCACACATACTATGCGTATTTTGATGAGGAACTGAGTTCTTGATAGAAAAGTAACTTTTTTTTGTTTTAAGTAGGCTTCGCGCCCGGCACAGAGCTCAACTCGGGGCTCGAACTTAGGACACGGAGATCAAGACCTGAGCTGAGATCAAGAGTTGGGAGACTTAACCAACTAAGTCACCCAAGTGCCCCCCCAAAATAACTTTTATTTATATTAATGCATTTCGGATGGCTTATGTATTAGTTGTCTCAGGCTGCTATAACAAAACACTGCAGTGTGCCTAAACAACTGACACTTATTTCGCATAGTTCTGGAGGCCAAGAGTCAAAGGTCAAGGTGCCGGCAGATTCGGTTTTGGGGAGGGGCCCAATTCCTGGCTTGCAGATGGCCGCCTTCTCAGTGTGTCTTCCTATGGCATGGGGAGCGAGAGAGAACTCGAGCGAGCTCTGGTCTCACTCACTTGCTCTTCTTATGAGGACACTAATCCCACCCTTGGGGCCTCACCCTCATGGCCTCATCTGAACCTAATTCCTTCCAAGGGCCCCACCTCCAAATACCATCACGTTGAGGGCCTCAACATGTGAATGTAGGGAGGACACAGACATTCAGACCACAACAACTTCCCAATGGGAAGATGTAACATGAACTAACACTGTCACAGAGGTTCTCTGAGCCCTCCACAACAGTTATCCGATATTCATTTATGCACCCACAAACACTTCTGGGCTGCCATGTTAGTTATACCCCTTGGACGCAAGCAACAGCCACTCACGCTTCGACTTAAAACCACGGCTTCCTGTTGTCTTTCAATTAAAGCCAACCCCCTTCACGTGGCTCACAACACCTGACATTCAGGTTTGTTATTTCTCCAACCCAGCTCTCCCCACGTTTTCTTTCCCACAACCTAATGCATCTTTCCGCCTCTCTGGATTGTGCGACACCAGCCTTGGCTCGTCACGATTGCATCCTCTAGCCATCTCATTGACTCGCTAACCCCTCCTCAACCAGCCAGGCCCAGCTCAAACATGGAACGTTCAGAGATGGGATGACACCCATCTTTACCGTGGGGCCTGGTGGAAAGTTGTACAGAGAAGGCGGGATTTGAGCTACAAGAAAGGACAAGTTGAATTTCCATAAGGAGGGAGGGTGGGTGCACACAGGTCTGTGGGGCCAGATCAGTCAGAAGCCATCTTGGAGGCACTAACACTTGTGCCAAGAATGGACCCTGGGGCACCTGGGTGGCTCAGTCAGCTAAGCTTCTGACTTCGGCTCAGGTCGTGATCTCACAGTTCGTGAGTTCAAGCCCCTCATCAGGCTCTGTGCTGACAGCTCAGAGCCTAGAACCTGCTTCGGATTCTGCGTCTCCCTCTCTCTCTGCCTCTCTCCCACTTGCACTCTGTCTCTCTGTCTCTCAAAAATAAATAAACATTTAAAAAATTAAAAGAAAAGAATGGACAGTCTCCTACTTTACAGGATTCATAGGCCGCCAAGCATCGATTTTCGTAGGAAGAGGAATCGGGTCTAAATATTTTAAAGACCTTTTCAACTAAGGTAACTCTGAGGGCATGTGAATTATGCAAGCAGAGAGTTTCGGCTTCCTGTCTTTGACTCCAGAGTGCGCTCGGGACGGTTTATTTGAGATCTTTCTTAGTTATTTTCACGGAAGAGGGGCCCACACATCCCCTTCATGCTCCCCTAGAATAGTTTCCAAATATGTACTAGAAGGCCACAACACAGCAGCTAACCATCTATCTGGCCTCTGAGCCAGGTGTGTGTGTGTGTGTGTGTGTGTGTGTGTGTGTGTGCGCGCGCGCGTGTGCACGTGCATGTGTGTGCACGTGCATGTGTGTGCACGTGCACGGGTGCACACGGGTGTGTGCAAGCACGCGTGTGTGCTGGTCACGACGGGCTGGAAGGGAGGTGCGGCGGGACAGGCCAAGCGAGCCGCGTTCCCGAACGTGGGCAGCGTGTCCATTCGGACGCTGGCACAGCACGGTGGGGCTCGGGGAGCGCATTACCGGGGAATCACTTCAGCCGGGCTTCCCTTTCACCCGCTGCAGACAGAGTGTAAAAATATCTCCAGCGGGCATTCTTCCCAAACAGGGGAGGCAATTCACTTTTCAGGGGAAATGCCCTGTTGAAAGAAAATGAAGTCCCCTGGGGGAAGGCGGGGGAAGGGTGCGTCGGACTCCACGGAGGTTCAGTGCCTAAGGTGCTGGGGGGGGGGGGGGGTGCAAAGAGTGTCCAGTTGCCTTTGGGAGACCAAGAGAGGAATGTTGAGGTCTGACACCCCTCTGCAGGGGAGGGAGGTTGACTGAGGGAAGGTGAAGTTCTCCTCCGGCCAAGCTGCCGATTCCTCTTGTGAGGCCCCGGGGCCAGCCCGGCAGCTGGCTGTCCCCGGGCCCCGCCCGGGGGACTTTCTCCGGGACAGAGCCCCGGGCCCACTCTGGCTCCTGCTTCCTGCGACAGCCACTCGGGTGCCCACGCCTCAACCAGGCGTATTTTCAAGCCACCTAAAAATAACAACATCTGATACGAGGCCTCCGAAGGCTTTGGCCGGGGTCATGTTACCAAATTCTTGACTCAAGGATTGTAAATGAGAACTCCTTTTTTTTTTTTTTTTTCCCGTCAGGCTATTTTTTTCCCTGTTTCTTTTCTCGAGCTGTTGGGAGAACCCCAACCAAGGAATCAGTGCTTAATGGGTCATGGGGTATAAATAGTAGTGTTGAGACCATAACACAAGGCTCTTTGTACTATCATGCAACTAAACCTAAAAAAAAAAAAAAAAAGCTTCCAGACAGACCAGCTAACATACCAGCATGGGGCTCTCTGGGGGAGTGTGTGTGGCATTGCTGACCACAGGCTACATTCTATATTTGTCCACTCCAGTGCTCCACTACTGAAGTCTATTTACAGCCTCACCATGTACACAGGATACCCTATTCATGAAGTAGGTGCTCAAAAAAAAAAAAAAAAAAACCCATTCCATATATATTTTTGTGCCGCCGACAGTTCATACACATAAGCTGAAGCGACAAAAGTCAACACCGAAGCGGGAATCCCAAGCTTTGTGAATATCTTCTTGCTTGTCAACGGGCAGCAAATGGGGACGAACGTACCTGTTCCCTGAAAGTTGGCTCGAAGTCACGTGAGGTGCGGCTTCGAAGCTTAAGAGATGGAATCTGGGGGCTTCTTTGCTGTGAGGCACTGTTTAAATAGGAGCGATTGTCCTAATTAAACTAAATTTCCATCACGGGGTCAGTTCTTCGCTGAAGCGAAAGGAGACGATCCAAAGGATCTATTAATTTGCCACCAGTCATTGTATTTGGAGACCCTGAGGGGTCCTGAAAATGGATTAATTATGACAGGCCTGACGGTGGATTTCTGGGCGATTATGGTATTATAAGGGATGCCAATTTTCATGTGACAGGGAAATGCATAGACTCTAACACAAGTCCTGTTATGATAGGAGAAGGGACCAGGCTGAGGGACATGTGACTTAGCAGCTGACGAGTGCAACAATTCTCAGAATTTTGTGGCTCAGAATGTGTGCTGGCTACCAAGAACTGCGATTTTAGAAATAGAAGGTTCAGACGGCGAGCCCACTGGGCAGAAACTCGAAATCTTGGTTCAGGAACATGCCCGGAGGCGCTCAGGGCTGGGCCGAGGTTCTAGCCATTCAGCGGCCTATATTTAAATTCTGAGCCTGTCGGCAAAATAATAGTAATAGTAATAATAAATCTCCTGTGGCAAAGAGCCTCTTTCTTTTGTGGGTTCTCCTACAGGACTTGTTGGGCAAGACAGACCTCTGGGCTGCCGGGATCCCGCCTCCCCATCTTCCGGTGGGTGGTATGTGGGACAGCGTGGGAGGGGACACTTCTGCTCAAGCGGTTGGATGAACCAGAACATTAGCGGGAGAACAACACGGTGGGGGGCAGAGTGGGGTTCAGGCCGCACTGCGGAGGTACCTCAGAGGTGATGCCACCTGTTAACGAGGGTTCGTATTCTGGTAGCCGGTATTGGAGCCGTGTCGCCCGAGAGAAGGGAAGAAGGGTACAGGCAGAGCTGTTGGGTCCTAGCTCACATCTGGGCCCGGAGCTGGGGACCTTCGAGCTGAGATTTCAGCGGGGTCTCTGTGCCGTAAGTTGATGAAAAGAAAATCTGCACTTCAGGACATTTGCACATACCCATGAAATCGTATTTAAAAAGATCCTGATTGCCAAAGATGAAAACGCGCCCGTTTTCATCCTCCAGCTTTACAACATTTATTTATTTTTGGGACAGAGAGAGACAGAGCATGAACGGGGGAGGGGCAGAGAGAGAGAGGGAGACACAGAATCGGAAACAGGCTCCAGGCTCTGAGCCATCAGCCCAGAGCCCGACGCGGGGCTCGAACTCACGGACCGCGAGATCGTGACCTGGCTGAAGTCGGACGCTTAACCGACTGCGCCACCCAGGCGCCCCTATCCTCCAGCTTTAAATGGAAACTAAGACAAGCTTGTGGTTCCACTGGGGATCGAACCCAGGATCTTCTGCGTGTAAGGCAGATGTGCTAACCGCTACACCATGGAACCTGAAGACTCAGCTCCCGGCTCAAAAAGCATGTGCTATACAGTCCTGTGTTTTCGCTTTTCCCGGCTCATTACCTGCCGTCAATCAGTTGGGAAGAAAATGAGCCCCCTGACACATCCCAGGTCACAAGCCCACCTCACTCGCCTCACTTCACCTCACCTCCTAGGCATTCTATCATCTCACATCCTCGCAGGAAGTACAATAAGATATTTTGAGAATGAGATCACATTCACGTAACTTTTATCACAGTATAGGCTTATAGTTATTCGATTGTATTATTAGTTGTCGCTGTTCAGCTCTTACTGTGCCTAATTTATAAAGGAAGTATGTGTTTATCATAGGGATGTATGGGGTAGGAAAAAACATAGCATAGATGGGGCTGGGTACCATCCGTGGGGTTGGGGCATCCACTGGGGATGTGGGAACGCATCCCAGCGCCTAAGCTGGGGACTACCCTCGTCTGTCTTAGCCTCCCAGGGGCTACCCTGGTTAACTTCCTCAAGCTGCTGTGACGACAGCCCTAGATTCTTATATGCTGAACTTTGAGACACAAACTTCTCACCCTAAACCATGCCACCCTCTGCTCCTGCCAAGAATTGCTGAAGGACGGTCAGTGCTCTGAAGTCTTTGCCCCCTTCAATGCCAATTCAACACAGCACCCCCAGGAAATACCCGAGGAGGCTGCTTCGGATGCTTTCCTCGGAGTGACGGCTCGTATTTTCGGATCCCCACATCTGCTTATCTCTGCCTTCCCCGGGAGACTGAGAGCCCCCCCCCCCCCCCCCCCCCCCATGAGCTCCTGGACCCGGCACGGTGCCTGGCGTGCGCGCGTGGGCGGGTCGCGCTCCCTGAATGAGGCCACAGAGGCCACGGGAGCCAAGGAGCAGTGCTCTGCAGCACAGATGCACACACTGCTCTCTGTAGGGGTGGGGGTGGGGGGGAAGTGAGAGTGAGTCTCCCCAGCGCCCAGAGCTCCGTGCCCCGCCCCCCTTCTCCCCCCCTCCCCCGCCCCCTCCCGGGCCCAGCCCTACCGGGCACCCCCGCAGCTTTCACACACGTCCTGCCATCCTTGCCTAACCCTGGGGACTGGGGAGGACCGGACAGCTCTGATCCTCGCCCTGAGGCTACCCCAGCTGCGTCTGGAGTCGCTCTTAGTCTTCTGATCTAGGCATTTGTCATCTTCTCCCAAGCCCGAGTCCTGCTCCAGTTGGCGGAAATGAGGCATATTCGCAGGTTTGGAGTCATCCTCCACACCCTCTTCTCGCCCCTGCCCGAAATCAGCTCCGTCTCCGAGCCTTATCAACAACCTCTTTGAAATCCTCTTCCGTGAGCTCCTCTGCGGCCATCCTGGACCAGTTCCGTGGAAGGGAGTGGCGTAAAGGCCTGTCAGCAAAGTGGTTTTTCCATTCTCCACCAGTATCTGGGCCGTGGCCGGCTTCCTCACCCGCGGCCACCCTCCCGACCTCCCTGTGCTTGAGTTTCCGAAAGCTTGGAGGTCCCAGCTTCCCCCGCTTACTCCAACAGCATTCCCCGTGACCCCCTCGTAACTATCCTGCGGTTACAGAAGGCACAGATTTTTCTTCTTGATCCCAAGACACACGATGCTAATTTCTGCTCTGTGTCTTCTTGCCTCCCCTCTGCTGCGCCGCCTCTCAGGCCTCTCTGGTGTCCATCTTCTGTGGGAACCCTTCCTTGCCCCTTCCACCCCTGCTGCGCCTACCGCCTTCTTTGAACTGCACCCCCAGAGTGTGGATCAGGTCTCCTGTACCTGCTTGAATGCTGTCTTAGAGCGGATCCGTGATTCAATGTGCACTGCTTGAAATTTCCAAATAGAGTCTAAGTTCTTTGAGAATAGGGTCTGAATCTTATTTTTCTTGTGTTCCTCACTGTGCCTTGGGAGGTACTTATAACTTACAGAACCTAGTGCTCGCTGAGAAAAATTAGGAAAGTGTTAATTAAGAAACAGTTGACAGTTTTATTTGGGGGAAAAAGGTCTTGCAGCGGGATTTTGTTTGCACTGGCTGCTGCTGCTCCTTAAACTTTCATTTCTGCTTTTTCTTTCTCCTTCTCTTTTCCCTTTTCCTCCATGCTGATCAACTGTCTATCTCGTGGGCCAGTCCATTTTCTGTAGGCTGCGAGATGGCCAGATATGAAAAAAATTATAACAATCTAAACTCCTCAGCGCCTCAATGTATAGGATGCATACAATAAATAGGTGTCAAATTAAATCAAGAAACTTCTGGTATCTAGAGGCGCCTGGGTGGCTCAGTCGGTTGAGCATCCGACTCTCCATCTCAGCTCAGGTCACGATCTCACAGTTTGTGAGATCAAGCGCTGAATCGGGCTCTGCACTGACAGCACAGAGCCTGCTTGGGGTTCGGGATTCTCTCTCTCTCCCTCTCTCTGCCCACCCCCTGCTCGCTCACACACACTCTCTCTTCCTCTCTCTCTCTCTCTCTCTCTCTCTCAAAATAAACTTAAAAAAAAAAAAAAAAAAACAAAGAAAGAAAGAAACTTCTGGCGTCCAGAATCCATAAAATCCCACGGTACCGGGGCGCCTGGGTGGCGCAGTCGGTTAAGCGTCCGACTTCAACCAGGTCACGATCTCACGGTCCGTGAGTTCGAGCCCCGCGTCGGGCTCTGGGCTGATGGCTCAGAGCCTGGAGCCTGTTTCTGATTCTGTGTCTCCCTCTCTCTCTGCACCTCGCCCGTTCATGCTCTGTCTCTCTCTGTCCCAAAAATAAATAAACGTTGGAAAAAAAAATTAAAAAAAAAAAATCCCATGGTACTAAAGCCAAATGCCTCCTTTTTTCTTCTTAACGCATGGAACACCAGCCTTGCGAGGTTTCAGTCTTAAAGCGTTTCATCTGCTGCTATTTTTATTCTGTTTTCTCCTCCTCCTTCCACCTCTATTCTGCCCTATTCAATTTTCTAGTGTCTTCTTAGAAGTGATTATCTGGCTTTTAAAACACCCTCTTATGAAATAAAGTTCCATAATTATGAATTATAATTGTTGGACATTATCATATTTGCCATAGTAAGAGGCAATCCACTGAGATTAATCAGTGGGAAATGTGCAATTTAGGAAATGACCTCTGTATATCCGAGGGAAAAAAAACTAACCGGTTAATAGGAGATGAGATGGTTCGGGCATTAGTTCTTAGAGTCTCCAAAGGTGATTGTATGGATTTCTAAAAATCACCTTGCCTTCTGGATTGGAAGCCGCAGAGTCAAGATTTGCGTGGTTATTGATATTGATATTAAGGCGCTTTGTGTTGACTTGGAACACCACCCCGCACCTACAAGGGGCTGTTAGTGGAAGCTAAATAGTAATGTCACACGCCGGGACACTGCATTGTTGGATCATCCCGTCACGTGCCACAACAGAGCCAAAGAGCCTATAGGAGTACCCCTTGAGAAAACCCAGGTAGAAATCTGGAAGAGGAAATGAGAAGCATTCCATACACTGTGTAGCTCCCTGCATAGACGGTATGCATTTTAAAGCTAATAATTTATGTTTTCTTTGTGATAGCAATTCCGTATTTTATTCAGCATAGCAATCACCCCGATTGATTCATAAAAGCAAAATTGCCTAATCAATGGACTAGAAATACAGTCACTGTGAATATAAATTCTTTCCTCTTCTAATGATTCCAAGCTAATCATTTCGGCTCCTCTGGCTCGTTTTCCTGATTAAACCAGGAGAATAAAGACAACAGGGACATGTGACTCCTACATTAGCAAACTAAGCATGAAGAATGAGAATAAACCAGTGGGTAAGCAAAGGGTTTGGTGGGATTTGTAGAATCCATTCTGTGGCACAGCTTAACTAATATTGCCCATGCCGCCAGGGTCCCCAAAAGCGTTACCCGTAAATGCTGTAAACCAGTGATAAAAAGAAGATAGGATTTAGGGTTAGAAGGTCTGGATTTAAATGGAGGCTTCACCGAATAACTTTCAGCAAGGCGCGATTTCTCTGATGCTTTTGTTTCAAAGGCCTGACAGAAACAAAAGGCTTTGTAAATCACACAGCACTGGGTTAGCGTTCAGAGGAATTTTTTTTTTTCCTGCACAACTTAGAATTCTGTGCCAATAATTCCAGCAACATTTTGCCCCTAGCGTGTCTCTCCCTAGCTCAGAAGGATCCCCAGGCACAACTCTGCTGAGTTTTTCTCCTGAAGGCTCAGGTCCAACTAGTGGTCTGCTGGTTCCTGCAGCCCGCCATCGGCACGTGGAAGATTCTCGTCGCCCGGTGACGGATGGGAGTGCCAAGCGCACGCGGCCAAGCTGGCGCGCTCCTGGAGCACCCGTGCGAGGACAGCACGGTGCGGGAAGGATCCGTGTACTTCTCAGCAAGGGTGCAGCGGTGGCCTCCCCTCGCAGGCTAGGTGACACGCCCTTGCCGGTGACGACAATGGCAGCCTGGTGGGGAGGGAAGTGGCACAGACAGACAGGGGGAGCACGAGAGAGGCATTTTATAGCTTGTGAAGATACGAGTCCCGCCACTTCAGGTATTTTTTTTTCTTGTAACATATAAAAACAAATTACACATCAAAATCTCAGAGACAGCCCCCTCGCTTGGGCTGTCCCAACATGTCTTCCAGTCACCTTCCTCCTGCGTTCTCTGTCCCGGCCACGCCATCTCTGTCAACAGAGGGTGAGTCACTCTCCTCGGCTTCCAGTGGCTCCCCGTGGCACCCCAAAGCTCGGCCCGTGTCCTAACAGGTGTAGAGCTGGCCACCATGAGTTCAGTGCTGGGGATCACTCCCTTGGTGGCAAAGAGGAAGACCGAGCAGGAACAAAGAAGTCTTGAGGCGCACACATCTACCTGCCTACCAGCCACCACCCTGCCCCTCCATGCGGGGCTAACTCTGACATCAGGGCGGGAGCACCCCTCCTTCCAGGCAGCTGTCCTCTCCAGGGATTAGGGCTGCTGCCCGTGACCCTGCAGGTGGAGACCGCTCAGCCCCACGGGCCACCAGTCCCATGGGCTGCAGTACTTCACGTGCCCTTAGACACGGGCTCAAACCTGAAGTGAGTCAAACTCGAAGCTGACTTGCCTGTGGATTCTTCAGGTCCAAGAGCCAATGAGCTCCCTTTATAGTTCGAGACTATAGCTTGAGGGGGTAGCTGAGAGCTGTAACTGAGGAGCCATGGAAACTTCTAGAAGCTATCCCCAGGGGCAGTGGTTCTAGGACAGGGCGAGGAAGGACACTCAGGCAGTCACATGGGAACTCGGCCAGTGGTACAAGGTGATCCTGGGACCCAGAGGCACTCAGAAGTCCTTTGTCATGCCTGGATTGGCCTGAGGACTGGGGTAGACGTGTGCCTTCAGGGTGGGATGACGAAGGAGCCCAGGGCCGAGGAGTTTCAGTGTCTCCTCCTCTGTGCAGCTCCCTTTGCCCCTTCCTGCCCCGTAGAGTGACCACGTCTTCCCAAAGCCTCCATGGTCGCTTAGAAATACATTTATTGTGACTCAGCAAAAACGAAACAGACAGGCAGTAGCTCCCACATTAGCAATCCCACATGAAATCTTTAGCACACACTGAAATAAGACACACTGAGTTTTACACACCCCCTTTAGCACACATTACGTATTTTAGTAGCGAGGGTACCTCCAGTCTCTTGTCAGGTCTGCCCGAAGACTAAGCCTCTTTAGCTATCTGTTTTCAGACTTCTTTGTTTCTTGTGGCCTTCCTACGGGGACTGGTGCCCAGGGCAGCCTAACCCTGAGTTCTCCCAGCATTGTGGGGACGAAGTCTGCAGTTTCTCCTGGTGACTTTGACCCCCCACCCCCCACCGTGGAGCCCATGGCCAACCTGAGCATAACATTTCTGCGAGGCCACGTAGAAATGTGACCCAGTGGTTTGTAACTGCATCATAACCATGAGAACCGCCTCCCAGAAAGAGCTGTGTCCTTAGGATGAGCTGGGGATTTGGGGAAACACTATTGGATCAATACTTTACAGATGATCAGAGCAAAGTTGTCTTGATATTTTTGTAAATTATGTGTGAGGGGAAGTAAAGCCCTAACTTCAGGTAGGGTAAAGTTTCTATCGGTAGAGAAATCCCAGGTGAAGTAGTAAAAGTCAGTATTTTTACATTACCTTAGAGCTTACAGCACCTTTTCAAGTTCTTGGTTCTATACCTAATACTATAGGTATTAAACATTCCCTCCTTACCTGTGGTAGGGTGAGTGATATGTACATTTGATTAATCTAGAACACGAGGTGCCTGGGTGGCTCAGTTGGTTAAGGGTCTGACTTCGGTTCAGATCATGATCTCGAGGTTTGTGAGTTCGAACTTCGCATCGGGCTCTGTGCTGACAGCCCAGAGCCTGGAGCCTGCTTCGGATTCTGTGTCTCCCTCTCTCTCTCTCTCTCTCTGGCCTTCCCCCACTCGCACTCTGTCTTTTCTCTCTCTCAAAAATAAATAAACGTTAAAAATAAAATGAAAAATGAAAAAACTGACCTTGGCCCTTGCTGCTAGACAGAGACAGAACCAGGACTGAAGCAGCCTCAGGCTTCTCCATCCCAGCCTCTCTCTGGCTCCCAGAACCTGGTGGCCTTCCTTTGTCCTCTCCACCAGGGCCAAGGATGGGCCAGAGATCCCCGAGACGAGGCTGGGCAGGGGAGAGCCATGCAGACTCCCAACCCAAGTGTGAAGGGGGGAGTTTTCAGGCTAGAGGAGGGACGAAGGGCTGGAAATCCATTCCCACTGGAAGTGGTGGGGGAGATTCCCTTTCAGAGGACTCTGGAGGTGGAGGGCTGCAATTTAAATATGCATTCCCAGAAGGCCTATCAGAGAGATCTGTCCACAGAGGGCCCCGGCAGGTGGGGGGGGGGGGGCAGACCTGAGCGGTGAGATCTCTAGGGGTTGGGTGAGGGGAGAGAAGATGGTTGGTCACCCCCCACCCGGGCCTCGGGTGCTTCCTGTTTGGGGATAAAGAACTAGACTCTGGGTTTATGGTGTAACTGCCCCGAGGAGACTTGATGTATCACTTCACTTAGCCCTCACAATAAACTTAAGAAGTAGGCACTATTCTTGTCCCCACTCTACAGATGAGGAGGCTGAGGTTTAGAGACACCCAAGAACTTATCCAAGGGCACAGCCAGGCTGGTGGAGTCAAGGCAGTCGTGACTGTGACCACTTCACACTGTTCTTGGCCAAATCTTTCGATAAAAGAACAGCTGCAACCAGCCTGGAAGGGGGCCCCCGCCCCCCCCCCGGGAGCTGTTAGGTGAGCCAAGCTGCTGCACATCCCCCCACCCCACCCCTGCCGCCCTCCTCTCTCCTCCTGTGCCAGGAGAAGGTGGAAGTTCAGAGCCGGCTGAACTCTTTGGGGTCAGCCATCAGAACACATTCTCACCATTCTGGGGGCCCCCTGGGAGAGGCTGTTACCGCCCACCCCCAAGGAGAATGCGCTTCCTGCCTGCTTCCTCCTGCTTTACCTGAACCCCGCCCCCTACCTCCTACCCCTGCAGAAAGCATCTCAGGTTACATCACCCTTTGGACTCTGATGTGGTTCCTTAGCATATGCCCCTGACCTTTTCTTCCTGCTTTTTCTAACCCGCATCTGTCCGCATGGACCCTTCTCCTGCCTGGCTAAACAGTTCCTGTAGGATCCCCAGATCCATCCCACCTGGCTGAGCTCTGTTCCTTCTCCCAAGCCCTGCCCTGCCACTGGCCCCCTTCAGTTTCCTCCTCCGTGCAGCCCTCCTGATGTTCTCTCTCTGCAGTCCAATGATCGTGTTTCCACGAAATCTTCCAAATACATTTTTATGACTTTTTCCTTTTAAAAAAAAATTTTTTTTAGTGTTTATTTTTGAGAGAGAGAGAGAGAGAGAGAGAGAGAGAGAGAGAGAATAAGATGTCGAGGGGCAGAGAGAGAGAGAGGGAGACACAGAATCCGAAGCAGACTCCAGGCTCTGAGCTGTCAGCACAGAGCCTGATGCGGGGCTCAAACCCGTGAACTGCGAGATCATGACCTGAGCAAAAGTCAGACGCTTAACTGAGCCCTGTGCACCCCAGGTGCCCCATGACTCTTTTCTTACCGTTCACTATTTTGCACCACACTCCCCTCATTAAGATCAGAGACTAAATTTAGCCCTTTAACAAATATTTACTGAGAACATGCCCACACCCCCCACTATTGTGCCACAGGGGGGTGCTTTGCCCTGTCCCGTACGCTTTACACTCTAAGGCATGCAGGGGTCGGGGCGCAGGGGAGACAGAAAGTTATAAACCAACACACACAAACAATGTCTGATGGGGAACAGTGCTAAGGGGAAGAATGAAACAGGGACAGGATTCTAGAATGGGGGGTAAGTTGGGACGGTTATTTTATAGAGAGTATGCAGTAGGCTGAGTAATGACCCCTTCCCAAGATGTCCACATCCTAACACCCTGAGCCTGTGTATACGGGATGTTGCTTGGTAAAGAGACTTTGCAGATTTGATTAAGTTAAGCATTTTGAGATAAGCCGAGTATCCTGAACTACTCAGCTGAGCCCAGTGTAATTATACAGGATTTTTTTTTAAGTTTATTTATTTTGAGGGAGAGAGAGAAAGAGTACATGTGCGTGCAAGTGGGGGAGCGGCAGAGAGAGAATCCTAAGCAGGCTCCACACTGTCAGTGCAGAGTCCAACGTGGGGTTCAAAGCCAGCAACCATGAGATCATGACCCGAGCTGAAACCGAGAGCCGGCTGCTTAACCGACTGAGCCACCCAGGCGCCCCAATTATAAGAGTCTTTAGAAGAGGGAGGCTGGAGGCAACGTGAGGACAGAAGCGAGGGTTCAGAGTGGTGGCAGGAAGGGGTCACAAGCCGAGGAATGTGGGCGGCCTCGAGGAGATGAAAGGGGCAAGGAAACGGGTTCTGCCCAGAAGCCTCCAGAAGGAACCAGCCCCGTGAACATCTTAAATTTACCCTCCTGACATCCAGAACCCTAAGACAGTTATTTTGTGTTGTTTTAAGGCACAAAATTTGTGGGAATGTTTACAACAGCAACAGGAACACTGGGGCTGAGACCTGAAGGGAGTGAAGGAGCGAGCTGTGCGTACATCTCAGAAGACCTTTCCAAACAGAGGAGAGCAAATGCAAAGGTCCTGAGGCAGGAGCCTCTTCAGCAAGGTCAGGAAAGAGCGCAGATGTCAGTGTGGCTAAAATGGAGCCAGCAAGGGTCCGAGCCAGGTCTGAGAGGTAGCACGGCCTCGAAGGCCAGCGGAAGACTTCACATCTGACTCTAAAGGAGATAGAAAACTATCGTAGGGCTTTGAATGAAGAAGAAACAAGATCGGGCCAGTATCTTTGAGGTTTATTCTGGGTGCTGAACTGAGAACAAACTGCAGAGAAGACGGGCGGGAGCTGGAAGAACAGGTAAGAAGCTTCTGCAGTGCTTCAGACAAGAGATGATGATGGTTTCCATCAGGTGGAGAGAGGTGACCAGATTCATGATTACATTTTTTTAATGTTTATTTTTGACAGAGAGAGAGACAGACAGACAGGCAGACACAGCATGAACGGGGGAGGGGCAGAGACAGAGGGAGACACAGAATCCAAAACAGGCTCCAGGCTCCGAGCGGTCAGCACAGAGCCCGACGCGGGGCTCGAACTCACCAACCGTGAGATCATGACCTGAACCAAAGTTGGATGCTTAACGGACTGAGCCACTCAGGTGACCCTGAAGACACTGGTGTTTTTTGTTTTTTAACAACTATCTAACTCTGACCCAGAGCCTAGCACCGCAGGGTGATGTACCCAAATTTAACAAGCACTTAATATGCGCTGACTATGCGTGTTATATAACCCTGTCAGTCAATCCCCTCAACAACAATGCCACGACGTAGGTATAGCCTTAACCCATTTCACAGATAATTAAACTGAGGTCAGAGGGTTAAACGCTATGGTTAGAGAGGTGGAGCTGTGGCCAAAGCTCAAGAGCCTGCCTTCCTTACCATGAGTGGAGGGAAGGGATAAGCAAACCAATAAATGAATCAATACATGACCACACCCACGTAGATGTGGGTTCTCCTCCGGTGATTTTTCCTCTCCAATCCCTCAGAGCTTACACAGGCCATCTCCTTTCCTTCTTCTTTTTTTTTTTAAATGTTTATTTATTTTTGAGAGAGAGAGAGAACACGAGTGGGCGAGGGACAGAGAGAGAGGGGGACAGAGGATCCAAAGCAGGCTCTGTGCTGAAAGCAGCGAGCCTGAGGCGGGGCTGGAACTCACAAACCGTGAGATCATGACCTGAGCTGAAGTCCACGGCTTAACCAACTGAGCCACCCAGGCGCCCCTCTCCTCTCCTTCCTAACTGCTTGCGATTGACCTCATCCGTGAAGACCTTCGACCCGACTAATTCCATCCAAGTCCTCAACCTCTCAGCAAACAGATGAATGACCTCCGGCTCGGTCTGGTCACGGCTGACACTTCACTCAGGGAATGTTTGCCATCGAATTCTTCCCAGGGCTACAAATCCGTGGTGTTCATGAGCTCTGAAGGCTTACTTACAGATGTGAAGACCCATGTGCAGAGGAGTGTGATTTACAGGAAAAGGAAACGAGTTTTTTTACAAATCCAACATTTTTACCAAGGTCAAAATTTAGTGGTGTTCTTTTATTTTTCGTCATACGTCACTTTTATCGATTATTTTTTTTTTTTTAAAGCACAATATGCTCAAACACAGGCTCACCCTAACCCCACCTGCCACCAGGTGGCAAATGCCACCCTTGCCTTTAAAGCCACCCGTGGACTTGGGTTGGCCATTTCAGTGTTTTTTGTTTTTTTTTTTTTTAACATTTATTTATTTTTGAGACAGAGAGAGACAGAGCATGAACGGGGGAGGGGCAGAGAGAGAGGGATACACAGAATCCAAAGCAGGCTCCAGGCTCTGAGCCATCAGCCCAGAGCCTGACACGGGGCTCGAACTCACGGACCGCGAGATCGTGCCCTGAGCTGAAGTCAGACGCTCAACCGACTGAGCCACCCAGGTGCCCCGGCCATTTCAGTGGTTTATAGGGACGCTGGCCCTTCAGCAAATGAATGTGAGCATAGAAAACTTTTAAGAAAAGTATTCATTGCCTTCATTCGTGGTCTGTGTTTTTGTTTTTTTTTTATTTCCAATAGAACTATACGTCCCCCAAGGTGATGAGAACTTCATGAATGGTCGGCTACTATGCTTTACCCTGCGATGTCCTTGCTACTCTAGCCAGAGAGACGATGCAGCCTCTGTGATGACAGCAGGGGGAGCCCCTTCTCTCCAGTGTTTCAAGACCATTTGCTATTTCCTCTTTAATAAAATAACCAAGCATCTATATTTTTAGTGGTATACATTCATGGCGCCCAAGTACCTAATGGGTATCACACCCAGTGCTTTCTTATGTCTGGCCGATGGATGAAAAACCAAAAAGCTGTCATTGAGACAGTCCAGTTTGATTCCTTTGCCCCCACTAAGGTAAGCACACGGTCATTAATAATAATAATAATAATAATAATAATGGCACATAGAAACACAAAAATGAATGGAATTACCTGAAATGATCACCCAAAGCCCAGGAACACCTGGAGACGTCCTGACCTCTGTTCCAGTGTTGTCGTGTGTCTGGGACAGAACTGGACAATTCTGAGGTGTGTTTTCAGAGAGACTCTCTCTGCAGAATTCGCTCTCAAAGGTCTTTTGTCCAGGAGCGGAGCGGGTGACTCTAGCGATGCTGTGTCAAGACCAATGGGCTCGGACAAAGAGCAAAAATAGCTTCGTAGGAATCGAGCTGCAACCTGAGAAGCCTTGCGAGTTCTTCGATAAAATACAGAAGGAGGGGACAGTTCTGTAGGAATTCATCCCACGCTTCTAAAATGATTTCGTGCCTGAAACTATTACACAACCCTCAGTCCACAGTGAAGTTCCTCGGCCCGCACTCCAAGGCTGGTACTACATGCCATTTTAGCGTCATCTTGTGCAAGGATGGGGTCATGCTTCTTGGATTTTTTTTGAGACGTTACTGCGGAGTATTGAACCTAACAATGAACGGAAATTAGAAGTCCATGGATTGCGGGGCACCTCCAGCGCCCAACGGTGCCATGACGCAAGAAAAAACTTTTTGGCCGTTGCCGTAATTTTAATAAAGGTCTCTCTGTAAAAAGGCAACTCCCTTTTAGGCAGTCGGTGCCTGCAATACTTTATTTGACTCTGTAGTACCCATATGGGCATGTCCTGAGGTTCGCTTAATAAATAACATTTTTATGGACACGCACCCGTGCCTCGGTGTGCTTTCCCCGAAGACGGATGCCCCTTAAGTATGAGAGTTTACTCCACCAGCGTGGACCGTTTGCCTTATTATAGCCACAGTCGTTTAAAAAAAAAAAAAAAAAAAAAAAAAAAAAAAAGGCAGCCTCATGATTTCCAAAAAGGGAGTGACATCTGGGGCAGCTCTTGTCATGCGCCCTCCCCAACTTAGAAAATCCACCCGGGACAGCCAGCAGCGCGTCAGGGACCCTCGCGGCAGCAGCCAAGGCTCTTGCTGACGCGCGTTGCATCTTTTCTGGGCAACCGAGGGCTCGCCACACCCCGGAGCCGGCTGGCACGCCGCTCGCCCGCCCACCTCGCCCGGCAGGAGCCAGACCTTTACTTTATTTGGTGCACGACTCGGTAACCGGTCCAGA